>NW_027507789.1:212341196-212416196 GCF_037356315.1 Lithobates pipiens | reverse complement strand
AAGTTTTTACTGCTAAATGGGGCTCCGTTAGAGAGATTTTCCCTCACTTCCTGTTCTGCTGACAACATTTTTACCACACAGGAAGTGAGGGGAACCCTCCAGCAGCAATAAAAATACTTTTCTTTGCAACTTCAATACTGGACACTTTCACCTCCTCCCTTCCCAGGACAATTTCCAGCTTTCAGCGCTGTTACACTTTGAATGACAATTGTGCGGTCATGCAACACTTTACCCAAATACAATTTTTATCATTTTTTTTTTCACACAAATAGAGCTTTCTTTCTTTTTTTAAATATTCTTTATTTATACCACATAGTACATGTAGGGGGGGGGACAATGAGACAGCAGAGACATCATATCTTACATCAATATATCTTATATCCTATGGAACATAGAGCTTTCTTTCAATAGTATTTAATCACCACTGTGTTTTTTGTTTGCTAAATAAATGGAAGAAAAAAAAAAGACTGAAAATTTAAAAAAAAAAATAAAAAACAAGTTTTTCTTTATTTTGGTTATAACATTTTGTAAATAACCTGTATTCAGCTACATTTCTTTGAGGAAAATAAGCCAAATCAGTGTTTATTATTTAGTCTGTAGGAAAGTTATTGAGTCCACAAACTATGGGATGTACATCTGAAAATTGTGACTAAAAAGGAGGAGCACAGACAGACAAGCTTGCAGCAAAGCAAATGAGCCAGCGACAAAAGGGGTGGGACTTTACATGAAGCGCCTGGTTCACAATTGAATAGATTGGTGGATAGATAATTTGTTTATTAGAGCATACACGGTAGGTAACATGGTAGGTAAGAGGCATGGCAAGTTTGTCGAAGTCGTCACATTTATTTGGAAAATGAATTAAAAAAACAAAACAAAACAAAAATCCCCCCCCCTTTTTTTTTTTTAACATATTGTCACCAGTGCAGTACAGTGTTGTCATATAACTGGTGTGGGAGAGATCAAGGACACAGATTGGTGACCTTATATAAAAGAAAAAAAAAAGAAAAAATTTTAGGGCTGTGAAAATTAAAGATTAATTCCTCGATTAATCGTTCATTTTTTTGATCGATCAAATTTTTTTTTGATCGATCAAATTTTTTTTGATCGATCAAAATTCTTTTGACCGGTACTCACCTCTCCGCTGACTTCCCGGGTCTTCAGGGAGTTCTGCCGGAGATCCGGTGACGTCACCGGACTCCTCCCCGCTTCCCCAAGTGCCTCCATCTGCTAACAAAGGGAAGGGGGGAGGAGTCCGGTGACGTTGAAGTTTCTGATTGAACGTAACGTGTACAGGGAGGAGCTACACATGACGTCACCCGCTGCTGCCCGTCGGAACTAACACGATTGTTGGCTTTACATGCTGTGTTTTTATCATCTTTATGTGAGTAGTTTGTGTTTGAACACAAAAATTAAATCTTATACTTAAGTGGTGAGCACTTTGATTTTTTCTTTCTACCCATGACCTGAGATTGTGAGAGAAATTTATGGTCCGTGTTAACCCTTTGGTTCCCGCTTGCATGACCACCTGTTTGCACAGAGGTCCATGCCATAAGGTGTGAGTGATTAGTTAGACCGGAGGTGGAGGGATTGTCATGCTACTGTGGAAAAAAAATGACTTATGTCAGTGCTACCGTTTGAATTTAAAACGTATTTGTGTGAACTGGGAAGTTAAGTCATGGATTGTGGAAACTAACTAGTGTCAGGTGATTGTATATAGTGTATACCACATTTACCACTGACTAATGCAGAGTTGCAATGCAAGGAGATCAGCTAAAAGTAGTTGGATCTGTATGTCCGTTATAATTAATCAAAATTAGTCGATTAATCGATTAAAAAAAAAATTGATTAATCGAACACGAAATTTTTAATCAGTAACAGCCCTAAAAAATTTATATATGCACAATTAATCGTCAAGAATCGTTATCACGATCTTGACTAAAGTGTTTTGCAATTCTTTCTACTCTTCTGAAGCCACAGCCCTCAAAAGAAAGGAAGAGAAAAACTGGGCAGTCTGCCAAGAATCAAAACATTCTTTAGCAGCTGAACTGAAGTATAAACATTGTAACAATTTGACAATGGAATAGACTGTGTGTAAAGTTTAACCACTTAAACACTAAACCTTTTTCTGACATTTGTTTTTAAGTTAAAATCATTTTTTTTTTTTTTTTTGGCTAGAAATTTAGTTAGAACCCCCAAACATTATATATATTTTTTAGTAGACACCCTAGAGAACAAAATGGTGGTTGTTACAATATTTTCTGTCACACTGTATTTGCGCAGCGGTCTTTCAAATGCAATTTTTTTGGAAAAAATTACTTTAACAAATTAAATAAAAATAAAAAATAAACAAAATAACCAGTAAAGTTATCCCATTTTTTTTTTTTGGTATAATGTGAAAGATTTTACATCGCGAGAATCGTGATCTTTTTATTCTAACCAAGAAAATCATGATTCTCATCATTTTGGCCAGAATCGTGCAGCTCTAATATATATGTGTCCAGAGCAATATAATGTTACCATAGTAACACTGTACTACTCTGGGGAAGTGATCAGGATATTGTTTTATACATTGTGATTGCATATACCAGCAAATTTCATTGGTATGAGCAACCATTTTTACTGAATGAAAAACCGAATGGTTTTGTTGTGATTAGCGGTGATTGGTCAAAGCTAAATCACGTGGCACAGACAGATTGATTTGGCCCTGTCTGTACCATGTGATCACTGTGATCAATCACAGCTAACAACACTGTTTTATACAATGGATGGCATGAAAGGAAGTCATCCATTGTTTACAAAAGGCCATGTGATCTGTGATTGGTCACAGAAATCATAGGACACCGGCAGCGGGATAGTGCAGTGATCAGTCATCAGCTGTGTCTGGTGGACACAGCCTGTGACAAATCGCTCTGGGAGGACGTCCTATGACAACAGTGCTCCCATCCAGCCATCATTTTACTATAGACCGGGCTAGAACCCCTGCCATATTTGTGTTTTTGTCTCTGTCCCTATTGTGTACATGTTGTCACCAGGACAGGAAGTGATGGGCAATACTGCCAACAGAAACCCCAGATAGCAGTCCAAACCAGAGGAATTGTAACATTTCAGGAGCTTGCAAGACAGCAATAACTGTCACTGTAATATTATTTTCTGGGCAACAAACAAGGCTTGCTTCTGCCCAAGTTATCTTCCATAGACATTCCAAAGACAGCGTAATGCTACAAAGAAAACAAAAGGGAAAAATAACACAAGTCTGCACGGTGACAACTTCCAAAGGCCTCACCTGTATATCTTGCTTGACGGATTTCAGCTCCATTGTCTTTCGGCTCCTGTGACTCTCCTGATGTTGCCGGTAGAGGTATCGCTCGTGAAACTCCTCAGAGCAGATGCGGCACCTGATCGGAACCTCCAGGTAGGTGTGCTGCTTGCGGATATGAACCTCTGCAAAAAGGATATAAAAGGGCAACTTTAGTCAAACAGCTAAATTCACATGTGATGTACAAAGACAGACTGTTGAAGCTGCAGACAGATTTACAGTGGGTAAAGAATATAATTATCTCCTTTTAAAATAATCACAGTTTTTTCCTTTGCATCCTGAAATGAAGACAGACAGCGTTTTTGTTTTATCAAGCTGTATTTACTTATAACATCTAATTGAAAGATAAAACACCAACATGTTAGAAAAAAAAAAAATGTAAAAACCGAATCACTGAGTTGGAAAAAGGATCACCACCCTCCTAAAAATGACTTGTAAACTCAATCAGGTGTAGCAAATCACCTTCACAATGGCACACAAAGCCAACTGTGATCAGCTGTGGTCATTTTGATTAGCTCAGCATGAAAAGAGCTTTCCTGGAGCATTTCAGTCCCTGGCAGTGCAACCCGAAGAAAACAATCAACTATGGGTGGCAAGGCACTGTTACTGGGATCAAGTTGTGGACAGGCACAAGTCGGGAGATGGATACAAAGGCTTGTTGGTGTTATATCTTTCAGTTGGATGTTATAACTTGCACTGCGTAAATACAGCTGGATTAAACATAAACTGTGTCGGTATTCATTTCAGTCTGTGAATAATAAATACAATAAAAAATAAAAATAAATAATAAAATGAATGGGACTATTTTTAAGGGGGGGATTATTTTCTATATCCACTGCATATTCAAACTGCAGGTGCTCGTTATCTTCTAATAGTCATGCAGTTAACTTATGTCTGGGTTATGGTTCTGGGACTCGTGCACTGCTTGACAACACCACCATGGTATAAGGCAGAATTCTTCTTTTCCTAGAAAGCGTTGCTGCACACAGGGTGAGTAAAAGTACTTACTTACGTCATTCTTCCCAAACAGTACTGCATTACAGATGATACATTGCTCCTTCTGCACATTCTCAGTATGTTTTCTTAAGATGTGCATCTTCAGGCTGGCGTTCTGCGTGAATTGGGCCCCGCACACATGGCACGTATAAGGCTTCTCACCTGAACAACGAAAAAAGGGTTAAATAAAACAGAGGCACTAAGAAAAGTAACTGACCTAAGGACTTAGAAGAACAATTGGCCAGAGTATCTTTTGAACAGCAAATGATGGGCAAAAAAAAAAAAAAGAACGATGGACATAAATATATTTATTTTAATTGGAGGTCATAAAAGAAAAGTAAATGCCCAATGGGAGCAAAGTATGATACCACAACCACTAGGGTATTAAAAGCATAGTGGGCACCTTTGCCACACTGACCTTAAATTTAGCAACCAGAACTGAAAAAACACTAAACTGCATAAACGACCCCCCCCCCCTCCCCAGGTCAGTCAGTAGAGGGGGTATTGATTTGTAAAGGGGCTCTTAATGGTAGTAAAGTCCAGTGGTTTCATACAACATGTCCCCAGTCTCTGACTGTCTCCTATAGCATGACTTCAGTCTCCAACCACTCCTGCAGAATGATCTCTGACCATTTCTTCTAACAAGTCTTCCATCTGTGACAGATTTCAGTAGCACGACATGTAATAAATACTATAGTCGGCCCTTTAACCCGCATTTGAGGGTCCATTTGCCTTGAAAGTTGACAACCACTGCTCTACACCATCCAAAGCCTTCCAGCCCCATCCGGAGACCTTCGTACACTTCAAAATCTCCTATATTTTTCTTCCTTGTCATGCCAGCGTCACGGCATCTGTTCCCCCTGTGGCCCCTTGCATGCCTTTCTGCGGTCCTTGGGGCACTATTCCCACCCCATTGTTACAATGCATTATTCCTTCCACTGATACCAATGATGGGACACTATTCCGTTCATCAACACCAAGGATGAGGCACTATTCCTCCTACTGACACCAACGATTGGACACTATTCCCTCCCACTGATACCAATGATGGGGCACTAATCCTCCCACTGACACCAATGATGGAGCACTATTCCTCCCACTGACACCAATGATCGGGGCACTATTCCTCCCACTGAGACCAATGATGGGGCACTATTCCTCCCACTGACAACAATGATGAGACACTATTTCTTTCATCAAAACCAATGATGAGCCAATGATGAGCCACTACTCCTCCTAATGACACCAACGATCAGGCACTATTCTGTCCACTGATACCAATGATGAGACAATATTCCTTTCACCGAAACCAAGCATGAGGCACTATTCCTCCTACTGACACCAATGATGGGGCACTATTCCTCCTACTGACATCAAGGATAGGGCACTATTCCTTCCAATGACACCAATGATGAGACACTATTCTTTTAATCGAAACCATCGATGAGCCACTACTCCTCCTAATGACACCAACGATCAGGCACTATTCTGTCCACTGACACCAATGATGAGGCACTATTCTTTCCACTGACAACAATGATGAGGCACTATTCTTTCCACGGATACCAAGATGGCTCATTGTTTACTCCCACTGAAGAAGATATTGTCCACCCTCCACTTGCCCCCTATAGTCTGGGAAAAAAAAAGTAAACTGGCCCTTTTTGTGTAGAAATTTTGGAGACCCCCGAGCTTGAAGGTTCTTCCCCCTACTGACCTATATATTTAGCAATTCCATATAAAAAAAAAAATTCTTCTATTTTTGTTGTTGTTGGGGCATGAAAAGCTTTGGTAGAATTTTCCGGGCTGTGGTCTTACTAATATTGAAAGTCATTGATCTAAACCAGGGTTCTCCAAACTTTCTAAACAAAGGGCAGTTGGAATCGAAGAAAAGGCTGGACGGCCACACTCCGTTAACGCCTTTATAGACTGTTTAAAAATTATTCTGGTACAAAGACATCAGAGGCACAGTATCAATGAAAAGCTGACATGTTTCACACCACTATGGGGTGCTTAGTCATAGATCAAATGGCCAGTTTACTGTCCTTCAGACTTTAGTGGGGCCGGACTATGGCCAGTGAGAGTAGAAAATGTCCTGGCATCAGTGGGAGTCAACAATGCTCCATGATCGATATTAGATAGTACCCCATCACTGGTGTCAATGGGAGGAAAAGCTTCCCATCACTGGTGTCAATGGGAGGAATAGTGCCCCATCACTGGTGTCAATGGGAGGAAAAGTGTCCCGTTAGTAGGATGAATAGTGCCACATCATTGGTGACAATGGGAGGAATAGCGTCTTATCACTGGTGTCAATGGGAGGAATAGCGTCCAATCGCTGATGTCAATGGAAGGAATAGCATCCCATCACTGTTGTCAATGGGAGGAATAGCATCCCATCATTGGTGTTAGTGGGAGGAATAGCGTCACATCACTGGTGTCAATGGAAGGAATAGTATCCCATCACTGGTGTCAATGGGAGGAATAGCGTCCCATCACTGGTGTCAATGAGAGGAATAGCGTCCCATCACTGGTGTCAATGGGAGGAATAGCGTCCCATCACTGGTGTCAATGGGAGGAATAGCGTCCCATCACTGGTGTCAATGGGAGGAATAGCGTCCCATCACTGGTGTCAATGGGAGGAATAGCGTCCCATCACTGGTGTCAATGGGACAAATAGCGTTCCATCACTGGTGTCAATGGGAGGAATAGCATCCCATCACTGGTGTCAATGGGAGGAATAGCATCCCATCACTGGTGTCAATGGGAGGAATAGCATCCCATCACTGTTGTCAATGGGAGGAATAGCGTCCCATCACTGGTGTCAATGGAAGGAATAGCATCCCATCACTGGTGTCAATGGGAGGAATAGCATCCCATCACTGGTGTCAATGGGAGGAATAGCATCCCATCACTGGTGTCAATGGAAGGAATAGCGTCCAATCACTGGTGTCAATGGGAGGAATAGCGTCCCATCACTGGTGTCAATGGGAGGAATAGCGTCCCATCACTGGTGTCAATGGAAGGAATAGCATCCCATCACTGGTGTCAATGGGAGGAATAGCGTCCCATCACTGGTGTCAATGGGAGGAATAGCGTCCCATCACTGGTGTCAATGGAAGGAATAGCATCCCATCACTGGTGTCAATGGGAGGAATAGCGTCCCATCACTGGTGTCAATGGAAGGAATAGCGTCCCATCACTGGTGTCAATGGGAGGAATAGCATCCCATCACTGGTGTCAATGGGAGGAATAGCATCCCATCATTGGTGTTAGTGGGAGGAATAGTGCCCTATCATTAGCGTCAGTTACAGGAACTATGTCAGCAACAGTGTGGAGAACTATTGTCCAAAGGGCCGGACAAAAGCAAGCAATGGGATGAAGTTTGGAGGCCATTGATCTAAATGGCCAGTCTCGTGTAGCTCAGATCTAGAACACATGTCCACACATCAAATCTGCTTATGATGATGGATGAAAAACCTCCAACTTCCCTGGCACTCACAGACCTGTATGTGTTCTCAGGTGCCTTCGCAGTTTGAAAGCGTCTGTGGTCGCAAAAGCGCACTCACTACACGCAAACGGCCTCTCCCCAGTGTGAGATCGGATGTGAATCTTCATCCTATTTGCCTAAAGGCAAGAGAACACGTCAATAAGAGAAGAAAAGTATTGTACAGTAAGCAAGAGACAAACTTTCCATTGGCTCCATTCACACTTGTATGACTTTGGAGTGCAATTTTGGATGTGTGCAACTTGGAATATGGCTTTAGCTTTGACCAATGATAAATGGACAACTGTTGCATGTAAAACATTCAGGTACGACTTTCATGTAACTTTTGAGGGTTAACATTGAAGTCTATGGCCCTCAAGAGGCATGAAAGTCGGACCAAAGTCGCTGAAACTTTAAGTCACACAAATATGAATTGCTATCATTGGAAAACATGGGGAACATGTACTTGTCATGCGACTTTGATGTCCGAAGTTACATGACAAGTCACACAAGTGTGAATGGAGCCTTAATTATTTTTGTAATATTTTTTGTAATTTTTGTATTTTTTACAAATTTGTTAAAAACGTTTCATAATAAATTGAGATGACATTGAGATGACATTTGAAAGACAGTAAAGTTTATATGCAAAAATGAAGGAAAATGAGCCCCATCTATTCATTTGATATAAATCTAAAGTTCTGAGAACGAAAACCTTTACATATTTTTATTTTTTTAAATCAAACATTTTCATATTAACTCAACAGATGTTGATTACAAAATGTACTTATATTAAAGTGGAGTTCCACCCATAAGTGGAACTTCCGCTTATATGCTTCCCTCCCCCCCGCCCCGGTGTCACATTCGGCACCTTTCAGGGGGGACCCATTTACGACAGGCCCCCTTCCCCACTTCCAGGAGATGGGCCGTGGCCTCTATCTCCCAGAAGTTCGGCCCCCCTCCTCCTTCCCTAGCTGCCAGCCCAATTAGAAAGTGCTGCCTGGTTCCCTTACCAGGAATGGCAGCGGCGGCAGCACCCGGGAGTCGATCCAAAGATCGGATGGGGTGCCGACACCGCAGGTTCACTGGACAGGGAAGTGTCCTAAGATTAGAAGTCAGTAGCTACAGTATTTGTAGCTGCTGACTTAAAATTTTTTATTTTTTTGGCTGGACCTCCTCTTTAACTTCTCTTCATATAATGTAATGAGTGAATCTCAGTGTCGGTCGCAGATTGTGTCCCCTTTTAGGTTGAGGGGGCCCTTTACTGATCTACTAGAAGAAGGATCCACCTTATGGGTTCACTGCCTAAAAATCTGCCCTCCAAGAGTTGCTACAGACAGAAAGAAACACAAGCTTGTGCGTTCTACAGTTCAGCTGGTCGATAGGCATTAAAGAGGACCTGTAATGTACAAGCTATGCTCAAAATATAGCCACTTGACCTCCAGAAGATTTACTCCCCCCTTCACGACCAGGCTATTTTTTTGCGATACGGCACTGCGTTACTTTAACTGACAATTGCGTGGTCATGCAATGCTGTACATAAATTAAATATATGTCTTTTTTTCCCCACAAATAGAGCTTTCTTTTGGTATTCAATCACCACTGATTTTTTTTATTTTTTTTTTGCGCTGTAGACAAAAAAAGACCGTCAATTTTGAAAAAAACGTAACAAAAAAAAAAAACAATATTTTTTACTTTCTGCTATAAAACATATCCAACAAAAAACAAACAAAATGTATTCATCAATTTAGGCCACTATGTATTCTGCTACATATTTTTATCTAAAAAAAAAAAAAAAAAAAAAAAATTCCCAATAAGTTATAGCGTCTGCAAACTATGGTATTTATACTGGATTTAAAAAAAAATGTTTTTATACTAGTAATGGCGGCGATCAGCGACTTATAGTGGGACTGCGATATTGCGGCGGACATTCGGAAAATAACTGATACTTTGTGGGAACCAGTGACACTAATAAGGTAATCAGTGCTTAAAAGCGGAGTGCCAACCAAAAGTGGAAATAGTTTTACAGGTATCCTTTCCCACTTCTGGGAACCACAGCCACGGATATTGACGTCACGGCTGGGGCTCCCTCCTCCTTCCCCTGGCTCCGGGCCAGAAAGAGAGAGGAGCGAGCCTCGCGCATGCGTAGTAGGTTTCCCGGCGTAAAGCCGAAAGGCTACACTGCCGGGTACCCTCAACCGCAATGGCGGCGGCAGCAGCACCCAACAGCTGATGGAAACATCAGTTGCGGTGCTGACATCGCTGGACTCCAGGACAGGTAAGTGTCCTATTGTTAAAAGCCAGCAGCTTCAGTATGTGTAGCTGCTGGTTTTTATTTTTTTTTATTTTTTTGGGTGGACCTCCGCTTTAAAATAAGCACTTTCACTGTACTAATGACACTGGCTGGGAAGGGGTTAACATCAGGGGTGATTAAATGGTTAACTGTGTTCCTAGCCCAAGTTTCTGTGTACTTTGTGAGGTGCTTTCACTAAGAGATGTGCTTTGCAGAGAGATAAAAATCCAGCACATCCCCGCTGACAGGCTGGAGCTCTACATTTTTTTAATTTTTTTCAATCAAGTCATTTTTATTAAATTTTCCAATTTACAACAAAACTCAGAGCACACAAAACATTCTCACCAGACAAAAAAAAATAAAAAAAAAAAATAAAAAAAACCTTGCACCTCTCTGACAGCAGTTATGCATTCTTTACATAGGCAGAGCTCCATCCTTTGTATCTCCTCGCTGATCAGTGGGGGTCGGCAGACAGCCATTGGCCGGCACCCGCTGATCGGCTTCTGCTGTGACTAATCACAGCAGAAGCACACGCAACCCCTACCCGGAAGAGCAAAATCATATATATATATATATATATATATATATATATATATATATATATATATATATATATATATACATATATACATATACACATATACATATACACATATACATATATATATATATATATATATATATATACACACACACACACACACACACATGTGATTCTTTGCAGAGCGCCTGCCTTGTAGCAGTAAACCCGGGGGTTGGTGATTCCCCAGCCCTCTTTTGGCCTCCCTCTCTTTTTTTGTTGTATTCATTAATATGGGGACGTGGTATCCATAATCTGTTAAGATTCCCTCTCTCTCAAAATCTTTTTCTCTTAATGCCTTGTAGCAGTAAAGTTACAATAGGATAGCCGGTGGGTAGTAAGCATGCGGTAAGGAGATAGGCACCAGTATTGCCTCCAGGCAATTTCTGACCTACTACGCCTTGTTCTGCCCAGCGACAATGACACTGTGGTATAAGCAGGGCTTTGCCTGCTCAGGCCAGCGTTATACCATCCTCTTCCTCGCCAATGACTGGGGGGAATAGTAATATAGCAACAGTAGCATAGTTGGGAGAAGCACAGATCAGGTGAAACAAAAGCGTGAGACCACCAGCCTTGGAAGCAGGGAGATCCTTGTACTGTAGGTCCACCGATAATGCATCCCCTCCAGCAAGGAGAACAATGACCAGCAGAGTAGTGACATCACCAAATCTCCTGAGACCACCAGCCTTGGAAGCAGGGAGATCCTTACACTGCGGGTCCTCAAGTACAGCATCCTCTCCAGCAAGGAGAATTGTGAGCAGGACAGTAATGACATTGCCAAATCTCACTCCACATTGAGACTATTAGGCTTGGAAACAAGGAGATCCTTGCACTGCAGATCCTCAGGTACAGCTTCCTGTCCAGCATGGTAATGACATCAACAAATTTCACTCCAAATCTGGTGAGGCTAGCAGTCAGAGGCAGCAGTGTCCTAGATTAGGGGTTTCAATTTCATTGTGGGCCTCATCAGCATTATGGTTGTGCTCAAAAGGCTAGTTGTATTTGTAAGACTAGATGTCCAGAGCACCCCACCCCACTCCTTACAACAGATGTCAAGAGTCCCCCACCATCAGAAGTCAAGTGTCCCCCTCTACACATCACAGTGCACCCCGTTACCTTGTGCTGCTGCCAGGAAGAAACTGGGGGCAGAGCTAGAAAGCAGAAAGTGCAAGATCTGGAGGAGGACCAGAGGAGGTCTGGAGTCTGCTGAATGCTGAGACCAGGGTAGGTGGCGATGAGGGGGTGCTGCAGCTGCACAGAGAGGAACAGGATCCATTGGAGGAGTTCTGTCATCCTCTCTGCTGCCAACTGCTGAGAGTGGGGCAGGGGGCAGAGACAAGGGGATGTGCCACAGTTGCAGGAGAGGTGCGTGGGCCAAATGAAATGGCCTAGAGGGCCGGATTCGGCCAGTGGGCCTTGTGTTTGACGCATATGCCCTAGATTATCTAACACTGCGCACACACACACACACGCGCACACACACACACACACACACACACACACACACACACACACACACACACACACACCTATGAGGGTACAGAACAGAAGTGCCTAGGCACAATAACTGCTCTACTAGTTCTCAATAGAAATTACAGACAAAAATGTAGATTTTTCAGGGTACCGTTCAGGCAGAATTGACATTTCTAAGTGTTCACTATAATAACAAAATCTTTACTTTACATGTTCTGGTTCACATTAACATAGTAGACCACAGCACTGTTACTAAATCACACAGCACCATGCCACCAGATAACGATTATGAGTATACAAGAAGTGTATGAAGTGCGCTTAGTTTGTTAGCAATTTTTGGGAAGACTTCATCAGTCAACAGGTAGCAAAGTCCTCAATAAATAACAAGCAGAGTGGCATCTAAGGTAAAGGAAGCTCTGTGGGGTGGGGTAATAGCAGATGACTGATATATATATTGTATTCTACATACAGAGGACATGTCATACCTCCACACTTGAATAATCGCAGTAGCAGCACTTGAAGGGTTTGTCAAGTGTATGTATGGATCTGATGTGGCGTAAGAGGTCGGACGCCGTTCTGTAAGCCATGTCACAGTTGTTACATTTGTGCGGGCGGACCCCTGCAACATACACAACATTGTATTACCATCCAAACTGCCCATACAAGAATTTACCCAATGTTAATCCTCTTGGCGGAAGACCAGCAAGCCCACAGTGAAGGCAGAGCACAGAGCAAGCATTTTCTAAAATTCCCTGAAACACTTAGGGTGCATCTGACTAGATAATATTCACAAAAGGCACATGGGGGGGGGGGGGGATTTACTAAACTATAGGAGTATAGAAATTTTGGTGCCGAAACAGAAAATGCAGGGAGGCACTTGGCCAAAAACTGAAACCGAAAATTTTATTAAAATTTTTTTTTTTATATTTGTATTTATAATTGTATTATATTTAACTTTTGAATGAATATGCATTTAACTTCGTTCATTATTGGCACCTTTAGTGCAAGAAAAGCTCAAGAAAAATATATCCCTTTAAATTCTTTGTATGTCTGCACCGTTGTGCTTTCATTGTGGTGTTAAAAATGCTGTTCATGGGCAGTTAAAAAAAAAAAAAAAAACGCACAATAAACGCACCTCCCAGTTCAAGTGCATTGAAAATGCAGCAAGAACGCATCATTTCTTGTTAAAAATGAAGAACGCATCATTAACATTTTTTGATGCAGTTTTTGTCACATTGACCTATGAAAAACACATCATGAGCACAGTAAACTCTTGGTAAAATCGAGTGCAAAATCGCGGTAAAATCACTGTAAAATTGCGGCACAATCGTCACAAATTTGCAGCAAAACAGTGTGCATTATCAGTGCCATTATCAGCAACTTTTTATCTTATTGGCGGAATGGCGATAACACCATTTCCGGCCGAAACTTTTTGGCGGCTGAAATTTCGGTGCATCTCTAACTGAAACTGAAGCACACAGAATATGGTGCAGCTGTGCATGGTAGCCAATCAGCTTCTAACTTCAGCTTGTTCAATTAACAAAAAAACAAAAAAAAAATGGAAGCTGATTGGTTTGTATAGAGAGCTGCACCAGATCCGGAGTGCTCCAGTTTCAGTAAATCAACCTCAATTGTTCTGATAATTCAAAACACAAAACGGTTTTCAGAGAGAATGGTTTCCCTTTTCTTACCCGTGTGAGTACTGACATGGAGCTTCAGTTCTCTGGCGCTGGAAAACGTCTTCTCGCAAACGTGGCACTTGTGTTTGCTGGAATGTCTGCGCAGGTGGCGCCTCATAACCGACATCATTAAGGAGCTGAATTGGCACTGACCGCACCGGTACAGAGTCTTCACTTCTGGAAAAAGAACTACGGAAGTTAAATAAAAACACCGGACAGGAGATAAAACATTCACTGACAAAATATTCTTTTTCTGTGAGTCAGAAAGTGGAGAAGTATCTTCCCGCATAAAATTCTGAAAAACCTTCATTGGGCCGTCATGGCCGATTATAAAGTCTGATCTAAGAGAGCATTGTCAGACCACCCTGCTGATTTGTGTATGTAATAACCAGGGTGGATAAAAATCGATGATTTAAAAATAAATAAATATCAGATTTTTTTAAATTTAAATAGATTTTTTGGATTATTATCACATTTATTTTAATAAGATACTTTTGGAGTAAAATATCTATCTAAAGATAGTTTTCTATTTAACCACTTGCTTACTGGGCACTTAAACCCCCTTCCTGCCCAGACCAATTTTCAGCTTTCAGCGCTGATGCACTTTGAATGACAATTGCGCAGGCATACAACACTGTACCCAAATGAAATTTTTATCATTTTTTTCCCACAAATAGAGCTTTCTTTTGGTGGTATTTAGTTACAGCTCGGAGTTTTATTTTTTGCTAAACAAACAAAAAAAGATGCAAAAAAATAAAAAATAGAATCATGTTTAATAGTTTGTTATAAAATTTTGCAAACAGGTAATTTTTCTCCTTCATTGAAATGCACTGATGAGGCGGCGCTGGTGGGCACTGATAGGCTGTACTGTTGGGCACTGATAAGGTGGCACCGATGGGCACAGATAAGGCAGTACTGATGGGCACAGATAAGGCGGCACTGATGGGCACAGATGGGCACAGATGGGTGGCACGGATGGGTGGCACAGATGGGTGGCATGGATGGGCACTGATGGGTAACACTGATATATGGGACTGATGGGCACTGATAGGTGGCACTGCTGGGCACTGGTAGATGACACTGATGAGCGCGGATATGTGGCACTGAGGTGCAGCACTGTTTTTGCGGCAGATTGTGGGCACTGATAGGTGGCACTGTGGGCACTGAGGGCACTGATGGGTGGCACTGTGGGCACTGATGTGTTTCACTTTTTCCCTTACTTAGGTGGCACTGGCAGGGGGCAGGTGGGCACTGATGATCTGGCCGTGATCGGGACTGACGTTCCGATCACGGCCGCCGGTGATCGGCTTCTTTTTTTTCTCCTCGCGCTGTCAGCGCGAGGAGGAAAGATAGCCGATTACCGGCTCTGTTGCGATCACATGATCAGCTGTCATTGGCTGACAGCTGATCACGTGGTAAGGGGTCGGGATTGACCCCTTGTTCCGATCTATGATCAGGCGAGTCTCATAGACCTGCTGATCACAGAGCGCAGGGCACGCAGGCCGCTCGTGCACGGGACGACGTCAATAGATGTGTCCCGGCAAAGCAGGTCCGCGCTGTAGCCATCATTCAGCTATAGCGCGGATCTCTAGAGGTTAAAGCGGTGTTCCGCCCACCGCTGCCAAAATTAAAAGGCAGCAAGCTGCACATACTGCAGCTGCTGACTTAATAAATCGGACACTTACCTGTCCTGGAGTCCAGCGATGTCGGCACCGCAGCTGATGTAGCCATCAACTGCTGGGTGCATGCCGCCTTCATTGCGAGTAAGGGAACACGCCAGGAACACTACTGCTCCTCTTCTCTCTCCTACTGGCCCTGTGGCCGGGGTAGGAGGAGGGAGCCTGGCCGGTGACATCAATACCTGCGGCTGAGGCTTCCCGGAAGTGGGAACAGGCTACCTGTGAAAGACAGGTATCCTGTCCCCCCTCGAAAGGTGCCAAATGTGGCACCGGAGGGGGAGGAGGAGTACAACGAGCGGAAGTTCCACTTTTGGGTGAAACTCTGCTTTAAGATACATTAATAATTTAGTTTATTCAGCATGAAATGGAGCTTAGTTATGCAGCATGACACTGTATATTCTGCAATATTTAAATTTTTTGTAAACTCATTCAATGAATCCAAGCTCTGCAAGCTGAGATAACATGCACTGCATTCAAACAATTTCACAGTAACCATAAAATAAAACAAAGTTGAGGAATATTCCTTATTCCCATTGTTTTGCAAATCTATGTACACTACAAAAACTGTATTATTGAATTGGTTCTGACATCGCTGTTTTACTAGCCTGACAGCTTATTATTCTAAATAAGAAACCTTAATTTTGTTTGCAAATATTAAAGATTCTAACTACCAGCAAGATTAAGGCCTTACATTTTAAGAGCACCTGTCATTTCAGATCCATCATGGCAGCACCTGTTAGCGGGCATCCACTCACCTGCTGCCGCCACATCTCTCACCTTGTTGTGTCACTGCCGCCTCACCAGCCATCCCATTAAAGTGAATAGGACTGTCGGTGAGTAAACAGCGGGTCAGAGGAGGAGCCGCAGCGAGACAGAGATGACCGTTGTTCTTTAACCACTTAAGGCCTATTTTTCTGACTTGTTTACAAGTTAAAATCTGTTTTGTTTTGTTTTTTGCTAGAAAAGAGAGATGACAGTTGCTCATTAAAAATTATGATTTAAATCGACTTGATTTAAATCAAATGCACCCTGTTAATAACATTTACATGAAGGGCTTGTTCACATAGGGTGTACGCATCCGTGCTCCGTGTGAGGGCTGTGTTTACGTGCATGGGGATGCGCAGATGTTCCATGCGGACAGCCCCATTAAAGTCAACTGGAAAGCAGTGGATGCACTGACACAGCCGGTGATCCCAATGTGACATTGGTCAGGGTGCATTTTGGGCCGCGCACCATCACCTACACAGATGTCTCATTGGAAGCAGTGGCTGTGTCCGTCCAACCGCTGCGTCCCAATTGATTTTAATGGGACTCCCCCATGGGGATGCACGGAACCCCTGTGCATCCCCCTGCGGGTAAACTCGGTCATCACCCATGTACGAGGCCTAACAACGGCAGTAACCTTCCTGAAGACATCCAATTACAGACAATACCCAGCCAATACACATTACATCCTATCCACAGGCCATCTTAAACATAAGGGTTGTTATGTAGCTGGTGCTGGTCCTTAGGCACATATACATGTGAGTGTAATTGTAAGGTTTTGTATGGTTTAATAAAGTCGGCTGCTTTGTGCGATTAACCTTTTCCTGATACTGTTTTTTGAGTGGCGGTGCATGGCATTGGAAGGAATCGTATCCTGGTACATGTGAATGGTCAAGTAGGTGACAGGATACATAGCAGGTCCAACCCTAAAAAGCGCAGTGAGATCTATCTAGTAATAGAAGGTCCATCCATTGTGAGGAGTGTACATCAGGGGGCCCAACCGCCGGCCCGCCTTCTAATGTGGCCCGTGACCTCCTGATCCAGGATGGCAGGTCGGCAAGCCTAGATCTCAGGTTCCCGACCCGCCCTCCCAGAGCATCAATGTTCTGAATAGAGCTGACGCTAGAGGAAGCACCGCTGCAGAGGAAGGAGAGCCGCATAAGCATTTCAAAACTTCCTGTATAGGCTGGCTCCTGTCACAGGTGGAGTGATACCAATTGCACTCTGCCTGGGACAGCAACAGCTGGCAGTACCTGTAGCAAAGGAAATTCGTGAATGGAAGAATATTATTAAAGTTCACTTTATATTCTAAAATCACAGTTTATATATGGGGCACATCTCTTCTGCAGTAATTACTGGGGTGCTTTCAATCTGATCTGCAGGTGGAGCACAGAGCACCTGTGGGTTACCTGCACTGAGCCATAGACTTCTGTTATTACATGTGAGTTTGGTGTGCATTATGAAAGCGCACCAAAACATCTGAATGCAACTGAAAAAAGCGCACCACACCTGCAGGATATAATAGAAGTCTATGGCAAAGTGCAGCTAACCTGCAGGAAAGACACAGGTGCACTGTGCTACACCCACAGTGAGCGTAAATCGCAGGGCAAAAGTGTGAGTAGGAGGAATAGCGCAATATTTTTGGCATCAGTAGGAGAAACAGCGCCCCATTCTTTGTGTCAGTGGGAGGAATAGCGCCCCATTCTTGGTGTCAGTGGGAGGAATAGCGCCCCATTCTTGGTGTCAGTGGGAGGAATAGCGCCACAATCTTGGTGTCAGTGGGAGGAATAGCGCCACAATCTTGGTGTCAGTGGGAGGAATAGCGCCACAATCTTGGTGTTAGTGGGAGGAATAGCGCCCTATTGTTGGTGTCATTAGGAGGAACAGCGTCCCATTCTTGGTGTCAGTGGGAGGAACAGCGCCCCATTCTTGGTGTCAGTGGGAGGAATAGCGCCCCGTGCTTGGTGTCAGTGGGAGGAATAGCGCCCCGTGCTTGGTGTCAGTGGGAGGAATAGCGCCACAATCTTGGTGTCAGTGGGAGGAATAGCGCCACAATCTTGGTGTCAGTGGGAGGAATAGCGCCACAATCTTGGTGTTAGTGGGAGGAATAGCGCCCTATTGTTGGTGTCATTAGGAGGAACAGCGCCCCATTCTTGGTGTCAGTGGGAGGAACAGCGCCCCATTCTTGGTGTCAGTGGGAGGAACAGCGCCCCATTCTTGGTGTCAGTGGGAGGAACAGCGCCCCATTCTTGGTGTCAGTGGGAGGAACAGCGCCCCATTCTTGGTGTCAGTGGGAGGAACAGCGCCCCATTCTTGGTGTCAGTGGGAGGAACAGCGCCCCATTCTTGGTGTCAGTGGGAGGAACAGCGCCCCATTCTTGGTGTCAGTGGGAGGAACAGCGCCCCATTCTTGGTGTCAGTGGGAGGAACAGCGCCCCATTCTTGGTGTCAGTGGGGGGAACAGTGCCCCATTCTTGGTGTCAGTGGGAGGAACAGCGCCCCATTCTTGGTGTCAGTGGGAGGAACAGCGCCCCATTCTTGGTCTCAGTGGGAGGAACAGTGCCCCATTCTTGGGGTCAGTGGGAGGAACAGCGCCCCATTATTGGTGTAAATAGGAGGAACAGCGTCCCATTCTTGGTGTCAATGGGAGGAACAGCGCCCCATTCTTGGGGTCAGTGGGAGGAATAGCACCCCATTCTTGGTGTCAGTGGGAGGAATAGCGCCCTATTGTTGGTGTAAGTGGGAGGAATAGCACCCCATTATTGGTGTCAGTGGGAGGAACAGTGCCCTATTGTTGGCATCAGTGGGAGGAATAGCGCCCTATTGTTGATGTCATTGGGAGGAATAGCTCCAAAATTGTTGGTGTCATTGGGAGGAATAGCACCCTATTGTTGGTATCAGTGGGAGGAATAGTGCGTCATATCAGTGAACAGAGCCCCAAGGGCCAGATAAAGGCCTGCAAAGGGTTGCATTTGGCCCACGGGATCTAGTTTGGAGACCACTACCATGAAGCATGCAGCTGCTAACAATACTGGCTATTGCCAATTGATGATGAGAATGGAGGGGTAGCCCCATAGGAGAGGTGAGGAAGTGAAGGTAAGTACAGACCCCGGCAGGTGTGACAAGTGCTATAAACCCGAATAAACTACTAAACACAAATGATGATTTTTTTTTTTCCGGTCATGACACAATAAGACCGCCTCTCCATAGATCACTAATGACCTGCACTGCCATGCGGGAGGCCATGTGGGCATGCCTCCACCCCCAATACCATGACAGTAATTGTTTCTATTATGCAGGCCCTTTGAGAGAGCACACAGTGAAGATGCAGTAATCAAACTATATAAACTCATCCAGATTTTTTGGTCACCGCACAATACAGCCATACCTTGCTTCTCCAGGTCTGCGGAAGGTTGTGGAATTGGCTCATTCTGCTCAGAAGTTTCCTCCAGTGCAACAGCGGCAGCAGATATCTGTGAACTGTCATGGCCATCCAACTCCTATCGGGAAAGAAATTAAACTTTTAAAAGAATAGGGTAGCACCTTCTTGTTACCTGGAGGCTTGAAGCCACCCATCTCCGCACTTACAGACTGGCATTACAGATAAAAGACCAACTCCAGGTAGGATTGCCTTCACCAGTTTCTAGAAGGGCAAACATCTGAGTTGTGTCAGGCTGCTCACTGACCAGATCGTTTCCTCCCATAACTAAATATTAAAGCTCTACTCCGTGCAGAATTACCTTCACAGGTTACAGCAGACAAGCATTGTAGTTCCTCAGGAATGAGAAGGTTTGTCTGCTGGAAACCTGACAAGGTGATCCTGTCCGGAAACAGAAATAGTTACATCCCCAGACTAAAGCTTACTCATGTTTTTCTACCTCATATAAAACCTCCTCCAGAATTGATTACGCGTTCGCAAATCAACTTATGTTAACTGACATAGTGGAGGCAACCTACCTACCTAGTGGACTTTCTGATCACGCCCCCCTCAAGATCACTATGCGGACCCGAGAAAAACGCAGTGGCTCCATGTTGCGCCTTGGGGCCCACTGGATCTCCCACAACAAGATATCAGGGCAGACCCCACAAACATTACGTGAATTTTGGGAACATAATGCTGGGGCATCCTCTCCTCCCACAGTCTGGGACGCCATCAAGGCGTTCACTAGAGAACATTATATGTCAGCAATTAAGGTGGTGAAGGTAAATCAACATGCCAGCATAACGTGGTTGGAGGGGGAGATTTAGGAAGCATCAGTCACTTACAGGTCTGACCCCTCGGTCTCCAATTTCGAACGGCTGCAGTCCACCAAAAGAGATCTCCAACTCCATCTCACTGAGGTCACACAGTTAGAGTTATTCCACACCAAAGATTCTTTGAGCAGGGTGATAGAAATGGTAGACTGCTAGCAATGATGTCTCATCACGACACCCCTATGACTCTGATCCCCGAATTGTTCTCCCCTACAGGTGAATCTATTACATCCCAAGAGGGTATCCTGAAGGAGTTTCAGACCCTTTAGCATGACACTATAGAGTACCACGCTCCCTCGGGATATGACTCCTGGCGCCTCTTCTAGACACCCTGGCTCTGTGGTGGCTCTCAGATGAGGAGAGGTCACATCTGGTCAGGTCTATCACCGCAGAGTAAGTACATGCTATTATTAACTCATTGGCAACTGGGAGGGCCCCGGGCCCTGATTGTCTACCCGTCAAATTCTACCGGTCTCATGCGGATCTCCTAGCCCCCCTGTTGGCAGACCTGTATACCCAATGTCTGGGGGGGGCTGCCACCCTCCATGGAAGACGCGCACATTATTCAAATCCTTAAGCCAAATAAAGATCCCAAACAGTGCGCCGCATATTTTACTCCAAAACCGACTTCAGTCCTCTATGCACATCTCCTTAGAGTTTCCTCTCCAGATCTGTCAAAGCTCCGTCAGCGATGGACACAAGACATCCCGGGACTGGACTCCGAGGATTGGGAGGACATGAGGGACTTTCCCTTCAAAATCCTGGTCTCACTTCAAGACCGCCTCATACAATACAAAATACTACACCGGGCATATATTACCCCGTATAGACTGCATAAAATGAGAACCTCCCTGTCCTCGGAGTGTTGGAGGTGTACCGGGGATCCAGCAACTTTATACACATCTTCTGGTGCTGCCCAGCAATTAAAAGCTACTGGTCACAAGTACTATCTGTAATACAAGAAGTGGTGGGAATAGAAATAGCCCCAACCCCACAGATATGCCTTCTAGACTTAGTAGAAGAATTAGCCCCCAGGATAGCGGAGAGAACTCTCATAGCGCTCCTGATTTTCTATGCCAGGAAAGTGATCACTGCTGGAAAAAAACGTGCCCCGTCATCAATATTGATATGGAAAACACATGTCAATAAAGTACTACCACTCTATAAGGAAACCTACCAAAATAGAGGATGCCCCAAAAAATACGATGGAGTGTGGACCAAATGGCTAGCTGAGGCCTCCACGGCAACCGCAGGCTGATTGAGCATATACATAATACCACTCTACGGGTGAATGTGATTTTGACACTTTGGGTGACTTTTTTTGTATTGTAATCTCTGATATGGGTTTATTTGATCTCTATTATTGTCTCTTGGGTCTCAACTGAAAGATCTGATCCTTAGTTATTTCAGTTGAGCAGGAGCCAATACAGCACTAGGTTGATTGTTCTTTTCTTCTGGACGTGCTACTGATGTATGTCACTAATGATGGAAGCAGCCAAATTGCCAGCTGGCTCTGGCCCCTGCGTGGGTCTAGTCCCAAAGCTGTGGCAGGTTTACTGCTGTTTGTTTGTTTGTATGTCTTATACTCAATAAAGAGATTTGCAAAAAAATTTTTTTTTATCTAAAACACCCTCAATGTCTCTCCTGTGCTCCACTGAATGTAATGCAATGCACATTGCACTGCATTATTGTCTTTCCCGGCCTTGATGGCCAGAGAAACTATCAACGGGGACCCAGAAGTGACATCACACCTCACTTCTGGGTCAACAAAACCCGCTATGCCGGGCCCCCAGGACCGCAGATGAGCAAGTGGAGCCCATGATGCATAGTGGGGGTGGGGATACGACACAAAGAAGGCCTGTTGCTAGAATTATTGCTCTTATTCCGGCATGCGCGGCAGTAAGACGTGTATCATAATCAAAGCTTTCAGGGAGGGGCACTCCGCTGCGTACGTTTACACGTGCGTATATGTGGGGGGTGGGTATAGGGCTTAATATTTTTTATTTTGGGGGATTTATATGCTTGGGTGTAACTTTAGGGCCCCTTTCACACTGCTCTGTAGCAAAATTGCATTTCCCCTGCATTTCTGGTGCATTTTCGGGGGCCTGCTCCTGTGGAAAATGGATGGATGACTCAAAAACGCAAATCGCAGGTGTGTTTTTGCCCAAAGGTGCAGCATGCGGGACTTTTCAAAACACACCGCACCAATAGCGCAGTGGTGTAAAAAGTCTCATAGAATTTAACCCCTTGGTGGCAGTCGTACGCAAATATGTGGCCTCTCAGTGCTGAGAATTTGAATGAATTGCCGTCCATACAGCTGTGCCTAGAGTGCAAGCGTTGCATGCTCCCGACACGGTTACCAGTAACTGAAAGCTCCCAATCGCTCCCTGGCTAAAGAAGGGGTAGTGTTTAGAGGAAGAAGTGTGGCTCAACCATAGGGGTTTACACTCCCCTCCCTAACTGCTAGTGAGAACGAGCCCTGACAGTGATGAAATGGATGTATTATGCAGGCAGCCAACCTACCTGTACAGCCCCGGCCTGAGCGGGGTCATCCGTTGGGGGGTCGGCTGGGGTCTCTCTCTCTTCTGGCAGCAGTTGCTCAGCCTGGGGCTGCTCAGCTTCCCCCGCGTTGTTGAATTCGATGAGCTGGGTGGGCAGGAGACTGGGGCTGCCTTCCTCCCCCCTCTGTACGCCCGTCACCTGGACTCCGATGATGGAGCCGTCAGCCGCCTGGACCGGCACCATGTGGTACTCAGACACGTTGCTGAAGGCCTCGTTCCCGTCCAGCATCTTATAGACTTGGAAGGCCAGCTCGGCCTCGCTGCGGTCAGGGTCCGTCACACACAGGACCTCCGTCTCCTGGGCCGAAACCCCTTCTCCGGGCTCCTCCATCACCAGCACCTGCCCACAGGAAACAATGTCAACAAGATACAGAAACAACGGCAATGGTAGACATTGACACCCCCCAATACTGTGTATTTATCTACAGTACAGCCCCACCTAGGGTTGCCACTTTTTCGTCAAGCCAAACCTGAACACTTCAGTGGTGCATGGCACTTTTTTTTCTGCAGTATTTATTATAGTAATGTAAAAGATTCAAAATAATAGGGGACCCCCATCCAGGAACATAGGAACTTCCTTCTAGTTATAGAAGACCCCCAGCTAGGAGGATTGCAGGGGGGTGATAATAGGGGACCCCCATCCAGGAACTTACCTCTGGTTATGGAAGACCCCCAGCTAGGAGGATTGCAGGGGGCCATAATAGGGGACCCTCATCCAGGAACTTCCCTCTAGTTATAGAAGACCCCCAGCTAGGAGGATTGCAGGGGGGTGATAATAGGGGACCCCCATCCAGGAACTTCCCTCTAGTTATTGAAGACCCCAGCTAGGAGGACTGTGTGTGTGTGGGGGGGGGGGGGGGGAAATAGAAGGGATATCAATACCCTAATTCCCCTCTCTTCCCCCTCCAGTTATAGAAGACCCCCAGCTATGAGGATTGCAGGGGGTGATAATAGGGGACACCCATCCAGGAACATGGGAACTCTCCTCCCTCCCTCACCAATTAAAAAAAGACCCCCCAGTTGGGGGACTGCAGAGGGGTGATGAGGGGAGGAAGACTGCAGGCACTGCTTCCCCCTCCTCCCTCTGGGGATGGTGAATGGTGTGTAGTGTTTGTGAACAGATCCAGAGCCATACACACATAGCAGCCCCCCGGAGGGTGAGGGGGGACTCACATTAGCAGAGGAGGAGGAGGCAACCCCCCCTCCCCCGTCCAGCTGGGATGTCTGATGGAGCTCTCGGTCGGGCTGTCACTGTTTTCTGTGTTCCTCACTCTCTCTATCGGGACAGCCGCAAGGCCGAGCTTCAGCGTGTTCGCATGCTCCCCATGCAGAGCCCACCAGGGAGTCGGCGCAGCTCTGTGCTAATCACAGGCAGTGAGACATTGCCCCGATGCGCGGCTGCAGAGACAGGCTGCACAAGGGGAGGAGGCGAGGATGCTGACGCACGCGCAGCGAGTTAAAGCGCCTCTCCCTCTTCTATTATAGTTATAAAGCTCTGGAAGCCGACAGTAAGGCCCCTTTCACACTTGTGCGACTTGGGACTGCAAAGTCACATGACAAGTTGCCCCCCCCCCCCGGATTCCCAATGAAAAGCAATCATTCATACCCGTGCGACTTCAGTCCCTGTACTAGTTTGGTCCAACTTTCATAGTCCGCAGACCTCAAGGTAACACTGGCATTCCCTGAAATCACCTGACTTTTAAGTCGTGTCTGTGTGAAAGGGGGCAGCAGGGAGAGGAGGATTGCCACTGGTGTGTCCGGGCCTCGGGCAGGCAGAGGATTCAGAACCCGTGGCGCCCGGGTGATTCCCGGACAGGTGGCAACCCTCTCCCATGGAGGGTGTCAGGACCCCACTGACAGTCTATGACAGTGCAGGTGAACCTTGGCACCTTTGGAACTACGTTTCCCATGATGCTCATGCACTCTGCAGTGTAGCGAAGAATCATGGGAAACGTAGTTCCAAAACATCTGGGGGTGCCGAGGTTCGCCAACACTGGTCTATGAGAGTCGGTGGACCTGTGCTGGGGGGAGGGTTCCCTCCTCATCCCTTTAAACCCGGACACATATGAATTACACGGGTCCTGTGGCTGATTAAGGTGGTAATTAAACTCACTCGGTGCCTTATCTGCATTCATTTAGCCCCAGAACCTGTGTAATCAATATATGTTCGGTTTTAAAGGGAGGAGGCGGCATAAGTTGAGTAGAGCTGTACCCGGTACTGAGCAGAGCCCCCTCGGTGTCCCCATGCACTCATTTTTCCCCCGGGTGTCCCTCATACATACCGATCTAATATGATATAAAACACTCTGGGGAAGCAGATCTGTGCAACGCTCCGCCCACCACCCGGAAGTCCTCCCTACTTCCTGTCGGAGGTGGGCGGGGACTGCAGAGCGGGTCACATGGCTCAGGGCAGTGGGCGGGGACCCGGGAGCAAGGTCGGAGCATGCGCAGTAGCGCTCAGCTGTCTCAGAGCTTTAATGAGGGGAATATAGTTTGTAGTGTGAGTGTTGTAGCCCCTGTAGTGTCACAGTTTGATGCCTATCACAGGATGGTGCGGAAGTGACGTTGTTGCGTACTGCGCATGCGCGATGCGCTCCAAACGCTCGCGCCGTGCGTTCCAACATAGTTTCGGCAATACAGTTCAGCGAAACCATCACATAATGTTACGGAAGTGATGTTACACACAACACAAACACGGCCACGTTGTTGCGTACTGCGCATGCGCGATGCGTTCCAAACACTTGCGCCGTGCGTTCCAACATAGTTTCGGCAATACAGTTCAGCGAAACCATCACATAATGTTACGGAAGTGAAGTTACACACAACACAAACACTGGGCCGTGCATTACAACACTAATACTTCCCTTGTTACCTAGTAGGTTTTGCATTGCTGGGACTTGTAGTGCCTATCCTGAGCTACATGCTTCAATGTTCAGTGTCCTCATCCCTATCCCCATGCTTCAATGTTCAGTGTCCATCCTTATCCCCGTGCTTCAATGTTCAGTGTCCTCATCCTTATCCCCGAGCTTCAATGTTCAGTGTCCATCCTTATCCCCGTGCTTCAATGTTCAGTGTCCTCATCCCTATCCGCGAGCTTCAATGTTCAGTGTCCTCATCCTTATCCCTGTGCTTCAATGTTCAGTGTCCTCATCCCTATCCCCATGCTTCAATGTTCAGTGTCCTCATCCCTATCCGCGAGCTTCAATGTTCAGTGTCCTCATCCTTATCCCTGTGCTTCAATGTTCAGTGTCCTCATCCCTATCCCCCTGCTTCAATGTTCAGTGTCCTCATCCCTATCCCCCTGCTTCAATGTTCAGGGTCCTCATCCTTATCCCCGAGCTTCAATGTTCAGTGTCCTCATCCCTATCCCCCTGCTTCAATGTTCAGTGTCCTCATCCCTATCCGCGAGCTTCAATGTTCAGTGTCCTCATCCTTATCCCCCTGCTTCGATGAGGACACTGAACATCGAAGCATGGGGATAAGGATGAGGACACTGAACATTGAAGCTTGCGGATAGGGATGAGGACACTGAACATTGAAGCACAGGGATAAGGATGGACACTGAACATTGAAGCTCGGGGATAGGGATGAGGACACTGAACATTGAAGCAGGGGGATAGGGATGAGGACACTGAACATTGAAGCTCAGGGATAAGGATGAGGACACTGAACATTGAAGCACAGGGATAAGGATGAGGACACTGAACATTTAAAGCTTGCGGATAGGGATGAGGACACTGAACATTGAAGCACAGGGATAAGGATGAGGACACTGAACATTGAAGCTCGCGGATAGGGATGAGGACACTGAACATTGAAGCATGGGGATAGGGATGAGGACACTGAACATTGAAGCACAGGGATAAGGATGAGGACACTGAACATTGAAGCTCGCGGATAGGGATGAGGACACTGAACATTGAAGCATGGGGATAGGGATGAGGACACTGAACATTGAAGCTCAGGGATAAGGATGAGGACACTGAACATTGAAGCTCGCGGATAGGGATGAGGACACTGAACATTGAAGCACGGGGATAAGGATGGACACTGAACATTGAAGCTCGGGGATAAGGATGAGGACACTGAACATTGAAGCACGGGGATAAGGATGGACACTGAACATTGAAGCATGGGGATAGGGATGAGGACACTGAACATTGAAGCATGTAGCTCAGGATAGGCACTACAAGTCCCAGCAATGCAAAACCTACTAGGTAACAAGGGAAGTATTAGTGTTGTAACGAACGGCCCAGTGTTTGTGTTGTGTGTAACTTCACTTCCGTAACATTATGTGATGGTTTCGCTGAACTGTATTGCCGAAACTATGTTGGAACGCACGGCGCGAGTGTTTGGAACGCATCGCGCATGCGCAGTACGCAACAACGTGGCCCGTGTTTGTGTTGTGTGTAACATCACTTCCGTAACATTATGTGATGGTTTCGCTGAACTGTATTGCCGAAACTATGTTGGAACGCACGGCGCGAGCGTTTGGAGCGCATCGCGCATGCGCAGTACGCAACAACGTCACTTCCGCACCATCCTGTGATAGGCATCAAACTGTGACACTACACCCCCGCCTAGAGATTTAAGAATGGAATGCTGGGTGGTGTAGTTTCCCAGTCTAAGAACTTGCTCTGAGTCTTAGGTAGGGCATGCTGGGGGTTGTAGTCCTTTCATAGGCTTAGAAAGAACCTGCTGGGAGTTGTAATCCCTCTCAGGTCTAAAGAAGGACACGCTAAGAGTTGCAGTCCCTCAAGAGTCTTGGGTAGAGCATGCTGGGAGTTTTAGTCCCTCCAGAGTTTTAGGCAGGGCATGCTGGGAGTAGTAGTCTCTCCAGAGTCTTAGGGTATCCTGGGAGTTGCAGTCTTTCCAGAGTCTTGAGTAGGGCATGCTGGGCGTTTTAGTCCTGCAGAGTCTTAGGAAGGGCATGTTGGGAGCTGTACTCCTTCCAGGGTCTTAGGTAGGGCATGCTGTATGTTGTAGTCTCTCCAGAGTCTTAGGGCATGCTGGACGTTGTAGTCTCTCCAGAGTTTTAGTGCATGCTGGGAGTTTTAGTTTCTCTAGAGTCTTGGGGCATGCTGAGAGTTGTAATCCCCCCATACTCTTAGGTAGAGCATTCTGGGAGTTGTGGTCTCTCCAGAGTCTCTGGTATGGCATGCTGGGAGTTGTAGTTGCTCCAGAGTTTTGGGTAGGGTGTGCATTCATACCACAGACCTAGCAAAGGCATACTGGGAGTTTAAGTGCCTCCATAGTTATAGAAAGTTTATGTTGGGAGTTAAACTCCTTCTAGGGTCTTAGGAAGGGCATCCTTTTAGCTGTAAAGACAAAGGGGGGTAATAGATATGGCGCTTATACCTATATGTGGGGACTAGTAGTGTGTTGGTGTATAAAAATGTATTGTATTGTATAGGTCAATTTTCACATGTGTGGCAATATATAATTCTTAAAGTGCTGACTAATTTTGGGCCAAAGTGTATATAATATATATTTTCCAGCGTGCTGGTTCAAAACCCAAAATTTTAAAATTAAATGAAAATTAAATAAAAATACAATAAACTCAAAGTGCACGCCAATGGCAACAGGTTACAATGTAGCAAACCATATAACTTATTAATCTAAATAGCAATATGCAGTTATTAAAGTATTAATCTAAATGGCAATATGCAGTTATTAGAGTGCGCGTGCAAATAAATTCTTACAGACCTATAGGTGAAGACTAATTGTGATAGCTGGTGGATTAGTCGTGAAAAAAGAATGTTAAAGTATATTACGTATACTGTGGTGCCAAACTATAATAAATAAACATATATGAAATATCACGGTGGTAGCATAAACTGGTCTGATAGTGATGCTTTACATAAATTAGTATAAAATTAATGAAAATTAAAATACCATCTACATGAAGCATAAATGTGCTAAAATGATAAAACACAGAAAAATTAAATAGAATTAAAAAATCCAAAAAAACGTGCAAAATTAGTGCAAGAAAATGTGCAAACAATGCAGGCAAATTTTAAACATTGGACGTGATGGAGCAAGTCTCTATTGGGTGGCGGAAAAAACCGCAGGTGCAGAAAAGGAGGGGGGTGATGTTTTCCAACTGTGTTCTTCACATTCGGTGGCTTAAAAGGGTGTTAAAATTATTATGCTCTCACCAGAAGGAGGACCCCATCCGGGGTGGATCAACATTCACAATATTAGCTATTGTGCGGCTCTCTGGCTTCCTTCCACTTTAAAGATTAGGGATCCCTCGTTCCTCCGTGAGTAGCAATAAGCCCCGTTTATATGGAGTAGAGAAGAGGCACAACCATAGTGTGATACCGTTTTTAAAGATCTTTATTGCAGAAAATAGTTAAAAAATTACTCACAAACAACTGGTTTAAAAGTGCGGTGTGTACAGCTTTTAAAATTCCCGCTGTTGCAATCTCCGTCTGAGCTCGAGGTGTACGCTGCCTGGCCACGCCCTACGCGTTTCGTCACACGGACGTCATCTGGAGCGGCCATTTTCGTACACCTTTCCTGCTTTATAGGGTGTATTGTGCCTGTTGCGCATGCGCGATCAATCGGCGCCATTTTAAGTGAGGGAAATGCCCTCTTACACATGTACTGCTCGACAAGCACTATACGCCAGGGGAATGGAGACGCTGCAACGAAAACAATATCGGACGTATATCGAACCTTATACATAATAAAATAAACTACAGATATATACTGACTATTAAGATTTCACAGAATGAAACTAAGTGGATTTTTAACTTAGATACGCTACACCCTAGAGGAATGAATGTAGACCTGGACCTCAACTGTTTTTTAACTAACTTTTAACCATTTTTTAACTTATTTTTAACTATTTTTTAACTATTTTTTAATTCATGTGGACTGAGTAGAGAGAATATAACACATCCCACCAAATTTTATCACACCACGCATAAGATAATACCACTGATTTTATCTGAGCTTCCGACTTTTACCGGGACTTCAATATACCATTTGTCATATCAAGGTCCACACGGATATCCACCATGACTATTATACTATCCACTAATCTGCATTCAACTTTGCTTACATATACGCATTACTTCTCTTTATTTTTATACTATTCCATTTTAATATAAAAAAATTTTTTGGGAATTTTTTGATATTTTTTGATAATTTTTGATAATTTTTGATATTTTTTGACATCTCCTCTAATACAGCAATTATTCAAGAATTTTGTGAATAAGGCTGAAGGTCTCTGTAAGATCCCCCCCCCTTTAACAAAGCTCGCGAATGCTCTATATAAGCACAAAAGAATTTTTCACATATACAACTAGATCAACACATACCCCTGGCAAAGTAAGCCCTTCCATATCCACTCCCCCTTGCAATTTTAAATTTTTCTGAATTTTTCGGTTTTAAAATTTTCCGGTTCTCAATATATACATTTCTCCCCTTTTCTTCCCATTTTGTAGTGTCTTTTTCTCATTTTTATATTATTTTTATTTTTATTATTTTATTATTTTTTCTTATATATATATTTTTTATATACAATTTTTCTTATATATATTTTATACATATTCCTCTTATACATTTCCCATATTTTATGATATACCTATTATACCTGGATTTTCGCTCGGATTGTAACATCTTTTTCAGTAATAACTCTCTCACTAGTATATATATACTATTATCATAAGTCTTTTCACTTTACACTTTTTAGTTTGATCCCTGTTAATTTCCAACTTTTTTCCTTCATTTCACTCACTATGAACAAGTATAACATACCTAACCTTCCCCACTTCTATTTTGAAACTACACATTTTTATACCATCTGCTTCCTTCACATCTAATACCATCCGCTTTCTTTATTTTATTTTATATGCCGGTACAAATGTCAGTATATATCTGTAGTTTATTTTATTATGTATAAGGTTCGATATACGTCCGATATTGTTTTCGTTGCAGCGTCTCCATTCCCCTGGCGTATAGTGCTTGTCGAGCAGTACATGTGTAAGAGGGCATTTCCCTCACTTAAAATGGCGCCGATTGATCGCGCATGCGCAACAGGCACAATACACCCTATAAAGCAGGAAAGGTGTACGAAAATGGCCGCTCCAGATGACGTCCGTGTGACGAAACGCGTAGGGCGTGGCCAGGCAGCGTACACCTCGAGCTCAGACGGAGATTGCAACAGCGGGAATTTTAAAAGCTGTACACACCGCACTTTTAAACCAGTTGTTTGTGAGTAATTTTTTAACTATTTTCTGCAATAAAGATCTTTAAAAACGGTATCACACTATGGTTGTGCCTCTTCTCTACTCCATATAAACGGGGCTTATTGCTACTCACGGAGGAACGAGGGATCCCTAATCTTTAAAGTGGAAGGAAGCCAGAGAGCCGCACAATAGCTAATATTGTGAATGTTGATCCACCCCGGATGGGGTCCTCCTTCTGGTGAGAGCATAATAATTTTAACACCCTTTTAAGCCACCGAATGTGAAGAACACAGTTGGAAAACATCACCCCCCTCCTTTTCTGCACCTGCGGTTTTTTCCGCCACCCAATAGAGACTTGCTCCATCACGTCCAATGTTTAAAATTTGCCTGCATTGTTTGCACATTTTCTTGCACTAATTTTGCACGTTTTTTTGGATTTTTTAATTCTATTTAATTTTTCTGTGTTTTATCATTTTAGCACATTTATGCTTCATGTAGATGGTATTTTAATTTTTAATTTTCATTAATTTTATACTAATTTATGTAAAGCATCACTATCAGACCAGTTTATGCTACCACCGTGATATTTCATATATGTTTATTTATTATAGTTTGGCACCACAGTATACGTAATATACTTTAACATTCTTTTTTCACGACTAATCCACCAGCTATCACAATTAGTCTTCACCTATAGGTCTGTAAGAATTTATTTGCACGCGCACTCTAATAACTGCATATTGCCATTTAGATTAATACTTTAATAACTGCATATTGCTATTTAGATTAATAAGTTATATGGTTTGCTACATTGTAACCTGTTGCCATTGGCGTGCACTTTGAGTTTATTGTATTTTTATTTAATTTTCATTTAATTTTAAAATTTTGGGTTTTGAACCAGCACGCTGGAAAATATATATTATATACACTTTGGCCCAAAATTAGTCAGCACTTTAAGAATTATATATTGCCACACATGTGAAAATTGACCTATACAATACAATACATTTTTATACACCAACACACTACTAGTCCCCACATATAGGTATAAGCGCCATATCTATTACCCCCCTTTGTCTTTGCATCGTTCCACCCGTGGGTGGAAATCAATAGAGGCTGCTCTTACCTTTTAACTTTTCTTTTCTTTTCCTTTCTACATTCACTCTTAAGGATCCATAGCGCAACCCACCCCCCAGTTATACATCCTTTTAGCTGTAGTCTCTCCAAAATGTTAGCTAGGACATGATGAGAGAGGCAGTCCCTCCAGAGTCTTAGGGAGGACAAGCGGACATGTAGTGCCTCCAGAGCCTTAGGAAGGGCATGCTTGGGGTAGTAATCCTTCTGGAGTCTTACGGTGTGCTGGGAGTTGTAGTCTCTTCAGTCTTAAATTGATCATAATGGGAACTATCCTTCAGAAGATTAGAAAGTAATGTTGAGAATTGCAGCCCCTCCAGTGTCTTTGGGCATGCTGGGAGGTATAGTCCCTCCAAAGAATTAGGAAGAGCTGGGGCATTCTAGGCGCAGTAGTCTCTACAGAGAGAATACCAGGAGTTGTAGTATCATGGACTCTTAGGCCTGGTTCATACCTATGCAGGTTGCATATTCCAGGTTTCAGTTTGCTTTTTTTTTTCAATACACGTTTTCGATACACTGAAATCTTTGGAACCAAAAACCAGGAATAAGGCCCAGGTCCTTTCCATAAATTGCAGATGTGAACGTGACCCATAGGAAACCATGTTAAATGGACTGTAGTGTGTTTCTGCAAAACTGAAAATGCACTAAAAAACTGCATAGGTGTCAACCAGACCCTTGTTGCCGATCCAACGCACAAAAAAAATACTGGCCTCCGACCTCCCCTTGTTGCCGGTCCAACACGTCTGAAAAAAAAATAGCGGCGTCCAACCTCCCCTTGTTGCCAGTTCAACACACGCCTGGAAAACAAAATACTGGTCTCCAACCTCCCCTTGTTGCGGGTCCAACATACGCCTGAAAATAAACATACCGGCCTCCAACCTCCCCTTGCTGCCGGTCCAACGCACAGCTAAAAAAAATAAAAAACTACCTCCCCTTGTTGCTGGTCCAACGTACAACTGAAAAAGAATACCGGCCTCCAACATACCTGTCAGGTCACCTGATTCCAGGTGACATATGCACTCCGTAGGAGGCAGGAGTGCACCGATAAGGTAGTGGACCGTAGGACTGACTGCTGCGGATTGACCTCTGGGAGGTTCAGGAAGCAGGACCACTGGAGCACCAACACAGATCCCACTGGGAGCTAGAGCATAGATTCCCCAGGGTGCAGAGTCTAAGAGCCAGCCGGTGTTCACCAGAGCCTCTAGTAGTGAGGATGGACTGCGCTGCAGTCTGGCTCCAGGTTGTGGCCCCCAGGGTCTCACAGCTCACGCTCACAGTAAACTTACAGGAGAAAGAAGAAGGAAGCAGCAGACTGGAATAACAAGGATAGTAAATGGATAAGTCAAAGGTTGTGGCAACTAGCAGACAAGGATAAACATAGAACACGCCAAAGGTCAGGGTCGCAAGCAGACAGGGACAGTCGAGAACAGGCCAAGATCGGTAACTGGAATCAGATGTAGGAGACACAGCAAGTTGCACATGAAAGCTAAACACACAATGGTTTATCAGCAAGGTTGGCTTGCAATGCACAGGTTAATATAGTGTTCCTAATCAGAGGCTGAGGTGGAGCTATGCTGAGGGAAGATTATATAGGCAGTCAGGTGAGAGTGGCTGGCCTCTAAAGGTGGACACATGGAGGAGCGGTAAGCTGACAAAGATTACTGCATAACCATGGCACTCCCCTTGTTGCTGGTCCAACACACGCCTGAAAAAAAACGAACGGCCTCCAACCTCCCCTTGTTGCCAGTCCAACAAACACCTTAAAAAAATACCGGCCTCCAACCTCCACTTGTTGCAGGTCCAACGCACGCCTGGAAAAACAATTGTTGGCCTCCAACCTGCCCTTGTTGTCGGTCCAATGCACGCTTGAAGAAAAATACCGGCCTCCAACCTCCACTTATAAAATTGATATAGTGTATACAGTTGCTTCACAGGTCATGTTGTGATTGAATGTAATTAAAAATTACTTTTTTTATTCTGCAGCTGCTGTAAAAGGAAATGTGACAACCCTGGAGGAGTTCTGTACACAGATAGTATACAAAACGCCCCCCCCAAACGTAATTTCCTGCTTGTGTGATTGGCTCAATGATATTCCCAGAAGTCTGCACTAAGATTAGTCAGATTTGAGCATCCCCTGCAACAGAAATGCAATTTTTATTGGGATACTCTCAGAGGTTGGGGTCACACTTGAGCACACTCCGGCTCTCAGAAGGGTCCAATGCGTCTCCATTCACCATTTCAGGTCAGATTTCACCCCACATTTTTGGCTGAATTCGGACATGAAACGGACCAAAAGCCACACAGGACCCCCCATGCAATTCCCACCGGAGCCGCTGCGGAGATCTGCGATCCGGCTCCATAAAGAGCCCGACACAATCTCCTGCTATGCGAAATGGAAAAAAGGGAAATCACGTCTAAAGGAATGCAGACCCTGCCACTTGCTCCGGGCCCCTTGTAACTGCACATCTATTGCCCATGGATAAATGGGGTTTACCAGTATGGCAGGAGCAAGGTCTCATTAAGCTTTATGGAATGTTGGTGCAGGTAGGCCACTGCAATATTTTTACTGGCCGGGCTGCATATTTAAAGGTCACAGCCATCGGAGGAGGCAAATAACGACCTGTGGGGGGGGGGGGGGGGGGTTGTATTGGGGAACATGTGGGAATTCATAGTAAAAAGTGAACAAGTTGTTTATTGGATGGCTAGTTGAACACTTGTGACAATAATTGATCATTAGTATAGGAAATAACAGGTGAAAGGGTTACAAAGCGTTGTAGAGTAAGGAACAATTGGTGAGTCTCAATCATGGATGTTTGTGGAATAAAGCAGAAGGGTAATAAATTACTATTTGGCTTGTAGGGAAAGGTACATTGATAGAAGATGCAAGCTGAGTTCAGTCTTCTCTTTCGCAAGCACTCAGCATGAAGTAATATCAGATTTGTCCACCAAGTGGCGAAGAAGTCGTGTAATTGTGCAGCCACTTCACATTATTATCATCCTGCAAATTTTGGTGTTTATAGAGTGAAGTTAACCGGTTCCCGACCGGCGCACACCGATGTACGTCGGCAGAATGGCACGGCTGGGCAAATGGGTGTACAGGTACGTCCCTTTAAATTTGCCGCTGTGCCATCAGGCGCGCACACTGGCCGGGACCTCCGTGAGTCGGGTCGTGGGTCCCGTGGACTCGATCACCGCAGGGATACCCGCGATCATCTCACGGGGAAGAAGAACAGGGAGATGCTAATGTAAACAAGCATCTCTCCATTCTTCCTAGTGACAGTGACACTGATCTCGGCTCCTTGTGATCGGGAGCAGAGATCAGTGATGTGTCACACGTAGCCACACCCCCCACAGTTAGAAACACGCCCCAGGACACACTTTACCCTGCCCCCTAGTGGTTAACCCCTTCACTGCCAGTGTCATTTATACAGGAATCCGTGCATTTGTATAGCACTGATTGCTGTATAAATGACAATGGTCCCAAAAATGTGTCGGAAATGTCCAATGTGTCCACCGTAATGTCGCAGTCACGAAAAAAAATCGCAGATCGACACTATTATTAGTAAAAAAAAAAAAAAATTATTACTAAAAATGCCTTAAAACTATCCCCTATTTTGTAAACGCTATAACTTTTGCGCAAACCAATCAATACACATTTATTGTGATTTTTGTTTACCAAAAATATGTCGAAGAATACGTATCGGCCTAAACCGAGGAAAAAATATGTTTTTTTTCGATATTTTTTGGGGATATTTATTATAGCAAAATGTAAAAAATAATGCAGTTTTTTTTCAAAATTGACGCTCTTTTTTTTCAAACTTGATAGACAGGTCATAAAGGTCTCCAGGTTCATCAATATCAGAAAGAACATCAGGACTCACACCAGAAGATGGATATAGTGTGCAATCATCACCAGAATGTAAACCCCAATGAAAAAAAAAAAGCAACAATAGTGAAGCCCGTAAAAGTAAAACACATAAGTATTTATTGTAGTCTACTTACAGGACAGAAGACACATCATGACATATAAAAACTCTGCGGTTCACAGCGTGCTTGCATCAACCAGCCTGTTTCATCCTATGTGGATATCATCAGAGCTTTTTCCAATATATCTATATTGTGTTTTTTTTTCAAAATTGTCGCTCTTCTTTTGTTTATAGTGCAAAAAATAAAAACCCGCAGAGATGATCAAATACCACCAACAGAAAGCTCTATTTGTGGGATAAAAAGGACGTCAATTTTGTTTGGGTAAAGCGTCGCACGACCGCGCAATTGTCAGTTAAAATGACGCAGTGCCGAATCGCAAAAAACGGCCTGGTCTTTGAGCAGCCAAATCTTCCGGGGCTGAAATGGTTAAAAAATCCCAAGGAGTCCATTTCTCAGTGTTATTTGTCTAGGCCCGCATCCCCCACTGTCATCAATCAGTGCAATTTTATGTTTTTATACAGGAGGCCCTGGGCGCTCTGTCATATTTCACTTCAAAGTGTCTCCAGTGTAGTGTCCTCCTGGCCTCTCCGCTGGCTCCTTGTGATGATTTATTTATCAGAGATGTGGAAATCATTGCTTAATAAATGCTACCGCTGAGAGATGCGATATGCCTTGCAGCCGAGCGCCATAGATTGGATGGCAATCTGTCTTATAATGCTGCTTTCCAGCAGATCCAAAGCTGTGATCCTTCTTCCTAATATGAAGTAGAGCTATATGGGGGGGGGGGGAGAACATACAAGTTAGCGAGTGGAGGTGAGTAGCTCAGAGGATAAGTGTGTTGACCCAGAGCACCGTAGACTTGAGTTCAAATCCATGAAAGTTCTGCAGACTCCAAGGGTGATTCCATGAATGTGTTGTAGACTCCAAGTACAAAGAAACACAGTAGACTCTGAGTGAAAGCTTGGAGGCCATGGACAACCCACCAGTCTGCTCCTGTCCCAGGTCCCCCACAAGCCTGTAACATGTGTGGGCATCACATTAGGTTGTGAACACCCTGCCACTTCAGTCCACAATCTTCAACATATAAAATTATTAGAATGGGCTGTCTTACTGGGGCAGCCCATCCCAAAAGTTTATTTTTTTTATTTTTTGCCTCACCCCAGGTACTGCACAGGACCTGAACCTCTTGATGGTAAGGTAGTGGGTCTGAAATAGTTCCTACTACTCAATCACACCATCAAGGGGTTCACGCATGGCACAGTACCCAGGACACACAAGGCTTTCCCTTGGTGGGATTTGAACTCAGGTCGCCAGCAAACCATTCAGAGGTCTTACCCTCTGAGCCAGTGTTTCTCATCTCCAGTCCTCAAGGCGCCCCAACAGGTCATGTTTTCAGGATTTCCCTCAGATGAAACAGCTGTGGTAATTATTAAGGCAGTGAAGCTGATCAAATCACCTGTGCAAAATAATAGAAAGCCTGACAACATGACCTGTTGGGGTGCCTTGAGGACTGGAGTTGAGAAACACTGCTCTGAGATACCACTCATGTTCAAGGATTGAGGTCCTCCTCATTCTTCTATTTCAGGATTAGGCAGCATAAATAAAAAAATTAAAAACAAAGAGAACTTAAAAATAAAACTGCACTATTTTTTTTTAACTTAGTTACTCCATTCCGGGTAGTTCTGCCCAAAAATCTAAAAATCAATTTCGCCAAAATTACTTGCACTGATCTCAAACCCTCTGCGCCAATCCCTCTGGCTTGCAGACTTCGGAGCTGTACTCCAGCAAGTAACAAAATATGTAAAACCAAACTTTTTTATTTTGTATTTTTTTTTTTGATAGAGTGCAGAAAGGTTAGAACCTCTGTCAAGGTTTTCCCCACTGGGGAGATTTACCCCTCTAATTGGCCTGGTGAGCATTGTCTCCAGAAAGTAATGGTAAAATCCCAAATGTTGGAGTTGTCACAGGAAAAGGGAGTGAGAGTAAATCCTCTTCAGTTGACAACTAAGGGAACAAATCACACTTTTGAGTAGCGGTAACTCATGCATTACTACAAGATGTGCATTAGTCCATTATGGTACAATTTATTTTCAATGGGACTGCAATGCATATCAGAGAGCGCAGCACATTTGTGCTGGAAAGGGGGATTTTAGGGGATTGTGCTGAGAGAGGGGATTGGGGGGGGGGGCGTTGTAGCGGGGTTTGTGCTAGAAGTGCAGATTGTATTGTGAGGCAGATGGCGGTGCGGATGAACTTACTTCCTAAAAGGCATTTACTATTATTAATAGACACAAATCTGTCAATATTACATTTGCAGGAAGGGGATGAAAGTTGGATTTGTTGTAGATCGTTCTTAAGCTAGTTCAGGGAAAGTTCATTTCGATCTATTCCTGGCTCCTGATAGTTTTTCAGCCGGCGATTCCCTACACCATATGAATGATCATAGCGGTTCAGCCGCTTAATCGTTCTTACCGCTGCCCTCCGATGCTTCTACGAGCTCTCCCAATGCGATCGGGGACCCAGAGAAAGATCCGCGGGTGCCAGAAGGAAGTCATCGAGAAAAATCAAGGGAGAGATGGTCCCCAGCAACCTCTATGATTCTTGGAAGCCCGGGCTCCACGTTGTGACGTCATATCTGGGCCGCCGTATGTAAACAAAGCTGAGACACCCTATTCCCTAGGGTGCCTGCTTAAAAAATAAATAAAATTCATATATAAATAATGTTTGGGGGTTCTGAGTAATTTTTTAGCAAAAAAAATAATTTTTACATCTAGTTTGTAAGCTTTAACCAGTTGCCGACCGCTGCACGCCGATGTACGTCGGTACAATGGCACGGGCAGGCATAAGGACATACATGTACGTCCCTTGCCTCCCGCGGGTCGGGGGCCCGATCGGGCCACCGCCCGGTGCCTGCGGCGGTCGGTATTCGTTCGGGAGCGATCCCGGACGAGGGGACGGCCATTCATTCATGGCCACCCCCTCGCGATCGCTCCCGACGAATAGAAATCCCCGGTGACATCACTTCCTCTCCTGTAATGTAAACACAGGAGAGGAAGTGATGTATTCTCTCCTCCGTGTCGGTATTTTTCGTTCCGACACGGAGGAGAGCGGATCAGTAAGTTGCACCAACACTCTACACACACAGTAGAACATGCCAGGCACACTCACACCCCCCCTTTACCCCCCGATCACCCCCCCAATTACCCCTGCCCCCCAGTCACAGTGACACCAATGTCATTTTTTTTTTTTTTGCATTGGTGTCATTTGTGACTGTAATAACTGTTAGGGCAGTTAGGGTTAGCCCCCTTTAGTTCTAATGTACCCCCCTAACCCCCCCAATAAAGGTTTAACCCCGTGATCACCCCCCGTCGCCAGTGTCACTAAGGCTGGGTTCACATTGCAGCGGTTTATGAGAACGAATGTGATTCGCACCGCACTGCAGTGCAAATCACATCCGATCTCTGTGCGATTCGAGTTCAGCCATTCGCCGCACCCGCCACACCCGCCGCAAATTCGCACGGGACCCTTTTTTTGGCCCGCAGCAGAATCGGATCGCATGGGTGTTCACACCATGCGATCCGAGTTTGCAGATCGCACTGCGATATGCGAACTGATCTGGGGGTGTCAGTAACATTTCACTGACACTCCCAGCAGTTCGCATAGGGCAGTGTGAACTGCCGCCGGGAGGCATGCGATGCGGGAACCCGCCGCGGATTCGCGGCGTTTCCGCATCGCTCCAGTGTGAACCCAGCCTAATAAGCGATCATTTTTCTGATCGCCGTATTAGTGTCACAGGTGACGCTAGTTAGGCAGGTAGGTATTTAGGTTCGCCGCAGCTTTTTATAGCGCCAGGGACCCCCATATACTACCGCATAAAGCCCCCTAATTGCCCCCTAGTTAACCCTTTCACCAGTGATCACCATATAACTGTTACAGGTGACGCTGGTTGGTTAGTTATTTTTTTATAGTTTCAGGGCACCCGCCATTTATTACCTAATAAAGGTTTAACCCCCTGATCACCCGGCGGGTGTCATTTGTGACTAATAACTGTTAGGGCAGTTAGGGTTAGCCCCCTTTAGTTCTAAGGTACCCCCCTAACCCCCCCAATAAAGGTTTAACCCCGTGATCACCCCCCGTCGCCAGTGTCACTAAGGCTGGGTTCACATTGCAGCGGTTTATGAGAACGGATGTGATTCGCACCGCACTGCAGTGTAAATCACATCCGATCTCTGTGCGATTCGAGTTCAGCCATTCGCCGCACCCGCCGCAAATTCGCACGGGACCCTTTTTTTGGCCCGCAGCAGAATCGGATCGCATGGGTGTTCACACCATGCGATCCGAGTTTGCAGATCGCACTGCGATATGCGAACTGATCTGGGGGTGTCAGTAACATTTCACTGACACTCCCAGCAGTTTGCATAGGGCAGTGTGAACTGCCGCCGGGAGGCATGCGATGCGGGAACCCGCCGCGCATTCGTGGCGTTCCCGCATCGCTCCAGTGTGAACCCAGCCTAATAAGCGATCGTTTTTCTGATCGCTGTATTAGTGTCACAGGTGACGCTAGTTAGGCAGGTAGGTATTTAGGTTCGCTGCAGCTTTTTATAGCGCCAGGGACCCCCATATACTACCGCATAAAGCCCCCTAATTGCCCCCTAGTTAACCCTTTCACCAGTGATCACCATATAACTGTTACAGGTGACGCTGGTTGGTTAGTTATTTTTTTATAGTTTCAGGGCACCCGCCATTTATTACCTAGTCTCACTAGTGTACCCCTAAATTTAGGGGTGTCTACTTTCCAAAATGGGGTCATTTGGGGGGGGTTTGTGCCATCTTGGCATTTTATGGCCTTCAAAACTGTAACGCCCTTAGAAAGCCTGAAGGCGGTGCTTGGTTTTCGGGGCCCCGTACGCGGCTAGGCTCCCAAAAAGTCCCACATATGTGGTATCCCCGTACTCAGGAGAAGCAGCAGAATTTATTTTGGGGTGTCATTTCACATATGCCCATGGCATGCGTGAGCAATATATCATTTAGTGACAACTTTGTGAAAAAAAAAAAAAAAAAAAAAAAGTTTGTAATTTTCCCGCAACTTGTGGCAAAATATAAAATATTCCATGAACTCAACATGCCTCTCAGCAAATAGCTTGGGGTGTCTACTTTCTAAAATGGGGTCATTTGTGGGGGTTTTGTGCCATCTTGGCATTTTATGGCCTTCAAAACTGTAATAGGTAGTGAGAAGTGAACTCAAAAATTTACGCCCTTAGAAAGCCTGAAGGCGGTGCTTGGTTTTCGGGGCCCCGTACGCGGCTAGGCTCCCAAAAAGTCCCACATATGTGGTATCCCCATACTCAGGAGAAGCAGCAGAATTTATTTTGGGGTGTCATTTCACATACGCCCATAGCATGTGTGAGCAATATATCATTTAGTGACAACTTTGTGTAAAAAAAAAAAAAAATTTTTTTTTTGTCATTATTCAATCGCTTGAGGCAAAAAAATAAAATATTCAATGGGCTCAACATGCCTCTTATCAATTTCCTTAGGGGGTCTACTTTCCAAAATGGGGTCATTTGGGGGGGTTTTGTACTGCCCTGCCATTTTAGCACCTCAAGAAATGAGATAGGCAGTCGTAAACTAAAAGCTGCGTAAATTCCAGAAAACGTACCTTAGTTTGTAGATGTGACAACTTTTGCGCAAACCAATAAATATACAATTATTGACTTTTTTTTTACCAAAGACATGTGGCTGAATAATTTTGGCCTAAATGTATGACTAAAATTGAGTTTATTGGATTTTTCTAATAACAAAAAGTAGAAAATATCATTTTTTTTTCAAAATTTGCGGTCTTTTTACGTTTATATCGCAAAAAATAAAAATCGCAGAGGCAATCAAATACCATCAAAAGAAAGCTCTATTTGTGGGAAGAAAAGGACGCAAATTTTGTTTGGGTACAACATTGCATGACCGCGCAATTACCAGTTAAAGCAGCGCAGTGCCAAATTGTAAAAAGACCTCTGGTCATTTACCAGCAAAATGGTCCGGTCTGAAAGTGGTTAATGAGCAGGGCTCTCTGATCCTCCTGTATTGATTTTTTTTTTTTATTGTAAGTGTACTGTCTGCCTCCATGTTGTAAAGAGCTGCACTAACTGTTGGCGCTATACAAATCCTGTCTAATAATATAAGAGAAGGGGTGCTGGATTTCGTGCAGTATGGAAGTGGTTTATATCACTTTAAAGAGGCTATTCAGCCTGAGCCCGCTCTCTTTAGCCCATGGCACAGTACTTCGGTGAACACTACATTCACTTAGGCGAACCCTGGTAGGTTTTAAGGCCCGATTCACATCTATGCAGTTGTAGTGCTTTTTTGCACTACAGTCCACTTAACATGGTTTCCTATGGTACTCGTTCTAGGGAAATACTACTCAATCACATCAGTCCATTCTTTTAAAAGTATGGTCAAAGATATCTTGGTCCCACTTCTCTTCCTGGTCATAGGAGTGCACCTACCTGACATCACAGAGCCACTCCAGGCTCTGGAAGGATCTTAACAGTAATGTCGGGATCTACTCAAAAGTATGATAGCCAGATCCCTCAGCCTTGCTGTACACCGATAAAAACCTGAGCCTACCGCTCGCTTATATGCTCCCTCCTAGTGCTGGGTAGAGATGAGCTTGGGCATCCTCTAAACCAGTGATGGCGAACCTTCTCACTCCAGATGTTTTGGAACTACATTTCCCATGATTCTTATGCACTCTTCAGTGTAGCTGAGCATCATGGGAAATGTAGTTCCAAAACATCTGGGGTGCCAAGGTTCGCCATTACTGCTCTAAACCCATCTCCAACCAAACTTTTTTGCTCCAGTGAGCTGAATGCTGGGTCATTCTCACAGCAAAGAGGTGGGCTGCAGGTCAGGAATGACCCGCCTCCCCACTCAGAGTAATAAAGAGCATGTTAGGAGTTTGGCTAGAGATGACTTTAGATGGACACTGTGCTTTATTGAATATTACCTGGGAAGGAGTGAATTTACTCCCTATATCAGCGGACCTCCAGGTGTTGCAGAACTACAAGTCCCATGAGGCATAGCAAGACTCTGACAGCCACAAGCATGACGGGACTTGCAGTTTTGCAACAGCTGGAGGTCCACTAGTTACATATCCCTGCCCTAGATTATGAGTTGGCGCTTGGGCTAAGCCTATAGCAGGGATATGCAATTAGCAGACCTCCAGCTGTTGCAAAACTACAAGTCCAATCATGCCTCTGCCTGTGTGTCATGCTTGTGGCTGTCAGCGTCTTGCTATGCCAAATGGCACTTTTAGTTCTGCAACAGCTGGAGGTCTGCTAATTGCATATCCCTGGCCTATAGCAATGATGGTGAACCTTGGCACAGGCAGATATTTTGAAACTATAATTACCATGATGCTCACCTACACTACAGAGTGCATGAGCATCATGGGAAATATAGTTCCAAAACATCTGGGGCGAGAAGGTTTGCCATCACTGGCCTATAGGTTCTGTTGCAGGCCATTCTCTCCTCCATACCAGTAAGCACTGTGTATTTTTACCAGCTGTAAGGGAGGATCAAGGAGCTGCAAGGGAGCGCAGATAAGGTGAGTATATGGTGGTCAGGGGAGGCTAGGGCTGCCACCTCATACTTTTAAAATTGAACACGCATTAATTACACAGGTTCTGTGTCCGATTAAGGTGTTAACTAAACTCACTTGGTGCAGTCTCTGCATTCCGTCTGACTGGATAGATGTTGAATTTTAAAAGCAGCGAACTTCTCTCAGATTAGCAGGCTTGCCACTGCTTTTACAATTCAACATCTAACCAATGAGACAGAGTTCTATGTCCTGTATTTCACTATATAAACTCACTTGACTCTTGAAAATAAGTGTAAAATGCAAAACTCAGGTGGGTGTAACAAGATGTCCGTTTCCCCCTTCTCAGTGTATCCTTACTATGGAGGAGAGCTGGTTGTAGCAAGATGGTGGCAACAGAACGTCACTTCTGTTACACATTCTGACGGTTCGCCTAATCTGCTGAATCAGAGGCTCCTCCATTCCCACAGCAGGGATGCTTTGCTATATAAAGATAGCACTAGTGGGCGTGACCTATGCCACTGGTGGTGGAGTAGCCAAACACTGCCTCTCTCCAGGCAGCTCATAGCCATTCATATTTCCCGCCCACCGCACGCTCAGCCAATCAGGTCCCTTCAATCCTATTTGTTTATCAACTGCATGTGACAGACCCTGCCTCTCGCCAGTCGGCCCCTCCCCCTCAGACCTATCGCCCGCCCTTGTCTGTAGAATATAAAGAGTATCATGTAATCACCAGCAGACATCATTGGTCATGTTTAGTTTATCAAATAAAATCGCTCTGAATAATATGTCAATGACACGGTGACACAGGGATTGTCTATGTGTAAATGCCCGCCCCTCTCTCCCTATGTCATCTACCCACCCCCTCTTATCGGTCATACCTGTGACTGGCGGAAGAGATGAAAGTGGGCGTGACAGAACCGCTGAATCACACACAGAACCTCCCACTCAGTTACACAATATTTAAATAAGACTCTCGCCACGCGCTCAAACCTGATTGGCTGCCTCTGTGCAGCCCCTTGATTTCACTCTGCCCTCTTCATACCAAGCTGTCTCTCACTAGTAAGCGTGGCCTGTGCATCTTTGCTTGACAGCCTCAGTGCCCCGCCCTCTCATTCTAGTCAGTGCCTGAATCACAGGAGTGGACTTACCATTTGGAGAATGGGGGGAGGGGTCTGTAGTAATGGTAGGGAGTGCTTTGTCCTGGGGGGAGGGCTCTTTACTAATTGAGGTTCACACTGATGCAGGGAGGGAACTGCAAGTGACTGAACAGGAATTGCACCACATTACTGTTCAAATCACAAGCAACTCTTCAGCAGTGCAATTTGAACCTTTTCTGTCTGCCTCAAATTGCACGGTACCAAAATCACATCGCACCAGAATTAGATCAGTGCTATTTTGCCAATTACACCGCATTATGCGAACCAATTTCAGGGTGTCGATAACTCAATGTATATATCTGCAGTGGTTGGCATTAACGGGGTGCAATTTTGATGTGGTGCGGAAACTGCACAGAGAATTCCATACTGCATCAGCACTTAACATTTAAACCCAAGCATTACAACATATATTGCAGTTTACTAGTGCTTAGAGGCAGTGGTTGCATTCGTTTTCTTTTCTCAAGCTAAATTAATTTTCAGGAAGTACAGGACAATGCTGAATTCACTGGGAAGCCAAGTATATAATTTCATCTCACTATAGACCAGGTAACAAGAGGGGAATATTAAAAAATAACCCCTGGCAGGGTAAAGTTTCTCAGTTTAAAAGGATAAGTTGACCCTTAAAAAAAAAAAAAAAAACATTTTCTTGCAGGTAGAAAAATACTCCCCCCCCCCCCCCCCTTTCTTAAAAGCCCATTTTTTGTACTCATGCATTATAAATGAGCTTGGGTATGCTCCGTAGGAGAGATATAGATATAAGAAATAAATGTATATCTCAGTTACCAGGAAGATCAATACCTGTACCTCCCGTCCAGGCAGTTACTCAAATCCAGGAAGATCAATGCATTACAAGATTGCTCATCAGCGCCCTCTCAGAGTTAATTGAGAATTACAAGCCGTCTGCCGCAATGGCCTGATGGTACTTCTAGTTTATTCATTCACAGAACTCGGAATGAATGACACAGCTGCATGGACAGAGCCCCGCACTGTATTTGAATTGTCACAGCAGGTGCAGGGAGAGAAGTCCCTACCTGCTGTCACAATCGAGGATCGAGTTGGGGGGGCAGGTGCGTTCGTAACACTTTACATCCTGAAGGTCACTAAGCCCTCATTCACATTGAATGCTGCTTTGAAATCGCACAATTTCAGACACAGGTCATTGAGATTGACAGACATCTGTGCAACTTCATGCACTAATGTTTTTTCCAAAAAAAAAAAAAAAATAGCACCTAAAAGCCAAAAATAGTGCAGGAACTACTACTTCAAAAATCGGTGCACCGCCGCAATGGTCAGCTTCACACCGATTCAAACAGTTCCATTGCTGGGAATAGGGTGAGGCTTGTCATGCGTTTTGAACCCTTCACAACACATTACAAGTGGCACAGATGTGAACGGGGGATAAAAGGTAAACTTATTCTTTAAGCAGTCCTCTGTACTGAATCCACGCTATACAAAATAAGCAGGAAAGAGAAATATTCATTTTTGGGCCAGCACAGAGCCCCTCTACTTTTTTATTTTTTTTTTAAATACAATTTTTTTGAAAAAAAAATTTGGTTAAAAACACCACACAACACGGGAGCTTAATTCACTCTTGAAATACAGAAGTTTTATTTAGAAATGGCTTAAAAGTAGAAAAACTGTTGAGAAAGAGAAAAAAGGAAAAAAGTCGGACTAAAATTGGAGGAAACTGAAAAAAAGAAAAATATATAGGAGGAGGAGGGAATACGAGTCTTAAAAAAAGGCCACAAGAGATTTAGAAAGTATAGCACTGCAGTGTCTGCGACGGCTGGCTCAGTGAGGGGCGCGCACGTCTGACGCAGGGGCCCTTCATGTTACATGCATAACCACCAAACCATCCGTTCCAGGAGTGAATAACCCAGTGATCTGTAGGATACAGCAGATACATAGGAAAAAAAAAATAAAAAAAAAAGTCGAGAAGGATGATATTAAATAATATATGTTGGCAAAATAAAGTTTTACAAAATAAAAAAAAATAAAAAAAATTGCGAAGAACAGGATGGAGAGGAAGGCTGCAGGACATCCGGTAGGTCTCTGAGCCTCGGCAAAAATCTCACACTTTTATACGTCAATTTCATTTAACTTCCACATTTCCATGTTTTTCTTTTTTTTTTTTTGTTTTTTTTTGACTGCCGGAGGGCTGAAGCCATTATTGTCGGAGGCGAGAAGGTAAAGGAGATGGGAGGTAGAGGCAGTCACGCCAACCCGACCCTCCCCTCAGCACCTTACACCTTGAGCAGCACATTGGGACCACTCTACATGCAAGCATTAAAGAAAAAAAAAAATAACCCCCACAAGAGTAACCCCCAAAGCTCGCGGCACGGCGAGCACCTACCTAGTGAGACACAAACACTTACTAAGCCATATTATTACACTGCAAGAGCTTAGATATGATAACACATATAAACTCCTTAAGGCATTTTCATCTGTCAACCATATTAGATCTAATAGCGATTTCCTTTTTTTTTTTTGTTCAAAACGTCACAACTTGACAAGTCACCCGTTAAACTTTTCACTTCACAAATTTCAAGTTTAAAACATTCTTGCTTGCTAGCGACTGAAACCTTCAAGAGTCAGTAAGTTCCCGTGGGAACCTCAAAAAAATATATAAAAATAAGGGGGGGGGAGAATAGTTTAATACTTTCTTGCTACAAAAAAAAACGGGACATCTCCAAGGTTTAGCCACTGTAAAATGAGTAAAACTTTGGCAAAGTACACTTCTGAAAAGTGAGGAGCTGACCCAGGCCTCCGAAAAAAAAAAAAAAAGGATTTTTTTTCTTTTTTTACAGTTAAGCATATGATGTGGACAAAGAAAAAAAAAATATATATAATAAAAAAAAAAAATAAAAAAAAAAAAAAAGACTGCATGGGGAAAAGAACCACGTTAATATTCTTCCTGGTCCTCTGGAGGCGCGCCTTCATCTGGAATAACGAAACCCTCCTGCAGGAGAGAAGACAGAAGATATCAGACTGATGGCACAACACAACCACATATTTAGTGACAAGATAAAGTGCAATGATTTGTACCATCAAAAAAAAAAACAATCTGAGATGCTGGATGTCACTAGCATTACCCACTTGCCTACGGCCACTTTTAACCCCCCCCCCAGGCAAAAATTCAGCTTTCAGCACGGTCACACTTTAAAATGGACAATTGCACGGTCATGCAACAATGTAGCCATACAACATTTTTATCACACAAATACATTTTTGGTGAGGTTTTATTAAACAGAAAAAAAAAAATTTAACAAAACTCAATTTCATAATTAATGGGAATACTTCAGCAGTCCCACTATTGTTATTCTTTTTTTTGATTAAATTTTTATTATTCCCTATGTTTTTTTGGCTCTGCCCAACTTCTTAAAACCAGTCAACTTTTTAAAATGTTCAGCTCTTTCAGCTGATGGGACTTTTTTTCTACGATTTATACTTTAAAATATTAAGCTTTTTAACACTTTAAAAAAAAAAAAAAAAACATTGAAGTGAATGAGAGCATGGTTCAAATCCTTAAAATCTTCTTCCGCTCCCAAAAGTTTCAGCTCCTTCATACTTTCACCTACAGACGCCAAACAAACTTTAAAATGTTCACAAAATATTCAGCTGTCTGGCTATATCTTCAGTTTGAAAAAAAAAAAAAAAAAAAGTGATCATTTCAGGAAATTTCATACAATTAAGGCATCCAGGCTTTTGTTGTCCGTTTTGTTTCCATGGTTGCCAAAGCTTCTTATACACAGTGATGGGCAATGGGGGGGAGGCGGCTGGAGCATCTCAGATTACAGAGCCCGGGGGAGAGCAGACACACCATGTACTGATTTATAATAGAGGAATATGATGGGGCAGTTGTGATGCTATTCAGCATTCCCATGCATTTTCTAGCTTGTTATAAAGATTTTGCAAAAAAGGGAATTTCCCTCCTTTACAATGTGAGCTGATGAGGATGCACTGATAACAGACACTGAATGGCACCGAGGGGACTAATGTCCCTCTAGCAGAAACTGCTTTTCCCTTCTCTTCATGCTGTCAGCACGAGGGGAGAAAAAAATAAAAAAAAAATAAACCAGCTTCTGTTCACTTCTGTAATCTGCTGTCATTGGCCATCAGCTACTCATGTGGTAAATTTTTTATTTTTTTTTACCACAACCTGATCCCAAGGACTCAGCGATCAGAGAGAGCACCGTCAGCCCCTAAGGAGACAAACGGGCAGAGAGAGAACAGGAAGACATCCATGGATGCTTTCCCAGCATTTTTATCTGTCTTTTGGCTATAGCGTGGGCACCAAAAGTGGTAGAGGTCAAGTTGAACTTTTGGGAAAAACTAAAAGGGGGGGGAGATAAAATATATATTTTTGTTGGGGGGGGGGTGCATATTTTAAACCGAGATACATTTGCCTTTACTTCAACTTTAAATGCTTCCATAAAGTCTACACGGAGCGAAAAATTGTGCGGTGATGCCCCTCTCTAAAACCCAAAAGCCACTGGAGGTGTGACCATGATACAAGTGCAGAGAGGAAAAGGGCTCCATGACGCTGGTCTTAGAATACCATAAACGTGACTGTAAACCTCAGACATGAAATATAAACAAAAACATATCTACAGTGTGTACTTGTCTCAGTCCAGAGCACGAAGTGTAATTTGTCTGCTGCCTCCTTCCTCTGCCATCAGGATGAATCACTTCTGAGAGGATTTTCCTGACACCAAGAGAGAAAAAAAAAAGGTGACAGGGGAGGGAGCTCCAGCACACAACTTGTGATTGACAGCCTTGCTTTCTTCCTTTCTGCTGTGTGAAGGAGGGTGTGTCCTTTCCCTCCAATAGGCTCTCACTGAGCTCTGCAGAGCTCCCTGCTTTCTGAACACTCAGACAAGCTGTAAAAATTCTGCACTTTGAATGGCTGTAGGATAGAGACGACTGAAGATAAAAAAAAAAAAAAAAAAAAAAAGGGTACAACTTATGTAGGAGGATTTGTTTAATCTTATCACCTGAGGCCAGTCACTTCACTGGGTATGTGCGTTTACAGCCACTTTAAAAATTTTGCGTTAGAGCAGAGAACGGTTGCAGCCTCTGCCATGTTTTTAACCACAATCTGGATCTCTTTAGGCCCCTTTCACACAGGCAAATCCGCTCACTTGCTCGGTTGGGGGGGGGGGGAGGGGGGGATGGGGGGGGTTGGGTTGCCCCGCTGAGCAGAGACGCACACAGTCCCACTCTAATCTATGGAGAGATCAGATGAACAGACTACCTGTTAGTTTTCATCCCATCGGATGGAAAAATAGAACTACCATCCGTCTGAATTTGGATGACCAGTTCGGATCAGATAGCAGCGGACATATCACCACTGACATCCGCCGCTCCATAGGGGTGAATGGAGGGTCCAATCTGGCCTGCCTGCAAAACCGACAGGTGGACCCTATTGGAGAGCCTGTGTGAAAGGGGCGATTTCCTTTCACTTCCGGTCAAGGACAGGAAGTGATAAATCTACCCAACCAGGTTTAGAGGTGCCGAATTAGACATGAAATGTGTGTCACAGTGTGGAAAGGAGGGTGTGTGAAGCACTTAACGTTGCCTTTGCAGTAACACCTTGCCTAAAAGTTAGGAGTTGGGCTTTAATAAAATTTGAACACAGTGTGTGTATGTGATATATATATATATATATATATATATATATATATATATATATATATATATATATATATATTAAAATGGAGACTTATGAATAGCACCCACCACCATGCAGGGTTTTCCTTTTATTGGTCTTCCAATGGGAGGATACTTACATCTGTGGCATACAGAATCTCTATGATCTTCTGGAGGACTGGGTCACTCTCTCCCTCATTCTCTTGACAAATCAGCTCAATATTCCTTAGCTTGCCAAAATAAAAGTCTCTTTCTTTTTCTAGATCTTCAACGGTAATCTTAAGAACATTTATCTGAAAAATGTACATAGCCCAAGTTAGACACTGGATACATGAAACAAATCCAAAATGAAGAAAAATCAAACCAGACTATGTGGGAAGGTCTAAAGGGACAGTAAACTAGATTTTTATTTTTTTAAAGTGGAACTTTAGTGTAAAAAGGAAAGTTTTCTTTATTGCAGAAAGGACATAATTAGGTCTCTCCTGCAAAGGATCCTTCCTCTTTGCAAACTTAAGCACTTGACCTCCGGAACCCCTTCATGACTAGGCAATTTTTTGCGATATGGCATGGCATTAGTTTGACAATTGCGCTGTCATGCAATGCTTTACCCAAATAAAACTGAAGCAATTGTTTTCCCACAAATAGAGATTTCTTTGGTGGTATTTGATCACCACTGCATTTTTATCATTTTTTTATTTTTATGCAAAAGCAAAAAAAGGACCATTTTGAAAAAAAAAAAAAAAAAAAAAAAAAGAAGAAGAAGGTTTACCGTTATAAAATAGGCAATACATTAAAAAAAAAAAAAGCCAACTACTCCATAATTTTAGCCTAGTTTATTCTGCTACATTTTTTATTTTTATAACCAAAACACACACGTTATAGTGTATACGAACTAGGGCACTTTTTTTATACTAGTAATGGTGGCGACCATCGACTTAAAGCAGGACTGCAATATTGTGGCAGACTGACACTTTTGGGGGCAAGTGACGCTAATACAATGATCAGTGCTAAAAATATGCACCGTCACGGTACTGATGACACTGGCTGGGAAGGGGTTAAACATCTAGGGCGATCAAAGGGTTAACTGGGCCTAACCAGTGTTTTAAACTATGTGCACTGTTTTTACTAGGGTAAGACATTGATTCCAAGTCCAGAATTGTGCGTGTGTGCGCGCGCACACACACACACACACACACACACACACACACACACACACACACACACACATATATTCCGGTGCACAACGAATGAACTACTAGTACTGACAGCCTTTACAGCTGTCCGCTTGTGGTTATCAATCAACTATCAGGGAGCTGTTGATCCCTCTAGGTAGCTCATGGTTTCTTCCTTGTCAGTGTGTAACTGCTTGACTGAATAAGCAGACAGCTACGCTGACGGTGTGCAAGAGTCCCGCATTGCACCCGTGATTAGCTCATTGTGGGTGCAATGCTCTGCAGGCTCATAGTATAAAAATTAGAGAGGGTTTATTTTTTGCCATCTGTGACTTATTGGGGAGATCTCCCTTCACTTCCTGTCCCAGTCAAAAACAGGAAACAAGAGGAAATCCCTGGCAATTAAAAAGGGAAGCCCCTGGGGACCCCCAGATCATCAAAACTAGAAATTTGAAGATTGCCCCTCTATTACTTTTCTGGCAACAACCCCAAATTTGTGATTTTCATTTACTGTCACCGCTAATGGGGGAAGGACAAATATAGAGTGAATCTCCCTACTGTGAGGGACACAGATAGCAATAAAACTAACCAGAGTCCTAATACATCTCCACTCCATTCAAAACTTGGGAAAGGGGGGGGGGTTAGTGTAAACAGGGGGTATAGTTCCCCATGGAGTAACTCCTTGGCTTTGAAAAGCTAGATCAGACCCTTTTCCGCTACTTTCCTCCACCCCTCCTTCCATCCTCTGTGCGTATTGAGGTTGATAATTTCTTCTTATATTTTTGATAAAAATATCCGGCCCTGCCTCCCCATGCACATCAGTTGCCTTATGTGACCGACGTGCACACTGCAGCTGTGCCTCCCGAGATATGCACCTCACATATCCCAGGAGGTATAGCCATCCATTCAGAAAAGGAGGAAGGGGCAGGCCTATCACTGCATCATCGAGAGGTCTAGGAAGAGCCAGCGGGCCTCTCGATGACATCAGAAAGAACGTGGCAGCGTGGGAGAGCTGTGGCTGGGCATGAAAGGAGCTCAGCATGACATTTCTGCATCTGCAAGTAACTGAAATTACCAGATTGTATCATAAGGATGGGGGGCAAGTGAAAAAAATAAAAATAATCCAGTGGTGCTGTTACATTGCACAGAAACAAACAAGTAACCGCAGTTCCTCCAGAAGTTAGCGGAATTAAGTGGTTAGCACTTCTGCCTCTGGAGTGACCCACTAAAAAGGACTCTTGCTTTAGTCTAATTTGCCAATGTGTTATATTTGAAGAAATATGAGCAAAAACAACCTCATTTCTGAGAAGAGATGGTAAGATCTCCAACTTAAAAGAAAGATTACGTGAGGCTGCACATTGGAAAATTGTTAGCACTTCTGCCCGACAGCACTGGGGCCGTCGATTGGAATCCCAACCACAGCACTATCCGCCTGAAGTTTGCATGTTCTCCCTGTGTGGGTTTCCTCTCTCTCCAAAGACATGCTGGTAGGTTAACTGGCTCCTGTCTAAATTAGCCCTAGTTATATGTATGAATGTGAGTTAGGGGACCTTAGATTGTAAGCTCCTTGAGGGTCGGGACTGATGTGACTGTACAGTATGCAGCGTAAATTAATGGGAGTTATCTAATGGGAGTATCTGAAATAAATATAAGGACAGCTGCAATGTCTCCTATACTGACTTAGCAGTCCAGGGATTCATTGTCACATGGCCTACCTGTTGGACCAGCTCTGCAGACTCCTCTTCTCCATTACCGATACCTGCAGGTTTCCTGGCAATCCCCTGGACAGGTTTGTTGGGGGCGGGGGTCCTCTGGGCTGGGACGGCCCTCTGTGGAGCTAAAGAACAGATACACCAATTACACACAGAGACCCTTTAGCTTCCATAACCACAGTGCGCAGAAAACTGTGCCGGACACAAGAAACCACCATAACCCAGAAATTGTGGTCAGCCACCTCTAAGAAAATATGTGCACCCCTCTCCCTGACAAACAAGTACCAATCTTAGCCATTTTCCTGACGTCTTCTGCAGCTTTGGGAAGCTTTGTGATTTCACCGGACTCATCTGTAGAAGGTACAGTATTCATTGATCAGAGCCATTAGACATTCCCAACCTCTGTCTGGTCACATTCAAATCTCTTTTAACAGCTATTAGTACTCAGGAGTAAAAAAGGAGAGAAAGAACTTTCCTCAGTCATCGGTACAAAAAAAAAAAAAATAAATAAATAAAAAAAAAAAAAAAGTTTACAGATCTACAGGCTTAAAAACAAAAAACCACCATCACAAGTTTTAGTATGGTGGTAAATGATAAATCCAGAGTGACACTAGATTAGGAAAACATGTCTGTTCACCAATACCTTCTCTTCCCCCAGACACCGATCAGCCATAACTTTATGACAGCTGACAGGTAACATGAACATTGATCATCTTGTGAAAAAGTCACCTGAAAATGGGTGGGATATATTAGCCAACAAGTGTCCTTGAAGTTCATGTTGAAAGCAGAAAAAAAAAAAAAAAAAAAAAAAAAAAGGCATTTCAGTGTATGGGGCTGTGTAGCTGAAGACCAGTCAGGGTGGCCATGTGGACTTGTGTGTGCACAGCCCAAAGCACCTACAATGGGCATGTTATCAGAACTGGACCCACAGAGAAATGGAAGGTGACCTTGTCCAATAAATTATGTTTTCTTTTACATCATGTGGATAGCCAGGTTTGTGTGTCACTTACCAGGAGTAGAGATAGCACCAGGATGCAGTATGGGAAGAAGGCAAGCTGGCAAAGACAGCGAGATGCTTTGTGCAATGTTCTGCTGGGAAACTGTCCCGCCCATTCATTTGCATGGTACTTTTGGACACATCACCCACCTAAACATCGTTGCTGGCCAAATGCACTCCAAGGAAATGGTATTCCCTGATGGCAGTGGCCTATTTCAGCAGGAGAACGCGCCCTGTCATACTGTAAAAATGGCTCCAAAATGGTTTGTGGAACACAATGAGTTTAAGGTGTTGGCATAGCCCAAATTCTGCAGATTTCCAACCATTGAGCAACTGTGGGATGTCCTGGAAAAACAAAGTCCGATCCATGGGAGGCCCCACCTCACAACTTAAAGGATAAGTTCACTTTTTAGAAGAAAAAAAAAGTTCAGCATTGGGAACACGTTACATCTTCCACCCCAATAACAGGAACTAAAATAATGGAACATATCCTTGAAAGCAGAGATCTTCAAACTACGGCCCTCCAGCTGTTGCAGAACTACACATCCCATGAGGCATCGTAAAACTGACATTCACATACATGACGGGAATTGTAGTACCTGAACAACTGGAAGGCCATAGTTTGGAGACCCCCGCTTTAAAAAGATCTGTTTTGGCGGCAGAAAAGAGGCCTACACAACATTAGGGGAGTGGTCAAAGTTATGGCTGATCGGAGTATACCCAGCCACCCTCCCCTGCCTTGTCCCCTAGTGTCTAAGCTTACACTGAAGAGAACATGGCACCTCATGTGATATTTGGCCCTGGGGATTGGTCGCTCAGGCCCAAGCCCTGTCAGACAGAAGGTCATGTGATCACCTCATACCACCCTACTTTACCAACGGCTCCAGCAGCACAAGGTGATGCATAACTAAAACATGCCAAGTGCAGACAAGGTGACTGCCGCTTTAAAACAAGCTGCAAAAGACTCATCTGCCCAGCAAAAAAATAAAAACCAGTGCTAGGAAATACCAATACTATGCCAAAGGCTGTGCAGTATGATTAAATGCTTATACACCAAATGTAGTGAAGGGTCCAAATGGCACCTGGCAAAGAAGGCTGAGGTGGTAGAGAAAAAAAAATAAAATAAAATCTACAGTTTTTTTTTTTTTTTTTCTTTTTTTTTTTTAACTGCACTTCCCATTTCCATGCCTATGCAACAATTGTGTGAGTGTAAAATGATCTTAACAGTTGCTTAGCAAAAGTCAGTCTATAATAAAAGGCAGTGTAGCGTTTGTACAGATCTGCAACACACACACACACGTAGGCACCTAGGGGAAATTTTACATACCAATCTACAGGCCTGTATATCCATTACACTCTATGCCATCTCCGGATGCAGGCTACAGATCGCTGAGCAACACTGGGAGTGGTGGGAGCAGAAACCAGGCCCTAGCCCTGGAATGTGTAAACCTCCACTCATCAACCCCTCTGTAGAAGGCTGAAGATAAACTAAATGTCTTTTCGTTTTCATTAAAAGGACCTTTCTATAGGACTACATGAATAAATAAAGGAACCTTTTCATAGCGAACGTCCCTCAGCACAAATCTTACTGGCTGATCCGAGTACAGATGAAGCATTTACAGCGACTTCCCCCTCCTGCCAGATACCTGAATTTGTTGATCCGATGGGTTTCTTCGGTTTGTTCAGGACTGGAGTTGGGAGAACTGGAGCGGGAGCCTGTTCTTGTCCTTGCCCTTGTCTGGTAGCCACTGGGTCATAGTCTTTTCCGTCGTAATTTGCATCGAAAAACTTTTTAAACCACTGTACAAATTCAAAGTTGTCCTGGAACTTTCCTTTCACCAATCTGTCAACTGGAATTATCTACAGAAATAATAATAATAAATATTACCAATTCAAAAAAAACAAAACAAAAAAAAAAAAAAAAAAAAAAAAAAAAAGCACACAAACTCCAAAGACATGCTGGTCGGTTAACTGGCCCTAATGTATGTATGCGAAAAAAACACTAATATTTTGTGGACTTTAAGAGGCACATGAGTACTATATCTAAAAGGTAATAAAGATTATCTTAATTTTTGCTAGTCTGTGAAAATCAAATAAAAAAATCTTTATTACCTTTTAGATATAGTACTCATGTGCCTCTTAAAGTCCACAAAATATTAGTTTTCCTTCTTTCGCAATCAATATCGGGACGTTGGCACATTACTACTGGTTTATTCGCAGTGTCACCCCGCGATACACACCCTTTAAAAACTGCACACTTTCTATTTTCTAAAGTATGCATTAATGAAAGAAAGTTAGGGACCTTAGATTGTACATTTGAGGGCAGGGACTGATGTGAATGTACAATATATGTAAAGCACTGCTTAAACTAATGGTGCTATACAAGTACTTGTAATAAAATAGTGACAAAAGACCAAAAATAAGAATATAAATAAATGCACAAGGTGATATGTTTTTGATTGATGAGGGGCACAGGGAGGGGAGGGCTGGAGCAGCGTTTTTCAAAGTGTACCTAAGCCTGTTGGGATCAAGGCTCCCTCACCGTACCTATGGAGAAGCAGCGTTGTCACCCTAGAACAGGATTAAAGAACAAGGTCTGCTCCTCTTCTCCATAACATTGGGGGGGGGGGGGGGGGGGGCGTGGGTGAGGAGGAGTTCTGTAGTCCAGAGGTGAACTAGGCACCTTGGAACAGAGGATCATGGGACCACCTCAAGCCAGTATACGAATACAGAAAACAGTACTGACATAAGACCCATGCAGTCATTCACGCTCAAAAAGGCAAATTGTGTGGAGTGTAGGAGGTCATGGACCCACCCCCTGGAGGTGCCATCACCACACATCTATACTCTAAAGAAACAAAAAAGGTGCCGCTGATGTCTCATTAGCGATGATATCTGCGAGACTAGAAGTGAGCCTTGAGGTGATCTTTAAAAAACATTTTTTATTCTTATATTTTACACAACCACTATACAGTCCCTTTAAAAAAGGAACTGGATTTCGGTTTCCACTGCCACAGGCAGCATCAATAGACAATGAACCCACAGTTGAATAAATTACCAATTACGTAATCCTGGTACTTTAGCCTACAAACAAAATCATGCAGGAAAAGCTTTTAACCAGTCTTTACTTGTCTGAAAAATATTTCTTGCGGCATTGACTTCCTGTTTACATCACCCACACAATGACAGACAGTGAGGAAGCCGTGAACAGGAACTTCTCATAGAAAAAGCAGTCAGATTGCACTCACTTTATCAACACCCATTTTCTTGAAGCCAGCCTGCAGGACTTTGAAATTCTGGATGTACTCGTGTTCCAGCTTGGCTCCGAATTTCACTTTCTTTAGCGTGACGGATCCAGGAAACAACATGTCCATGAACTGACAAAACATGCTACCTGCGGGTACAAAAAGCAGTGGTGGGTCAGTGGACAGACCGGGCGATATATACACACCCGAAGCTGAACTATACTCGCCCTCACCCCAACCATGCAGTGTCTCAGAGCTCAGTTAACAGGTGCCGATATCTTCGGTCAGGCTTATGCCAGGTTCTGTCCAATCTTTGGCCACTTTGATTGGCTGGGTCAACTCGCCAACCGCCTAACTGTAAATATAAGTCATTATTTTGACGTAGAATACTGGGGTTATAGGCAGTAGCTAGCTACCTTAAACCTGATGTCTTCATTTTCAGCAGATGGCCAGCTTTCCGCTAAAAAACTGGTCCCAGTGGTGGATTCACTGCGAGAACACTTATAGGCCGCGAGAGAAGTGCCCCTCTCCCCCACTTCCTGGGAAATGATCCGGTGCAGCCAATGGCTAGGCAGGAGGCAAGAGACCCCACTCAGCTCTATACCCTTGGAGGAACGATGTCACACCTCTCAGAAGATAAAATTTCTCCCCCCCTTATTGCAAAAAAGTGAAAAAGCTCTGGGGTCTTTTTGACCCCGATCTCTCAATGAAGAGGACCTGTCATGCTTATTTCTATGTACATTCCTTGTATTAGGAATGCAAGTGGGGTTCCCCCCAAAACTAAAGGCCTCCCATCCCTCAGTGCTTGAGTGCAGAATCGAATGCATACGCAAGTTGGGCCCACATATCTAAATGGTGCTCATATACCACGTGAGGTATCGCCGTAATTATTAGAGCAAGAGCAATCGTTCTAGCACTAGCCCTAGTTTACCCATTTAAAGTGTCACCTATGGAGATTTTTTCGTAGTTTGTTACCATTCCACAAGCACAATTTTGAAGCGCGACATATTAGGTATCCATTTACTCAGTAACATCTAACACTATACAAAAAAAATATTAAAAAATTGGGCTAACTTAAATTTTTTTTTTTATTAGCGTTTGAAAGACCACTGTGCAACATAAAATATTGCAATGACCATTTTATACCCTAGGGTCGGTGCAAAAAAATAAATAAAATTCTTACTAGTAAATATCAGAACAAGACCGGGTCCTATCCGTTTAAAGCACATGTGTCAAACATGCATTTTATTAACCACTTCAGCCCTGGAAGGATTTACCCCCTTCGTGACCAGAGCACTTTTTGCAATTTGGCACTGCGTTGCTTTAATTGACAATTGCGGTCATACGACGTGGCTCCCAAACAAAATTGGCATATTTTTTCCCCACAAATAGAGCTCTCTTTTGGTGGTATTTGATCACCCCTGTCTTTTTTTAATTTTTCACATTATAAAACAAAAAAAAAAAAAGTGATCATTTTGAAAAAAACGCATTTAAAATGCTTTTGAGTAAAAATCTATCTAAAGATAGTTTTCCTTTTAAAGATAAAATAATGTAGTTTATTCAGCGTGAAAACTGAGCTTAGTTATGTAGCATGAGGCTGTATATTCCGCAATATTTACATTTTGGACTCATTCCAGGTTGGGAACAGAAGGTCAAAAACGTCACTTTCCCGGGTCAGCAACAAAGGAGGGGAGGAGAACAGACGTGTCCCCTGCTCTTCACCCTTCCCTCTACCTGGCATCATCCAGTATGCCGGTCTCAGTCCCACAGATGAGCAAGTGGAGCCTGGGATACATGGCAGGGGCACTAGGAATTGAAGCAATCTGGCAGCAGCACAGCTGCCTGAACACCTCCATCCGACAAGCAGGAGTCTACTTGTCAGATTTACACAAAACTCGGGTGGCTGTAGCCACTGGGAATGTGTGCAAAAACCACCTGCTGTTAGGTCTGTACAAAGTACGGACCTTGCAGCTAAAGGGTTATAAAGTTCACGTTAATTTTTGCCATCTCTGTCCCATTGGTGAGATTTCCCCTCCTGTCCCAATGCCAAATAGTAAGTGAGGAAATCCCTGATAATTAAGGAAATCTCTTGGGGTCCCCCAGGTCACCAGAACTAGTGTCCCCACTGCAAGATTTCCCACGTGGGGACAACCCAAAATGTGGGATTTTCCTTACACCGATAATTGTAAAACATGACAAAAAAAAGAGGGTGAACCTCCCCAGTGGGGGCACAGACAGCAATAAAAACCCAGACAGGGGTTCTAATTCATCACTATCCAAAAAAAAAAAAAAAAAAAAAAAAAAAAGGGGGGAAGACATTTTGCCTTTAGCTATACTTTCAGTTGCCATAGCACTGAAAGCTCTAACGATTTTAACCAGTAGTCTCAACTGACCAGTTATTTAGCATTCTCAAAGCAAGCACTATAACAACGGGACAATAAATGAAGAGTCACTGAGCAACAACACTGTCAATGACAAAAAAAAAAAAAAAAAAAAAAAAAATACACACACACACCCCATTGTCCTGTACACCAAACAGTGAAACATAAGCCAGCTAAAGCTAGCCACAGATAGATCAGAATTCAGGCAGTTCAGCGGGGAGCGAGCAAATTTAGATATATGTGGGACTGCTTACGTGCAACAGAAATCAAACCAACGATCGACTTCTGTAGAAAAATGTCAGCGGGCTGCAGCCACAGATCAGTGTATCCCAACTAGGGCTGCAACTATTATTTTCATAATCAATTAGTTGGCTGATTGTTTCGATTAATAACCTTAAAAAAAATAAAAGTGGGTCAAATTGACGTTCATTTGCAACCAGAGTGATGGGAAAGTTTGGAAATAGAAAACTTCTTGGTCAAAGGACTTTTCAGACAGTATGTGGTTTTTGTTCAGAAATTAAGTGCAAATTTCAAACAAAATTCTTTCATTCAGCGAATGTACAAAGATTTTTCATTTGAATAGTCTCACCTGAAAATTGATCCATAATCGATTAATCGGCCAGTAACATAATGGGGTTAAAAAACCTAAAATGAGCCCTTTATAGTACAAAAAGAGCAAATCGCTACTGTAAATATTACTTTAACTGTTCTACAGTAAAAAAATGAACCCCTTACAGTAGTGATTATCTGTGTTTTTCTACTATAAATGGCTCATTTTCGTTTTTTTAACACCATTATGTTACTAAAGGTCTTAAACCTGGTTCACATCTCTGTGTTTCTTGGTGCTTTTTACAGAAATGCACTACAGTTCATTTACATGGTTTCCTATGGGACACGTTCACATCTGAAAGGGTCGGGGACCTTTAACGGAAAATGGTGCTTTATTGGTTCAATATACTTCAATAGAGAAGCTGCAGAAAAGCATGTAATGCATTTTTGCAGCAATTTGTGTTTTTTAATCTGCCCCCCAAAAAATGCAAATTGCAGTAAAATCACAAAAATCTAAACGTACAGCAAAAAGCACTGCAGAAACAGATCAAAAGAAAACTGCATAGGTGTGTACCAAGCCTTATGCTGGTCACACAGATCAATTTTCAGATGAAAAATCTTTGTACATTCGCTGAATGAAAGAATTTTGCTTGAAATTTTCACTTGTTTTTAACATTAATTTTAAAAACAATGTAATTTCTGAACGAAAACCACATCCACTGTCTGAAAATTCCTTTGACTAAGAAGTTTTCTATTTCCAAATGTTCCCATCACTGTGGTTGAAAATGAACATTAATTTGACCCACTTTTTATTTTTTTAAGGCTATTAACCGATTAATCGAAACAATAATCGGCCAACTAATCGATTATGGAAATAATCGTTAGTTGCAGCCCTACTCGGTACACACCTATGCAGTTTTTGCTTTTGATCTGTTTCTGCTGTGTTTTTTTGCGCACGTGATTTTACTGCAATTTGCGCTTTTTGCATTTTTTTGGGGGCAGATTTAAAAAAAAAAAAAAAAAAAAAAAAACACACAAATTGCTGCAAAAATGCATTACTTTCTTTTCTGCAGCTTCTACATTGAAGTGTATTGAACCAAAAAAAAGCACCGTTTTGCGTTAAAAGTCCCCGACCCTTTCCTAATATGCTGCGGCTGAAAAAAGCAGATATGAACGTGTCCCATAGGAAACCATGTAAATGAACTGTAGTGAGTTTCTGAAAAAAGCACGAACAAACATATAGATGTGAACCAGGCCTAAGATGTTTAGTAACATAATAGGGTTAAAAAGACTAAAATTAGCCCTTTATAGTACAAAAAAAAAAAAAAAAGCACAGATAATCATTACTGGAAGGGGTTCATTTTCTTACTGTAGAACAGTGAAATATTTACAGTAGTGATTATATTTTTGTACTATAAAGGGCTCATTTTAGTTTTTAACCCCATTATGTTACTGGCCAATTAATCGATTATGAAAATAGTAATTGATTAATTTCATAATCGATTAGTTGTCGATTAATTGATTAGTCGTTTCAGCCCTAATCCAGACAGCAGAGGAATAACAGATGCACATTTTGTTTTACCTGCAAAAGTGTGCATTTACAATTTGTTTTCTCAGTGCTATAAAAATGCATTGATTACTGTATGTCACTGGCAGGGAAGGGGTTAACTCTAGGGGGTGATCAAAGGGTTAACTGTGTCCTAGGGAGTGATTCTAACTGTAGGGGGCAGTGACTCACAAGGGGAGGAGAACAGTGTTCCTCTGTGTTAGGATCACATGATGGGTCTCCTCCTCTCTGACAGGATGCGGATCTGTGTTTATACACACACACACACACACACACACACACACACACACGGTCCTGCTTGGTTAACGGCAATCACGGGTGACCGGCGGACATTGTGGCCGCCGGGCACACGCATCGGGTCCCAAGTGACATTGGGGGCACGCCCCACAAATGGCCGGGAAGCCCAGGACGTCATAATGCCCGCCCAGGATGGGGAGATCCCATCTGCGGACGTCATATGACAATGGGCAGTATTGAAGTGGTTAATAGTTGAACTATGTGATAACTTCAGAACAAAAAGCCAGCACGCCCAATGAACCAAAGAATTATCAGGTCACAAATACAAGAAACAATAGTTGAGCACACAGAATACACAGTGGCACCGACGCTTTATGTAGTATGCCGTGTGCTTATTATATTTATGCATTAATGACTTCAGTAAACTTGTGTGGTTTCATTGGAGCTCTGGCTTTTAATTCTGGTAGTTTTTAGTGCTGCATTTGAAGCCCATGTCCAGGCAAATATTAAAACCCCTTCAATCCCCGGCCATAGTAAAACGACGTCCTTGACTTTTAGGGGGGGATATCTGAATGATGCCTGCCGCTAGAGGCATCATTCAGATATTCATTGCAGCTGGTGATTCTGTGCACGATAAGAACGATATAGTGGCTGTTCCACCAATTGATTGTTCTTATAGGAGAAGAGAGGGGACACCCCCCCGCCCCCCTCTCGCCGCCATCCCGTGCTTCTCTGGAGAAAGAATCGCCCACCACCGGATGACGAGCAAAGAGACTTCCAGTGACCAGATGGTCACCAGTCATCTCTATGACCGTCGGAGGCCCAGGCGTGACGTTATGACGTCGTACCCGGAAATAAACGAAGCCGGGATCCCGCTGTCAGCATGAGATCGGTGAATTTCTTTCCCTAATGTCATGCTTTCCAGTCTGGAGGAGAGATGTGGGGTCTTACTGACACCACATCTTGCCAAAAGAGGACCTGTCACAGATTCCTATTACAAGGGATGTTCACATTCCTTGTAATAGGAATAAAAGCGATACATTTTTTTTTATATTTAATAACGCCCCTGTCCCCAATAGCTCGCGTGCAGAAGCAAACGCACGCGCAAGTCCCATCCCACATATGTAAACGCCGCTCAAACCACACACGTGAGGCATCGCTGCGCGTGTTAGAGTGTGCAACAATTCTAGCACTAGACCTCCTCTAACTCTAAACCGGTATCCTGTAAAAAAAATAAAAATGTAAAGCGTCGTCTATGGATATTTTTAAGTAATGAAGTTTGATGCCATTCCTTGATTGTGCACAATTTAAAAAGCGTGACATGTTAGGTACCCATTTACCCGGCGTAACATTTTTCACATTATACAAAAAAAATTAAAAATTTGGATAACTTTACTGTTTTTTTTTTTTTTTTTTTTAAATTCATGAAACCGTTTTCCAAAGAAAGAAAATTAAAGATTTTTACATGAAGGAGAAAAGTAGCAGAATAGGCCCGGTATTCAAGTGGTTAAACCCATCCACACCCTTCAAGCGATGCCAAAATTAAAAAATATTTTTTTACCCAATGCCATGTCATCTGAAACTCCAGTTCCAAGCCCCCCCCCCCCCCCCCCCTCCAGTTTCGTTAACCGGAGGAGGGATGCTTTTTCAGGTGTCCATGTCACTGCCTGCACGATATGGACACCTTCTATTGTCTGCCCAGCAGCGGAGTCGTCCCAAGATCCAGGAGAGGAGACGTCACAGACCAATCAAAGTGGGCGCATGTGCACCTGGAAATGGTACAGTTGAGACCCGGATGACAGAATGCAATTATATCTTGGAGAGGGAGAGACATATACACACAAGCCAAGGATGGAAGAGACAATTGTCACTTCTCTCTATACCTGCGGTGATCGCGGCAGTGTACTGCCACTGGCAGAATTAGTTGTCAAAAACAATTGCTCTCGTTTAGGGAGCTGAGCAGGGAGGATGGAACATGGGCAGTATCTTGGGAAAACTAGCAGTTACCAAACAAGATTTGCTCACATAATTTCCCAAGATCCAGGAGCCGCTTTAACCAGTTGCTGACCACGCAGTGTAGCTTTACTGCTACAGAGCAGGCAGCTGCACAGAATCACACATACGGAATTCTGCTTTTCCGGGTAAGGGGGTGTGCCTTACTGGATCCCCAGTAAAAGCCGCACACTGTACACAAACCCTTGTTAGGAACATATTTAAAGTGGTTCTGCACTCAAAATACAACATTTGCCCATTCTGTTGCCTATAGTTAATATATCTCATAATGCCACCTGTTTTTTTTTTTTGATTCACCTACCTTTTGTAATCTTCAGTACTTTATTTCAAACCCCTGCGGCGATGGGCGGTCTCTTGCGGGGATCAGCGTAATTTCCTGTTGGAGATCACAGGAGACAGTGCGGCTAATGCACCCGACATCTCGCGAGATTTCGGGTGCTACAGCCGACATCTCGCGAGATTTCGGGTGCTACAGCCAACATCTCGCGTGATTTTGGTAATTACAGCCGAGATCTCGCGAGATCTCGGCTGTAATTACCAAAATCACGCGAGATGTTGGCTGTAGCACCCGAAATCTCGCGAGATGTCGGCTGTAGCACCCGAAATCTCGCGAGATGTCGGGTGCATTAGCCGCACTGTCTCCTGTGATCTCCAACAGGAAATTACGCTGATCCCCGCAAGAGACCGCCCATCGCCGCAAGAGACCGCCCATCGCCGCAGGGGTTTGAAATAAAGTACTGAAGATTACAAAAGGTAGGTGAATCAAAAAAAAAAAAACAGGTGGCATTATGAGATATATTAACTATAGGCAACAGAATGGGCAAATGTTGTATTTTGAGTGCAGAACCACTTTAACCCCTTGGTCAACCTAGGTGTTAAATACTTCCTGCCCAGTGAGTACATTAGCATTGATGTCCGTGGCAGTTAGCGTCCCCCAGCATCAGATTGCCCGCTGCACTATCACAGTCCTCTTATAAATAGCTAATCGCCGCCATCACCAGTGTATATATAAAAAAAAACAAAAAAAAAAAAAATCCCTGTATATATTCTAGACTGCAATCTCCAAAGAGCAGGGGCCACTGATCGCTCCTGTATTGTAATTGTTCCGTCTTCCCCAATGTCATAAAGCGCTGCGCAAACCAAAGTGGGAGAGGAAGAAGAATAGAGATTTCTATATCCGCTTGCAAGACAAAAACGCAGTTGTGAGCAAATACCACGGAAAGTAAGTTCTATTTGTGTAAAAAATAAAAAAAATAAATAAAAATTATATGAGTTTTGAATAGAATGAGTACAGCACTGCATGACCGTGCTATTGTAAGTTAAAGTGATTCTAAACCCCCCCCCCCCACCATTTAAAAATAGCAAACATGTCATACACCTGCGCTGTGCAATAGATTTGCATAGAGCAGCCCAGATCCTCATCTTCTCTGGTTCCCTCTTCGGCCCTTCTGGCCCCTCCCCTCCTGCTGAGTGCCCCCACAGCAAGCCATGTGTGTCAATTCAGACACAGAGCTGTGGCCCGGCCCCGACCCCTCTGCCCTTTGGCTCACCGACTGATTAACAGCAGGAGCCAATGGCGCTCTGCTGCATTCTCAACCAATCAGAACGGACAGTCCCGGCCCAACCGAGTCTAATGCAACAGCGCTGGATCTAGCTGGGGCTCATGTATATTAGGGCGCTGCTGCACACAGAAGTTTTTTTTTTTATCTTAATGCAAACACACAAAAAAAAAAAAAAAAAAAAAAAAAAAAAAAACACCCCAAGCACCTATCTTTACAACCACTTTAAGGTTTTTCACCTTAATGCATCTCCATATGTACTGCAGCTCCACCTCTAAGCCCCCCTTTTTTTCTTACCTGAGCCAGATCCAGCGATGTGCACGACAGCAGCGGCTCAAGCTGCCGTCTCCCTCATTGGGCAGCTTGGCTCCCGCTGCTGTCAAACGCTGCGACACAGGAGTGGGGCAGAGTCCCACTGCCTTTGCCAACGGACACAGCAGCAGGACTCGCGAGCATGGATGCCACCATGAAAAAGACCTGCCTGGGAGCGCAAGCGGAGGACTCCAGAAGCAGAAGAAAAAGGTTAAGTATAGGCTCGTTTATTTTTTAAACAAAGGTTTAAAACCACTTTAAAAGTAAAGTAGTGCAGCACAGCAAAAAAATTAATAAAAAAATTGCCTGTCAGGAAGGGTGTTAAAAACATTGGCGCTGAAGTGGTTGATGAGAGCGAAGCATCAGGAAGGAGAGCGCTGGAGAGGCACAGTACAGACAGCAGAGAATCAACCCATTCTCACCAAATTTGCATATCAATGGAAGTACAGGAAAACAACACGTTGACATGTATTACATGCTGCTGGCATAGATTTGGATGTGTGAAGGTTCCACAGAAGGTAGCGTTTGCTCCTAAATATGGAACGAAGGGTTGACTGCGTTTAAAATTGGATGGGCCAATCAGGATCAGGCTCCAGTTACTGCTAAAAGCCCAAATTATTTTGTAATATCTTTGCCACAATTAGCCCCTAAAAATCAAACTGATGCTTACTGAATTCTTCATCTGCAGTTTCCCTTTGAATACAATTATCCATTTTTCTCCATTTAGTAGGATACTTTCATGTTACCTGAACAGAGTTGCTCTATCTTGGTCAGGTTGAGTTGCAGAGATTCGTTGATCCATGCCAGCATGTCATGACGACTCAGATTGTCGCTTGTCACCGATGTGGAATAAACATTAACCGCCATTTCGTCTGAAATAAAAAAAATAAAAATACAAAATGAAAAAGAAAAACAACAACAACGTGTTTTCCATACAGGCCCTACACGATCCCTTCTATGTTACTGCGATGGCAGACCGCTGCATCATCATTGCCTGCACAGACACGTACTAATGTTAGCTGTTGGCAGGAATTATTGTTCTTGTATAAGGTGTTTTTCATGCCAATATTGAAACACTAATGCCATTAAAAGGGATTATAGATTTAATAAAAAAAAAAAAAAAAAGATTTTCACTTACCTGCTCTGTGTAATGGTCTTCTAGGGTCCCCCGCTGGTTCTCCTGGCCCTCCCCCTCCTGTCAGGTACCCCCACAACAAGAGGCTTGCTATGGGTGCAACAAAGGCTCCGTGTACCCCATTCACATACAGAGCCGCGGTTCAACCCCGATCCCTCCATCTTCCAATTGGCTCACTGGCTGCAATTGGTTATTGGCAGCAGCGGGAGCCAATAAGGAGTGCGAGGCTCTTGATGGCATTGCTGGATCGAGGGGGGCTTGCTGCACAGAGTTTTTAACTTCATGCATTAGAATGTAGGAAGGTAAAAAAAAAAAAAACTTGCGCCTTTACAACCACTTGACAGTACCACAAGTAAGGTTGCACCGATATCGATAAGCCAGCAAGTACAGGTACCTTTGCTTCCAATTTGAGCTCATACAAAAATGAATGGTTTCAATCACACTAATTAGAAGGGCAAGCAATTTTTTACCAAGAATGCGGTGCGTTTCTGGCCTGAATCGCATGCGGTTTTCCCCACCGCTCCTGGGTGAACCCCGGCTGAAGTCACTATAACAAGCCAGAGTTCACACAGGAGCAGTGTGGGAACCGCATTTCTGTTCAAATCGTATGCAATTCTTTGCAGTACTATTTTAGCCCAGTCATTTTATATAGGCTTATATCACACACAGTAAGGGATCGGTTTTGGGTATCAAAGCATTGTCACAAATACTTGTGAGAATCCTCAATCGGTACAAATACTGGTATCAGTGCAGCCCTTGCCTTGTGGAAATCATCTTCAATCGTTAAGACCGCTTTACATGCTGCATGAGAGGAGACACAAACTACACCTACATTCATGCTAAGCCGGTAGATCACCTACGTCAGGGGTCGGAAACCTGGGGACTTCCAGCTGTTGCAGAACTACAAGTCCCATCATGCCTCTGGGAGTAATTGTAACTGCCAGCCTTGCAATGCCTCATGGGAAATGTAGTTGCACAACAGCTTGCCGACCCCTGACCTACGTGATAACCCAGCCCCAAGACCAGACTGCAGTCATAGACGTGGTGTGCTAACCCGGAACTGGCTGTGCATAATCCAGCCTGGTCAAGCCGGCCGCAGTAAACATACGGTGAGCGGTTGGCAAGTGTTTAATAAATAAAGCGCTGAATAACTGTTTTCACATCTGCCTAGAGTTACGGTTTAAAGGCAAAAACTTTACTCATTCTAACTCCATCAAAAAAATAATAATGTTCTTTAACAAGGAACATGAATTCCACAATAATAATTCTGTTACCAGCATTCATGTGTGCTGTAAATTGGCTGGTTTTGTCTTGCTGGAGGCTGCCATTTTGCTGAAGCCCAGAGCAGCAGTAAGTCAAAGCAAAACTAAACCCGGCAATTTCAATGTGGTGTGCTCTCTGCGGCCCCCCCACTCATTGAAGCGTCAAGCTTTGGAGGGGTAGGATTGGCTGGATCAGACCTCACTGAGGGGTCCAGGCATATGGCCGGATCCCGACCACATAGTCACGATCTTTCCCGAGCCTGGACCGACTGATGTCAGCCAACAGCAGGCTTCAGGACGAACCGCACTTCGGTGATCCACAGAAATACAGCCCAATAGGCTTAGACTGTACTTCTCCAAGGCTGTCAGCAGATCGGCCTCTACAAACTCGGCAGTGTCTAAAAATAGAGAACCGATGAGCATGTGCAGAGCAGGACGAGGCCGTGTATTACTGCATTTTACACAGTACAGGCACTTCTTTGTAAGTTTTTTGCATAACTGTACCTGCAAAAGGGGCCAACCTGCAGTCCTCTAGTAGAACCTCATTCTTCACTTTTAGCTCATTGGCTGTTAGTCGTTGGCCAAATCATTCCTGGAATCTGTTTGCATCCCATTTACAATCCCCACCTAACTGAACACATTCCTCAACCTGCTACTGTCCTAACACAATGTCTGAAAGGGAGGTTACAGAAGGCTGATTGCTGTAGGGTACTGCAGCCTGTTCAATAAAGCAAACTCAGCACAACGTTTACAATGGTTTCCACGAGAACCATTTGAATTGCAAACGATCTGTAAACAAGACCATCCCCCCCCAAACAAACCACTTTCAAGTGTCCCCAAGGACACAAAACAATCAGCTTTAAAGGATAACTCCACTTTTAAGGCCGTGCCACAACTGTATTTAGGGTGTAACGGTGCCAAGCAGACCTCTGCCGGAACACTCATGTCATTAATTTATGGCGATCTGTGAATGAATAAACTACAGGCCCCATCTGCCACATTGTTAGAAAGCTAAAGTAAGTACACACCACAGCACAAAGCTGCAAGAAAAAAAAAAATAAAAAATAAAAAAAAAAAGTTAGGCACTGCAACTGCGGTTCATTGATTACAGATGGGACGCACTGCAAATAATGAATGCACTTGTTACTGCACATATAGTATGTGCATTTGTTTCTTTTTTGCAAAAGGTGGAGCTCCAATGGGAAGCTCGGCTTGTTTGCCTCCTCCACTGCTACATTTGGCACCTTTCGGGGTAGGGTACCTGGTTTTGACAGGTACCCACTCCCACTTTCTGGTGATTTTGCCGCGGCCGAAGTCACCAGTCTTCCCTCGCCTGCTGCCAGGCCATTAACAAAGCACAGTGTGATTAACGCATGCACAGTGGGGAACCGGCTGTTCAAGGGGGTTGTAAAGGTAAATATTTTTTCACCTTAATGCATTCTATGCATTAAGGTAAAAAAACATCAGACAGTGGCGCCCCCCCCCCCCCCCCCAGCCTCCGTTTTACTTACCTGACCCCTTGAAAGTCCCACGCTTGCCCCCGAAGTCCTCTTCGCCGCTGATTGGCTAGAGTGGATGGATTGAAAGCAGCGCAGCCATTGGCTTGCGCTGCTGTCAATCACATCCAATTACACGGCACGCCGGGGGCGGGACCGATTGATACAGTGAGCGGCTATAGCCGCTGGCTGTATCACGGGAGCGCGCCCGCAAGTACTTCTCACCATGCAAGGGAGCTCGCAAGAACGTGAGAAGTACTTGCTGGGGAAAGCAGAGACAGCGGCCGAGGGACCCCAGAAGACCAGGTTCGGGGCCACTCTGCATAATGAGCTGCACACTGGAGGCAAGTATACATTTTTTTTTTTTTTTTTTAATAATTAACTTTACAATCCATATATACCCCTTTAACACCACACCGCCCATTGCGCCGGCGGTAAAACACCGCTATTTTTAGATTTGCGCCGCATTTCGGCCGCTACTGGGGCACTTTTACCCCCTGCTAGCGGCCGCAAAAGGGTTAAAACCGCCGGCAATACGCCGCAATAGAGGCGTTTTGCCGGCGGTATTACAGCGCTGCCCCATTGATTTCAATGGGGAGCAGCGTTGGAGGAGCGGTAAACACACCGCTCCAAAGAAGCTGCTGGCAGGACTTTTTTCTGACGTCCTGCCAGCGCACCGCTGTAGTGAATGGTGCAGCTTCTTTAGGGCTGATTGCAGGCGCTATTTCTAACGCTATAGCGCCTGCAAAACGCCCTGGTGTGAAAGGGGTGTTAAAGTGGTTGTAAACCATTACAAACCACTATGACCTACAGGTAAGCCTAGATTAAGGCTTACCTGTAGGTCCAATAAATATCTCCTAAACCTACACGGTTTAGGAGATATCTGCCAAAATACCGGCACCTCAGGCGCACTGAGCGTGCCACTGTCAACGGCGATATGCCGCGAGTGGCAGCTCCTGTGCGCATGCACGGGAGTGACGTCATCGCAGCTTCGTCAAATGACAGCGGCGGAGCGAGACCCACCGAGAAGATGGATGCTCCGGACTACAGGCGTCAGCGGTGACTTCGCTGGCTCCTGTGTCAGGCAAGTGACACATAATGGACTATTATGCGATGCATAGTAGTCCATTATGCTTTACCTTTGCAAGGAATCAAAGAGGAAGTAAACCCATCAGGGTTTACTTCCTCTTTAAGCCCTTAACAAAACGGTGGTGGCAGCACCCAAGGGCAGATTGAAAAAAAATTGGCTCGGGTGAAGACACCGCTGGATTCCTGGACAGGCAAGTGCCCCAATATTAAAAGTCAGCAGCTACAGACTTAATTTTTTTCTGAAGAAGCCTGGGGCGTCGCTTTAGGGATTGTAAACCCTTGTGTTATTTTCACCTTAACGCATTTTATGCATTAAGATGAAAAAACTTCTGGCAGTGATCGCCCCCCCCCCCCCCCATTTTACTTACCTGAGCCCCCTATTTCCCTCAGCAGAGATGCACTGTCCCACTAGGCACGGGGTCCAGGCTATTGATTGGATAGATTGATAGCAGGGCAGTCATTGGCTCCCGCTCCTGTCAATTAAATCCAATTATGCAGGAGCCAGGAGGCAGGGCCGAGTCTGGCATTCGCACGGACACCGAATGCTGGACTCAAGCACGCTTTTCCTAGGGGGTTATCCGTTAGGAGCTGCGAGAGCCGCCGAGGGACCAGAAGTCGAGGATCGAGTCCACTCTGTGCAAAACAAGCTGCACAGTGCAGGCACGTATGACATGTTTTTTTTGTTTGTTTTTAAATGACAAAGAGCCTTTACGGCTACTTTCCCACTAAGGCGCTTTAGTGCTAAAACTAGCAGCTGCAAATTGCCTCTCCTGTCAGTCTACTGTGAAAGCCTGAGTGCTTTCACACTGGAGGAGTGGTGCTTGAGAGACATCTTACTGTCCCAGTGTGAAAGTGCCCTTTTTCCTTTTTTTTTTTTTTTTTTAAATGGGCCCCAGGTGGTCAAGTGTGCAACACATTATCACATTGAGGTTGATTTACCAAAACTGGTGCAAAATCTGGTGCAGCTCTGCAGAGAAACCAGTCAGCTGCCATGTTATATTGTCAAAGCTTAACTGAACAAGCTGAAGTTAGAAGTCGATTGGCTGCCATGCACAGCTGCACCAGATTTAGCATTCTCCATTTTTAGTAAATCAACCCCCATTGCCCCTTGAGGCTTTTTCACAGATGCCCCAAATATCACTACTACAACGAAGTGGGGGAACTGTCTATGTACAGAGGATTGTATCCTTACTTAGACCCTTTTCACATTAGGGCCGGGGCCACTCATCAGGCATTCATGTCAATGGGCAGGGCGTTTTGGGAGCACTAAAATACAGCACTCCCAACCTGCCCCAAAGATGATTGCAGGACTTTTCTGATGCCAAGATGCCTGAAAACTCCCTTAACCTCCCTAGCGGTAATCCCGAGTCTGGCTCGGGTTGGGATTTTACTAACAGGAGCGGTAACCCCGAGCCAGACTTGGGATCGCATCGCTGGATGCAGGGGAGGACACAGGGAGAGTTACTTACCTTGTCCCCTGGATCCAGCGATGTCCTCTGCGCTGTGTGATCGAGCCGTCCTCCGCTCAATTCACAGTGCCAAATGCCGCGAGCTCCGTTCCCTGCGACGTTACGGCGCACGGGAGCGGAGAACGGCGGCAAATTCAAAAAAGTAAAAAGACACAAAACACATACAGAACTGTAATCTTACAGTACTGTATTAAAAAATATACAACCCCTTTGTCCCTAGTGGTCTGTGCAGTGCCCTGCATGTACTTTTATATTATAAATACTTTTTTTCTGCCTGAAATTTGGAGATTGTCCATAGCAACCAAAAAGTGTCCCTTTTTCAGTGTTTTAGGATTTGATTACATTATTGAATATTTTTTATTAATTCTTTATTATATTATAAACTTTATCATACCCGGGATGTCTACTAGACTCTGGTTTGAACAGATTTAAGAGAGTTATTCCTAATTATAGGACTACAATATAAAACGCCAAATTTCCATGCAAAATAATTTTACCGCTTTCAGCACCTAAAACCAGACTGAATCAAACCGCCAGGGAGGTTAATGTGAAATGGGTCTTACCGTACCAAAAAACTAAAAAGTCTTGGATCGAAAGCCTTAATTGAACAAGCTGAAGTTAGAAGCCGATTGGCTACCATGCACAGCTGCACCTGATTTTTCTCTCTAGTTTTAGTAAATCAACCCCATGACGACAGACTTCCCTGTGAAGGGAAGCACTCCAGCACTGAGCTGCCATCTGCCTGGTTCTCTTCAGCTGCTTGAATGGCTGCTAGACCATAAGGATGTCATACCTGCACATGCGTACTGGAGTCACCATGAGGCTTTAAAAAGGTGAAAAAAACAAAAACACACAACCTTCTCTGCTGCAGGAACCCCCCCCTTATTCTTAAGTGAGCCCGATCCAATCGAGAAAGATTACAACATGCTCCTTTTCTTCATTAATTTGTATGCAAAGAATAGTACAGCAATAAAAAAAGTGTGCATTCATGCGTCAGGTAATGTAAATGTACGATTGAGACGCTACCTGAGCTGCTGATGCCATGACAGGGACTAGTTACTCCTTTTGCTAAACCTTCCTAACCCCCCCCCCCCCCCCCCCCATATTTGCTTGAATCTCAGGCAGGGTTATAAAATAACAAAGCTTTATTGGATCCCATACAGGTTACTGCCTGCCCTTGAAAAGGGTTCCTTCCAAGCCATGTACAGGAGACAATGAAGAGGATCCTCTCCTACAGAACATGGAGTTTAATTTCTTAAAGGTGGGATCACACAAAAAAAAAAAAAAAAAGGGGGGGGGGGGGTTCAGTAGAGTAGGCCAACAAGTTTCACACTCCAAAGACGTGTTAATTGTTTCCTGTCTAATCTATCCCCATTGTGTATATTAGAGTTGAATACACACAAAGGGAATAAACGTGTGCATAGCAAAACATGTGTTACTGCAATGCTTTTCTGTGAGAAATACTTGATTTTCTGGGGGTGCCAACAATTTCAGCCATGACTGTATGTATGAATGCGAGTTAGGGATGTTCAAATGTTCCTCCTTGAGGGCAGAGACTGATGTGAAATGTATAAATATGTAAAGCCAGGGCTTGACAAATCCCAGGCGCCAGGTCGCCATGGCAACTAGAAATTGCATCCTGGCCTTTGTCAGCCCATCCCTGTTGATGGCTGCACTCCATGCCCTCCGGTTCCCCCTACTCCTCCCATCTCCCCTTGCACTTGCTGTCATTGGGTTACAATGACTGCCAAAGTCCTAGCAACCAATGACGCTTTAGCCTCTGTGTGCGCACATGGGGGGGGGATTCCCACCGGCTGCAGAACAGCCGAGCATGTTTTGGGTCATCTACACTGCATCCAGATAGATTGCCCAGCCGCCACCGCTTTGCTCTTTTTATTGGCCGTAGAGGCGGCAGGCTGCGCATTAACTGGCTTAGGAACATTCAGATCGATATTCCTTTCGCACACGTTCCTGGTACCTATGGCTCATAGAATTGTGGGTGCTGCAGCGATTACCAGTTGGGTCCTGGAAACATCAAACAAGCGTACATAGTCGCCAGCACACCATGGATTG
>NW_027507789.1:211980950-212335950 GCF_037356315.1 Lithobates pipiens | reverse complement strand
GCTCCCACACCCTCCCCCAGGCCCGGTTCCCGCTCCTCACCCGCTCCGGTCGTTACCTTCTACGCCTCGCTCAAACCGGCCTCACCCGTGCTGATGTCACGCGCCTGAAGAAGAGCGTGCCGTGCGTCTTGACGTCAGCTCATGAATCATTCACGCCTTGCGCTTGTTGCTAGGTGACTCTTTATCTGCCCGAGCTCCGGACCCCGCCCAGCGACCACGTGACCCACCCTCGCCCTTTCTCAGTGGTCTCCTTCTGCGGCGCCATTTTGCGTGAGGCGAAACGCCCTGGTTCCCGTCATCAGTGTGTCTACGGTAATATGGGGGGCGCACTGGAGAAGTGCGCGGACTGAGGACAGGTTGTGGACAGGAAAGGTGTTCCTCAGTCGTGTGCGGGTAGATGGATGTGACGGTTAGCGTGCAGACACTACCGCAATGAGCCGCTGGTGGGCGGGGATCTAGGCACTGCAGAGCCACGCCTGCTCCCTGTCATACTGCAGCGCTGTAGTACCCGCAGTCCGCCGCCAGGGGATCCACCGAGCCCAATGTGTATATATAGACACGCATAGGAGGCATATAACCTGTATATAGCTATAATTATCACTTACAATATTAGTATAATTATATTATACATACATACATTTTACATAATTATATTATAATTTATTATATATTATTAATTATCGTTGAAGTATTGTTATTTGGTGCAGTATTATTAATATTATAAATACATTTTGTTATTGTTAATATTATAATTAATAACAATGATGCCAGCATTCTTTTAATTATATTTATGTATGAATTTATTTATTATTTAGTTTTTTAATATTTTTTTCAAAGTATTATTAATAGATGATAGTCTATTTATATATATAAATATATATATTTATTATTAAATTGTATTAATATATTTATTACTAACAATACAATATTTATGTAGTATTTTTTATAAATGATAACTTATTATAAATATAATAATTATATTCATGTATATGTTTTTATTTATTATTTCGTTTTTTTTTCAAAGTATTATTAATAGATAATAGTATATTAATATATTTTTTTAATTAAATTGTATTAATATGTTTATTACTAACAATACAATATTTATGTAGTATTTTTATAATTTAGTATTATTAATAATAATTATATTCATGTATATATTTTTATTTATTATTTCGTTTTTTTTTTCAAAGTATTATTAATAGATAATAGTATATTTATATATATTTTTTTAAATTAAATTGTATTAATATATTTATTACTAATACAATGATATTTATGTAGTATTTTTATAACTTAGTATTATTTATAATAATATTGGTATTATATTTCTGTAGCATTATTTAATATTACTAAAATATTAAGATGATGATGTAATTATCCACTTGACATCCAGAAGGTTTTACCCCCTTCACAATCAGGAAATTTTTTGACATTCAGCACTGCGCTACTTTTTAAATGGCAATTGTGTCATGCAACACTGTACGTAAATTCAATTTATATCAGTTTTTTCACAAAAATAGAGCTTTATTTTAGTAGTATTTAATCATCAATGTTTTTTTTTAATATTTATTTTATTATATAAACAAAGAAAATAAAAAAAATTCTTGGCTTCGGTTAGAAAATTTTGCAAACATATAAACTTTCTTCCTGAATTTAGGCCAAAATGGATTCTGCTACATTTCTTAGGTAAAATATAACCAAAAATCAGTGTATATTATTTAGTCAGTATATGGGATATGATCAATTATCAGATAATCCTGATGTACTGACGGCCTATCTCATTTCTTGAGGCCCGCAAAAATGCCTGGAGACCTTTTTTTTTTGGAAAATAGACAGTCAAAAGGTATTTAAGTAAGAGGCGTGGCAAGTTTATTTTTTTAAGTTGTAATTTTTTTTGTCACAATTTTTTTGTAATATGACAATTTTTTTTTTTTTTTTTTAGGTGTTTTCACATTCTTTGACCCATTAAGTACAATTTTGTTTTTTGCCAAAAAATAATTGTACATACTGTCACCAGTTCAGTACAGCATCATCATCATATGACTGGCGTGGCGCTGATCAGGGATACTGACTGGTGACAGAATGTAAAAAATAAAATAAAATAGAAAAGAAAAGAAAAATTAAACATTAATTAAATTTAATTACTGTTATAAGGAATAATATCTGTTAGAAGATCTGAGGTTAGTTCTCCATGATGTTTAGAACAACCTACTAGCCAAGTTCCTTCAAAAACTGTGTGCAAGTCTACCTAGAAGCATTGATGCTGGTTTGAAGGCCTAAAGGGTGGTCACACCAAAAATTGATTGGATTTAGTTTTTTTTTCTTTTGTTCACATTTTTAATTGATAAAAATAAACAATTTAAATATATATTTTTGAAATCATTCTTACTTTACAGCATTTCTTCCCAACTGCCTAAAACATTTGCACAGTAGTCAGAACTGCATGTGGAGTTAAAAAAAAACAAATTCCGTTTATCTAATGTGGCCTTCATACTCTTCATACCTGAGCCCTCTAGTGTTGGGGGCCAAGTGACATCACAGTTGGGTCAGCAAAGCGCAAAGTCACCACAGCACTCCAGTCAAGCTGGCTATAGTCTGCATTAGAATAACATGGGGTAGGGGCAGAATAAACACCTGGCTGGCCCTATGGGGCTCTGCAGTGACATAGGAATCGGAGGATGGAAGCACGGCGAGCAGCAAGGGACACAGACACTCCCCGGGGTGTATAATACAGAAGAGTCTGGCAGAGGCTGCAGAGCTGGAATGGAATGGAGAGGGGTGGTGTGAGGAAGGTTTAGGTTATAGTTACTGATATCTTTTTTTAGTCCCAGTACCAATTGCTTCCCTCGTTTCTTGCACTGAAAGAATCACAGCAGGCCTTTACCATGTGACCAGCTGTGTCCAATCACAGATCATCACATGTAAACAAATGCCGGTTATTGGCATTTCCATTCATCAGTGCTGTGTGAGGAAAGGAAAGCCAATAACCAGCTATCCTGTGATAGCTGTTTACACTGAGCATCAGTGCCTATCAGTTTCCACTCCTAAGCGCTTTTCAGGTGATTGACGGAGGTTTAGAGCTTTCAGGAATGCTTGCGAACTTTGTTTTGCCCTACAACCCAGGACCTTTGCTATAGAGACTGTCCGAGTGGGGTTCATCTCCCGCTTGTCCAATGGACCACAATCCTGGGCCCATAACCTCCTAGAATGAAAGGATAAGGTGTTGAACTCAGTTACCATGTTTTATGAGGCCATGGCTACTTTATATGATGACCTGCAGAAAACTGCCACCGCAGAGTCTGCCCTTCACTCCCTGGTGCAGGGAAGACGACCAGTAGAGGATTACATAGGGGAGTTCCGTAGATGACGCAGCTTTGAAGTACCAATTCTGTATAGGCCTCTCAGAAATCATCAAGGATGAGCTGGCCAGGACTGCAGCTCCCGCCACGCTAGAGGCTCTTATCCAAGCTGCCATCCAGCTGTATAGGCGCCTGTGGAAGCAACACTCTAAGCGTTCTCAGACCTTTCAGCCATCCTGGGTACTGCCCAAGGTCCCAGCTCCAACAGTTCCTGCATCTACTCCTCCGAATTCCTCAGATATAGAACCAATGCAGATTTGTCTACTCCGACCCGCTCTAACCCCAGAAGAAAGAGAATGCAGGCGACGGAACAACATCCGTATTTACTGTGGAGTGTCAGGGCACTTCCTATGCAACTGTCCAGTTCGGCCAAGTAAGTCCAGGCACTTGTACCCTTCATACCTTCAGCTATCCGTAACTCCATCTGCTCACATTATTCTCCCCATCACTCGGCAGGCGGCAGGAAGGGACATCAAACTGCGGGCAATCATTTACTCTGGAGCTTGCAGCTGCTTCCTGGACATCAACCTGGCTAAAGACCTGCACATTCCTCTGACTCTCAAAGATCGAAAACTAGATATACACCTAGCTGATGGCACTCCACCCAGTTCAGGACCTATTACACAAGAAACGGTCCCTATCCTCACAACCATTGACACAGGGCACCAGGAACTTCTCCGTTTTGATGTGATCAGATCTCCCATTTTCCCAAATATTCTTGGAATACTGTGGCTACAAGCACACAACTCTTCAGTAGACTGGTCCAGAGGGGATGTCACCTTCTCATCCAACTACTGACACCAGCATTGTGGCATCCCCATGCAAATCAACTCCCATACTTGCCTGACCATACAACCAGCAACAGACACCAGTCAAGTAATCCCTTCTGTCTACGACGACTACCTTGACGTCTTTGACAAAAGTAAAGCCGATACACTGTCTCCACACCGGTCATATGACTGTCCTATTGAGCTACTCCCCGGAGCAGTAATTCCCTTCGGGCGCATCTTCCCTTTGTCCGAGGTGGACTTGGAGGCCCTCAGACAGTACATCGATGAGAATCTAGCCAAAGGCTTTATTCAACGCTCCTCCTCACTTGCCGGAGCAGTCATCTGCTTTTTTTAAAAGAAAGACCACTCCCTGCAGGCCATGCATCGACTACCAGGAGCTCAACAAGGTCACCATCAAGAATACAGTGGTGTGAAAAAGTGTTTGCCCCCTTCCTCATTTCCTGTTCCTTTGCATGTTTGTCACACTTAAGTGCTCATGCACACGGACGTTTTAAAAAACTGGCTGCAAAGCTAGCTCCGATGCCTGGAAAAATCGTTGTTAAAAACGTGATTTTTACCACGTTTTGCATTGGCGTTTTTGTGCGTTTTTGCACGTTTTTTAGCGTTAGCGTTAAGTAGCGTTTTTTAAGAAACACATCTCTTGGCTATAGCACTCAGAAAACAAAGAAAATATGTTGCGCGTTTATGCGCGTTTTCCCGCGATTCGCGTTTTTACAGCTCTAGCTCCACGCCACGGAACGCACTGGTCCTGGGTTTTTTTTACAGCTTAAAAACGCCTATGCCATTTGCAGCTCAAAAACGCCTAGGTGGGCATGAAGCCATAGACTAACATGGACAGCCGTTTTTAAGCTGCAAAAAAAGCTCAAAAAAGTGGCTGTAAAAACGTCCGTGTGCATGAGGCCTAAGTGTTTTGGAACATCAAACCCATTTAAACAATAGTCAAGGACAACACAAGTAAACACAAAATGCAATTTGTAAATGAAGGTGTTTATTATTAAAGGTGAAAAAAAATCCAAACCATCATGGCCCTGTGTGAAAAAGTGATTGCCCCCCTTGTTAAAACATACTATAACTGTGGTTGTCCACACCTGAGTTCAATTTCTCTAGCCACACCCAGGCCTGATTATTGCCACACCTGTTCACAATCAAGGCATCACTTAAATAGGAGCTGTTTGACACAGTAAGGTCCACCAGAAGATCCTTAAAAGCTACACATCATGCCGACACCCAAAGAAATTCAGGAACAATTGAGAAAGAAAGTAATTGAGATCTATCAGTCTGAAAAGGGTTATAAAGCCATTTCCAAAGCTTTGGGAATCCAGCGAACCACAGTGAGAGCCATTATCCACAAATGGCGAAGACATGGAACAGTGGTGAACCTTCCCAGGAGTGGCCGGACGCCCAAAATTACCCCAAGAGCGCAGCGACGACTCATCCAAGAGGTCACAAAAGACCCCACAACAACGTCCAAGGAACTGCAGGCCTCACTTGCCTCAGTTAAGGTCAGCGTTCATGCCTCCACCATCAGGAAAAGACTGGGCAAAAATGGCCTGCATGGCAGAGTTCCAAGGAGAAAACCACTGCTGAGCAAAAAGAACATCAAAGCTCGTCTCAATTTCTCCACAACACATCTTGATGATCCCCAAGACTTTTGGGACAACATTCTGTGGACCGATGAGACAAAAGTGGAACTCTTTGGAAGGTGTGTGTCCAAGTATATCTGGCGTAGAAGGAACACTGCATTTCATAAAAAGAACATTATACCAACAGTAAAATATGGTGGTGGTAGTGTGATGGTCTGGGGCTGTTTTGCTGCTTCAGGACCTGGAAGACTTGCCGTGATAAAAGGAACTATGAATTCTGCTGTCTACCAAGAGATCCTGAAGGAGAATGTCCGACCATCTGTTCGTGTACTCAAGCTGAAACGAACTTGGGTTCTGCAGCAGGACAATGATCCTAAACACATCAGCAAGTCCACCACCGAATGGCTGAAGAAAAACAAAATGAAGACTTTGGAGTGGCCTAGCCAAAGTCCTGACCTGAATCCTATTGAGATGTTGTGGTATGACCTTAAAAAGGCCGTTCATGCTCGAAAACCCTCTAATGTAACTGAATTAGGACAATTCTGCAAAGATGAGTGGGCCAAAATTCCTCCAGGACGCTGTAAAAGCCTCATTGCACGTTATCGCAAACGCTTGGTTGCAGTTGTTGCTGCTAAGGGTGGCCCAACCAGTTATTAGGTTTAGGGGGCAATCACTTTTTCACACAGGGCCATGATGGTTTTGATTTTTTTTCACCTTTAATAATAAACACCTTCATTTACAAATTGCATTTTGTGTTTACTTGTGTTGTCCTTGACTATTGTTTAAATTGGTTTGATGTTCCGAAACACTTAAAGGGGTTCTGCACTGCTGCAAACATTTTTTTTTTATGGTTATGCTTTAACATTGATGTTTTTATATAAAAAGGCTTACTTGTCTTAGTTTCCTGACTGCTGCATGTCCGTTTTTGTGCAAAATGTTCATTTATATTCACAATGTTCGGCCGTTGTCATTTTTGTTGTGGGCAAGTGAAGCCAACAAGCAAAACTTCCTCTTTACTTCCTGGGTTTCTAACCAGCATGCTTTGCCAGTTCTCGCACATGCTCTGTAGCTACAGAGCAGAACTGTGTCATTCCTGAATGTTGTCAGGACAACGGGCGTCGTCCTATCAAGTTTACTTCCCTGTTCTTATGTGTCAGCTATCTCAGTACGAGTAAAGAGCTTCACATGAGAGGTATGTCTAGTTATGCTCTGTGTGAGTATTTTTCATCATAACCCTTTATTTTGTATTTCTTCTAATATATTGATTGTTTTTTCCTTAATTTTAACAAATTTAATGTTAACTGTGTGCGACTCTTTTTATTTTTATTCTATTAATAAAAAAAAAAGATTTTAAAAGTTTTTTTAATTGTCTTGCCTTTCTTATATATATATATATCTAGACACATGAAACTAAAATTTTCTTGTATGTATGTTATATAGATATATAAAGATATCGTTTATTGTGAATATATTATTTTCACAATAAACGATATCTTTATATATCTATATAACATACATACAAGAAAATTTTAGACTCTTCGAGTACACATTTTACAGACTCAGAATCGCAAGATTCAATCAACAATCGGATTGGTACAATTAATTGGTGTACCTGTCAGTGCTGTATCAAAATGCCCACACAAGTCGAATCGAGGTGCTGTCAAGAGGTCGACGAGGTTCAAGCCTGTATCCCTGAAGGGAAAAAATGCATCACAGAAGCAGAGATATTCCAATCTCAAATAGCGACCGAAGAACACGTTAGACTCACGTTTCTTACGATGCATCTCGAGAGCTTACCAGTTGTCGATGCAGAGAATAATCGGTAATATAGCTATTCTCAAAAATTTAAAATGTAGTTAGTAATTTAAATTAGATAGTTGCGATTGTAATCATGTATAGATGTCTGTTATTATTTTTTGTTGTTTTTTTTAAAAACAGGAGACTCAGAAAAACAGCATATCGTACATTTATTGCTTGGATATATGGATATTTAGGGAAGGGGAACAGAAGGGTGATTCCGTCATGTGCTGTCAAAATAGTCCGTGACGTTTTTCCTGATCCAAACGGCTCTTACGTTGGTTTTCTGTATTCGGATGATTATGATGCATCAGAAATGGCATTTCATTAGTTTTCTTGTTTTAAAAATTTAAATATTTTTTGTTATAGTTTGTTAAATTTTTGAATTAAATGTATATTTTTTTCCTAATAAAAGTAAAATAATAGCAATTATCAGTAAGTGATTTAATTTTTTTTCTTTTTTTTTTTTTTTTAATTGATAGTTAATGTTATTTTTTTGGGTTTGCTAAAAATAAAAGTCATAATAAAACAAGCAACAATATTCCTTTATTTATTGACTCAACTTAAATATATATTACATTATAAAATTATATATTATACATTACTTATTAACAAAAAAAAAATAGAAAACAAAACATGAATAATTTAATGGTTATAAATGTATTTATTAATTAATAATAAAAATGTACATATGAAGAGTTCTAGTTTGTCAGTTGCCTTTTGGAAATCTTGTCATGTGTTCAAGCACGACAGCAGATTTTTCGGGGCGTTCTATTGGGGCAATGTTTTTAGGCATTTGAGGGTTCTTTGGCTTCCATGTGCTGATTATTGTGCCCTCCACTATGCATATCATGTTACCGATCATTTCTTTTGCATGATCGGTATCCATTTTCTCATACACATTTCGGACAATCCATTTCTTACGGCCTCGGGGATACTCCAAATTTTTCCTCTCGATTAGAATCTCTGCACCACTGTCGAAGCAGGGGGATAAGGATGAGGACACTGAACATTGAAGCTCGCGGATAGGGATGAGGACACTGAACATTGAAGCAGGGGGATAGGGATGAGGACACTGAACATTGAAGCTCGGGGATAAGTATGAGGACCCTGAACATTGAAGCAGGGGGATAAGGATGAGGACACTGAACATTGAAGCTCGCGGATAGGGATGAGGACACTGAACATTGAAGCAGGGGGATAGGGATGAGGACACTGAACATTGAAGCTCGGGGATAAGGATGAGGACCCTGAACATTGAAGCAGGGGGATAAGGATGAGGACACTGAACATTGAAGCTCGCGGATAGGGATGAGGACACTGAACATTGAAGCAGGGGGATAGGGATGGTATGAGGACCCTGAACATTGAAGCAGGGGGATAAGGATGAGGACACTGAACATTGAAGCTCGCGGATAGGGATGAGGACACTGAACATTGAAGCAGGGGGATAGGGATGAGGACACTGAACATTGAAGCTCGGGGATAAGGATGAGGACCCTGAACATTGAAGCAGGGGGATAAGGATGAGGACACTGAACATTGAAGCTCGCGGATAGGGATGAGGACACTGAACATTGAAGCAGGGGGATAGGGATGAGGACACTGAACATTGAAGCTCGGGGATAAGGATGAGGACACTGAACATTGAAGCTCGCGGATAGGGATGAGGACACTGAACATTGAAGCAGGGGGATAGGGATGAGGACACTGAACATTGAAGCTCAGGGATAAGGATGAGGACACTGAACATTGAAGCACAGGGATAAGGATGAGGACACTGAACATTTAAAGCTTGCGGATAGGGATGAGGACACTGAACATTGAAGCACAGGGATAAGGATGAGGACACTGAACATTGAAGCTTGCGGATCGGGATGAGGACACTGAACATTGAAGCACAGGGATAAGGATGAGGACACTGAACATTGAAGCTCGCGGATAGGGATGAGGACACTGAACATTGAAGCATGGGGATAGGGATGAGGACACTGAACATTGAAGCACAGGGATAAGGATGAGGACACTGAACATTGAAGCTCGCGGATAGGGATGAGGACACTGAACATTGAAGCATGGGGATAGGGATGAGGACACTGAACATTGAAGCACAGGGATAAGGATGAGGACACTGAACATTGAAGCTCGCGGATAGGGATGAGGACACTGAACATTGAAGCACGGGGATAAGGATGGACACTGAACATTGAAGCTCGGGGATAAGGATGAGGACACTGAACATTGAAGCACGGGGATAAGGATGGACACTGAACATTGAAGCATGGGGATAGGGATGAGGACACTGAACATTGAAGCATGTAGCTCAGGATAGGCACTACAAGTCCCAGCAATGCAAAACCTACTAGGTAACAAGGGAAGTATTAGTGTTGTAACGAACGGCCCAGTGTTTGTGTTGTGTGTAACTTCACTTCCGTAACATTATGTGATGGTTTCGCTGAACTGTATTGCTGAAACTATGTTGGAACGCACGGCGCAAGTGTTTGGAACGCATCGCGCATGCGCAGTACGCAACAACGTGGCCCGTGTTTGTGTTGTGTGTAACATCACTTCCGTAACATTATGTGATGGTTTCGCTGAACTGTATTGCCGAAACTATGTTGGAACGCACGGCGCGAGCGTTTGGAGCGCATCGCGCATGCGCAGTACGCAACAACGTCACTTCCGCACCATCCTGTGATAGGCATCAAACTGTGACACTACACCATGAGCCGAAATCTCGCGAGATTTCGTCTGCATGAGCCGCAATGTCTCCTGGGATTACTTGGACGAGATCCCAGGAGACGCGTGCGGGGGTCAACAGGAAGTGATGCTGATCCCCGCAAGAGACCGCCCATCGCCGCAGGGAGGAATTTTTAAAAGGACAAATTACACAAGGTATATTAATGAAAAATAGGAAAAATATGGCATTATAAAATGTGCGATATAGAGGCAACAGAATGGGATCATTTTATTATTATGAGTGCAGAACCACTTTAAGTGTGACAAACATGCAAAGGAACAGGAAATGAGGAAGGGGGCAAACACTTTTTCACACCACTGTATGTACCCTGTTTCCCTCATGGCGGAGTTGTTCCAGAGGTTCCGAGCAGCCCGGGTATTTACGAAACTGGAATTGCAGGGGGCATATAATCTGGTGCACATTAGAGAGGGGGAGGAGTGCAAAACGGCCTTCAGAACACGTTTTGGCCACTTTGAATCACTTGTGATGCCCTTTGGGCTATGCAATGCCCCCGAAACATTTCAACACCTGGACGATATCTTCCGAGAGTACCTTGACTTATTCTTGATCGTCTACCTGGCCAATATCCTGATCTTCTCTCAAACTCCACCGAGATCATGTCAAGAAGGTACTGAACACCCTCCACAAGCACAGTTTGTGCGCCAAAGCAGAGAAGTGCGATTTTGAGAAACAATCCATATAATTCTTGGGGCTCATAATCTCCGTTGAAGGGATTTCCATGGATCCCCAGAAGGTCTCAGCAATCCTAGACTGGCTTGCACCATAAGACAAAAAGGATGTCCAAAAATTTGTAGGTTTTTCCAATGTCTACTGGAGATTCATTAAAGGTTTCTCGACCATCATCACCCCAATTACTCAACTCACACCATACTTGTTTCCTCTGGAATAAGGAAGCCCAAGCAGCCTTTGAACAACTCAAAACTTTGTTTACCTCTGCTCTGGTGTTGCAACACCGGGACCCAGCACTCCCTTTTGTTCTTGAAGTAGATACTTCTGAAGTGGCAACAGGAGCTGTACTCTCTCAGCATCTGGGCCCAAATGCTCTACTACACCCAGTAGCCTTCTGCTCTAAGAATTTAAACCAGGCCGAAAGAAACTACGATGTAGGTTAAAGAAAAGCTTCTGGCTATTAAGGTGGCTTTCAAAGAGTGGAGAAATCTATTGGAGGGCGCCAATCACCAAATCATGATCTTCACCGACCACAAAAACGTGGAGTATCTGAAGTCCGCCAAACATATAAGACCCCGGCAGGCTAGATGGGCGCTATTCTTCTCTAGATTCAACTTCCATTTAACATATAGACAAGGATCCAAGAACGGGAAGGCGGACTCTTTGTCCCCAATGTTCCATGAATCGATGGAATCTGCTCTCCCGAGCACCATTCTTTCAGCGCAGAACTTTTTATTGATTCAACCCAGTTTGAAATCGGTCATTGAACGAGCCTCTGCTTCATGCCCTGAATCTGAACAGGCTTGTTAAGAAAACAAGATGTATTACTCTGGCATCAGGATAAGGTCTTCATATCTCAGGAGGCAAGGCTTCAGGTCTTAAAGACATACCTCGACCACCAGTTAGCTGGCCACTTTGGAGCTCATAAAACAAGTGAGCTCATCCAACGGTCCTTCTGGTGGCCCGACCTTAGTCGGGACTGTAGAGCTGTCAGATCCTGCTCAGTGTGTCTATGTAGCAAGGGCGGCAACACAAATTCCTGGGGAATGTTAAGACCCTTAACCATTCCCAACCGTCCATGGGAAATGATCTCCATGGACTTTATTGTGGAGCTCCCGCCCTCGGAAGGGTTTACCATCATCCTGGTGGTGGTGGACCACCTGTCGAAGATGGCCCATTTTCTACCCTTGGTAGGCACACCTTCAGCAACTGAGACTGCCCACACATTCATAAAGGAAATTGTGAGATCCCACGGCTTACCCAGTAGCATTGTTTCTGATTGGGGGGTACAATTTACCTCCAAGTTTTGGAGAGCGCTCTGCAAGGCCCTGAACATAGAACTTTGCCTCTCATCAGCCTACCACCCTCAAAGCAACAGACAAAGAGAGCTCACAAATCAAACCTTAGAGCAGTATCTGCACTGTTTCTCTGCCTTTTCCCAGGACGACTAGGCTTTGCTGCTCCCACTGGCAGAGTTTGCCTATAACAATTCACTATATTCAGCCACAAACCAGTCTCCATTCTGGGCCAACTACGGATTCCACCCTCTTGCCTTATCTGAAATTATATCAGCATCAGCAGTGCCTGCTGTTCAGGACAGACTTGCTTTTATACAGCAAAACTACCAAAGCCTCAGAGAATGCATACAGAAGGCTCAAACTGACTACAAAAAGTTTTTCAACAAAAGGGGGATTTCCTCCCTTATAGTCGGGGATGAGGTATAGCTGTCAATGGCCAATCTGAAATTGCCATGCCCATCAAAGTAGCTGGGGCCAAGATGCATAGGGACGTTTCCAGTCAAACGTGAGGTAAACCCAGTGGCATTTGAATTATCCTTGCCTGAATCTTATAGGATTCGTCCAGTTTTTCATGCATCTCTCCTTAAATCGGGCATTCCAGATCCATTCCCAGGGAGGGTGGAACCACCTCCGCCAACAGTAACTGTTGGAGAAGAAACAGAATACAAGGTGGAGTCAGTATTGGATTGCAGAAATCAAGGCAGGCAAATCCAATATCTGAACCAGTGAAAGTGGTATCCACCCAAAGAGAGCTCCTGGGAACCAAAGATAAACATCCATGCCCCTAGACTCCTTCGGGAATTCCATGCTAGATATCCAAGAAATATGGCCCAGTTGGGCATCCGGAGGCTGCCCGTCGGGGGGGGGGGGGGGGGCACTGTCAGGGTACCATTAGCATAAGGTCTCTAAGACCCAGCATCTGTCAGAACACAAGAAGGGCTCTAGGACCAAGAACTTCCGCCAGCACATCACATGGGCCTTTATAAGGAAGTCAGCCCTTGGCTGAAGTGCCGTTTGATCTCTGCTGTTACCAACGTTCCTAGGTTTCCTGTGATTCTTGATTACCGACCCGGTTTGTTCCAGACCTGTCTCCTGCCTGCCTCCTGACCTTGACTTGTTAAATGTATCTCCTCAGCTTGCTACCTGTCTTGACTTCGGCTCCTACCTAACCTCACCTCCTCTGCTATCCACCTGGCACCAAACCTTGGCTTTTATCGACTACCATCTGTCTCAGTGACCCTGGTTACCTGCTACATCTCACAGGCACCACCTGCCTGCAGCACATCAGCAGTGTTACTGAGCTTTTTCTGCAAGCAACTCTGCAGACAACCTGTGTGACTTTGGGCCTGACTCTTACTGTCTCACCTCCGAGGGAGTCTGGAACTGAGCTGCAAGGGAAGCCCTCTCTCCATTGGCCTCCAGCACATTGGTACCTGATAGCGGCATACATTGTCCTTCTCCTATGGATTGCTTCTCGGCACTCACTCTCGGAATGACCGCTAGTTCCTTCGGAAGTGGGAGTCTAACCTGGGGCTAACATTTTCAGAGAAACAAAAAGATAGAATCTTAGCTTTTGCTCACAAGGCGTCAATATGAAACAAATATCAGGAAATCTCCTATAAGATTGTTAGCAGATGGTATAGAAAGCCAGTTAAGATAACCAAACTCTTCTCCCAACATTCTGTGACTTGCTGGCGGTGCAGTATGCATGTCGGCACCTTTATGTTTTTTTGGGGGGGAATATCCAGCCCTATGTACATTCTGACGACCAGTACTAGAGATCATACATCACGCCATGAGTTTCTCCGTGATGGATGACCCAGCAGCCATCTTCCGTCTTCGGACTTCTATATCAAGTAAACAATACAAGAAATCTCCACTCCTGCAGCTGTTGAATGCGGCCAAGGCCTGTATTCCTAGTGTTTGTCAAAGTAGCTCACTTCCAACTGTGAGCCAATGGTTTGCCAGGGTGATTGCTATAAAGGATATGGAAGATCTAACAGCAGCCCTTAGGGACAAGACCTCTGATGTGAAGGAGAAATTTCTATGTGCAACAAAAAAAACCCCGTATTAGCATCCAACTGTTCACAAATGCCAAAGAGAATGGGGGTTTGGGATTTCCAAAACTTCAAACATTATTATTTTGCCGCACATCTTATGCAAATTATTGACTTGACTTGTCATGCAGAAAATAAGGATTGGGTGGCTCTGGAGAACAATACAGGATCGATACCAGTGACATTCTTTCAGTGGATTCCTTGGGAATCCCGCCCAAGACAATTGAATCAACATCCTTTAGTAGGAGCAACGCTTAAGATCCTACAAAAAATTAACCAGGTATCTGACCTAACTACCTCCCTGGGACCTTTAACCCCGTTAGGTCACAACCCAGACTTCCCACCAGGAATGATAACGCCCCCATGGTTACATACAGAAAATGGGAGACCTCTCCTAGCCACATACTGTTTCACAGGAGGTAGGCTGAAAACATTGCTGGAACTTCAATCAGAAGGGGGACAATTAAACCTGACAAACTGGGATTAATCGCCAGATTCACAGTTATGTCCTCAACTCTAAAAAACACACTTTAAGAGAGCATTAACCCCTTTTGAAACAGTATGCTTCAAGGCGATTGAAAGTGCAAAAAACATCTCATTAACTTACACCTGGTTACTGACCTCCAGAGACTCAGAGCGGAACAAACACAAGGAGTTTTGGGAATCTGCTCTAAGCCCCTCTTTTAGCGATGATCAATGGCAACATGCTTGCATGTTTGCGAAAAAATGCGCAATCAGTACACACCTTCAGGAAACATCATACAAACTTTTGATTAATTGGTACAATACACCAATTAAGCTACATAGATTCCCATGGCTCTGGATCTTTGCTGGCGCTGTTACCAGGAGAAAGGTTCATTACTACACATATGGTGGGATTGTATCATGATACAACTATTCTGGCGAAAAGTCTGTGAACTCATAAAACATGTAACAGAAACATTGATCCAACTGACGGCAGCATGTTGCCCGCTTCACATTTCGAATCGTTCAAGAAAATATAAACGATCTCTGACCAGATTCCTACTCACTGCTGCAAAAGAAGGGATCACTGGGCATTGGAAATCCACAAATACCCCCACAATTACGGAATGGCTAAATGAGGTACGCAACCTATACGCAGTGGAGGAAATAAGGGCAAATGCACACAAAACAACTGAAAAGTTTAACGAAACATGGCAACCTTGGGTCATCTTAAAATACTCTACAGATTATGACTCACTGACTGGAAACTAATCATGGCAACGCCTGGACCCCTTTTCTATTTGCTCTTTACCTTCATTCTCTTTCCTTTCCTTTTCCCAACTTCTCTCTCTCTCAACTCTACCATCTACTTATACTTATTACACGTTGTTACTCTGGCCCACATAGCAGATACCATGCTTACACAATTGAAGAAAACACTTAGACCATAGACAACATAATGATTGATAATTACATCAGTCTTTCATTTTAAAATGAAAATGACACATAATTGACTATACTGTTTTTTCATTTCATCTTGTGTATTGTCTAGGAACAAATTGATGAAGCAAAGTATGTGTTATGACAGTCACACAATTCATATGTATTTGTATACATTGGTTATACTATGTTACAATTTGTACAAATGTTGTTCTCTTTACATTTACAAAAAAAATATTATTGTGAAAAAAAAGTGAAGGAGAAATGGTTCTACTGGAATGATTTTAACCACTTGCTTACTGGGCACTAATAGTGCACTGGGAAAGTATTCACCTTTTTCACAATTCGTTATGTTGCAGCCTTATTCCAAAATTAATTAAGATTAGGGAATTGTTTGTAGGCCTCCGAGGCAGGATTGTATCAAGGTACAGATCTGGGGAAGGGTACAGCATTGAAAGTCCCAATAAGCACAATGGCCTCCATCATCCATAAATGGAAGAAGTTTGGAACCAACAGGACTCTTCCTAGAGGGGGCCACCCGACCAAACTGAGTGATCAGGGAGAAGGGTCTTAGCCAGGGAGGTGACCAAGAACCCGATGGTCACTCTGACAGAGCTCCAATGTTTCTCTATGGAGAGAGGAAAACATTCCAGAATAACAACTATCTCTGCAGCACCCCACCAATCAGGCCTGTTTGGTAGAGTAGCCAGACGGAAGCCACTCCTCAGTAAAATGCACATGACAGCCCACCCAGAGTTTGCCAAAGGGTACGCGAAGGACTCTCGGACCATGAGAAACAAAATTCTCAGGTCTGATGAAACAAAGATTGAACTCTTTGGCCTGAATGGCAAGCGTCATGTCTGGAGGAAACCAGGCACCGCTCATCACCTGGCCAATACCATCCCTACAATAAAGCATTGTGGTGGCAGCATCAGGCTGTGGGAATGTTTTTCAGTGCCAGGAACTGGAAGACTAGTCAGGATAGAGGGAAAGATGAATGCAGCAATGTACAGACACATCCTTGATGAAAACCTGCTCCAGAGCACTCTGGACCTCAGACTGGGGTGAAGGTTCATCTTCCAACAGGACAACGACCCTAAGCACACAGCCAAGATAACAAAGGAGTGGCTACGGGACAACTCTGTGAATCTCCTTGAGTGGTCCAGCCAGAGCCCAGACTTGAACCTGATCGAACACCTCTGGAGAGATCTAAAAATGGCTGTGCACCGATGCTCCCCATCCAACCCGATGGAGCTTGAGAGGTCCTGAAAAGAAGAATGGGAGAAACGGACCAAAAGTAGGTGTGCAAAGCTTGTAGCATCATACTCAAAAAAACTTGAGGCTGTAATTGGTGCCAACGGTGCTTCAACAAAGTTTGGTGGTGATACTTATGTACATGGGATTTTCGTTTATTTTTAATTAATTTGCAAAGATTTCAAACAAACTTCTATCACATTGTCATCATGGGGGATTGTTTGTAGAATTTTGAAGAAAATAAAGAATTTAATCCATTCTGGAATAAGGCTGTAACATAAAATGTGGAAAAAGTGAAGCGCTGTGAATAGTTTCCAGATGCCCCCTCCTGCTCAGGCTAAGTTACACTGTACCCATATTAACTTTTTATCATATCTTTTATCATAGAGCTTTCTTTTGGTGGCATTTAATGAAAAATGATGGAAAATTTGGGGAAAAAAAACTACTTTTATTTAGTTTCTGTTATAAAATTTAGCAAATTAGTAATTTTTCTACTTCACTGATGTGCGCTGATGAGGGGGCACTGATAGGCTGCACTGATGGGTATTAATCAGGCAGCACTGATAGGCACTGATGAGGCAGCACTAATGGGCAACACTGATAGGCAGCACTGATGAGCACTAATATGCAGCAGTGACATACAGAACTGATTGGCACTAGTTGGCGATGATGGGGCTGCACTGATAATCAGGGCACTGATGATCAGTGCCCTGATTATCTGTGTACATGTCCCCTGTCAGGAATGCAGGTCACTGGCTCTCTTCTCCTCACGCTGTGACAGTGCGGGAGGAAAGGAGAGCCGATAACCAGCAACTCTGTGTACATTGTGATCAGCTTTGATTGGACACAGCTGATCCCATGGTACAGGGTCACTGTGATTGGCCCTTTACCACGATCTGTGAAGAGTTATGTCCCAAGGACACAGCAATCACAGAGCGTGTCCCAGGGGGCACGCATGTGGCGCAGTTCCAGGAGGATGTCCATGGATGCTCTCCTGGAACCAGAGAGCAGCGCTGTAGTCGTCTTAGGGCTATAGCACGGTAAATAAGTGGTTAAATAATGTTTCAGATATAACCAATGTCTATGAGCACCTTTCCCTGGATTGGATAGGAGTGTATCTACATCTCCTTAAATCTACTGTGTCGGAGGACCCAGTGGGACGGTATCCTGAACCTTACATTCACCTGCCTGAGGTTGGAACTGGTATGATCCCCATCTCCTCCCTATTGTACACCCCTATTGGTCTCACAGCTTGCACCCTTCCCCTACTCCCCCCCCCTCCTTTTCTACCACAACTACTGTACATCGATGGGCCAACACCCTGCCCCTTTCCCAAACAGCAAGCCGTGCAGATCTACCCCCCCCCCCTTTACTCTATCACCTACCCTTCCCGTTACTATGGAGAACCTTCCCCAGTTCCCTTTCATCAATTTAAAAGGTTCGGTAGCATCACAACACCTGGAGCATGTGTTTATTTCCAATTCAACAAAAAAAATGATATCAAGGTTTTAATTGTCTTGTAGCAACTTAGTCTGCTTAGGGTGATTTTGGGAATCAATTTCATGCCTTGTACTGTATGTGATTTATGCCATGTTCTTCCTGCTGACTGTGATCTGTATGACATCTCTTTGTTCGTTGTATGTGATGTTAAAAAACATAAAAAATAAATCAACTGCTTGCCCAGCACCTACATAAAAGGCTTCTGTCTAGGGGAAGGTTAGGTGGATTCACGGAAGGTGGATGCTGAATGATAGCTATCAGCATGCCCCCACCCCCCTTTCAGCTGTTGCTGTGGTTGGTTCCAGTACAGAACAAAGCAGAGACATAGGGGTAGTCAGATGGTAGGACAGCAGCTAGAAAGGGGGAGCACAATCTGAATACCAGTTATCTGCATGTCCCCACTCACCTTGCCGCTGCGATTTGCATCATCACCAACACAGCAGTGACACATAGGTGGGCAGGAAGTACCACAGAAGCAAAAGAGGATAGCACACAATCTGACACTCCTAAACAGTGCCCACCCCTGCTAAATACACTTTAAAAATGCCCCCCCTCTTTTTTTTTTTTTTTTTTGATTACTTACCCTAAACTGCAGTCCTATGGTGCCACAACCCCAGCCTTCTCCTCTTTTATTTACGTCCTGTTTGGTTCCTCCTACAGGTGTTCATGTCAGTGAAGAATAATGTAAAAAAGGGGGGTGGTATTCACATCAGTGACGCGTTCGAATGTATGGCCATACCTTCTTCGTCAGCGGATGAAGGCGTGGCTGTGCCTTCTAAACACATTATGATTGGCCAGACAGCATTTGGGCGGCTCCCCAGTTTGACAGCCCTGGACAACTCCCACCCAGAGACACACGGCCGACGTCTCCGTGAGGCTTACCGAGGCTCCAGCTGTGGCTAACACACGGCTCTCGTGGATCCTTCAATAGAGACTTCCCGGTGGTCCTCCCATGCTCCTGTGACACTGCACGTGGAAGCTCCTAACAGCTCTAGCACTCTGCAAGTGCTCCAACATTTTTCACGCAAGTTTTTAGTGTTGTTTTATACCTATATACCGAATAAATTCCTAAGCTGTTTAAAGGATTGGCTTGGCGCTTCTCTCTCCTCCTTTTGCTTTAAGTATAAGTGGGGCCTGTGCATGAACAAAAAAAAAAAAAACTTAAAGCATTTGTTAACCCAAAAAAATAAAAAATAAAGGTCCTGTTCCTTTAAAGCATGTTATACAGCACACTGCTTGTGCTGTGTCATTTGGTCCCCTGTATCACCTGAGATACCTGGCAGATCCTGACAGTTTCTACCCTCCCCCTGTATGCTGACTCTGATATATCAGGGCTCTTGAGCCCTGACACCGCTGTCAGCGTACGTGCCTCCGTTATACGCTGCTATCTGCAGCTCTCCTGTTTCCCTCTGTCCTCCTCTCCCCTCCTTGCCTATCATCTCTCACTATCGCTGATCTGCTCCTCTCTCCACTACTTCAAAACAAACTGATCTATATATCACCCCCCCCCCCCCCCCCCTCAGATAAAAAAGCTGTATCCTAGTGCCTGTGCTTTATAAAAAAAAAAAAAAGAAAAGAAAAGATTTCTAGGTGTTTTACGTGCATCTCCCAACGATCACGTGACTCCAGGCTCTCTGCTCCTCTCCTCCCTGGCTGACCTGGGGAACAGGGGAATCTCAGCCCTGTCCACTGGTGATATCACACAGCTGAGCGCATGGAGTCCTCTTATCACTGGGAGATGCTGTTAAAACAGGTAGAAATCAGCGTTTTGTTTTTTTATATAATATAAAAGCACAGGCACTAGGATGCAGCTTTTTATCTGACAGAGGGGATAATATAAATATGAGATAATGGCTTAACAACCCCTTTAAGGCTTTAGAAACGCAAAGTATCAGAAAGCGACAGTACGCCCCCCGATTACATCAAAGATGAAGATGGTACATGCAGCACAGCACAGCTTCAAGTGCCAGAGAGAGACAGATGGCCCCCTGATGACATCACAGATGAAGATGGTGCATCAGGAGGCTGTCTGTAAATACCAGGAAGAGACAGCTGGTCTCCTGATGACATCATCTGATGCCCCCCCTCTCCCTTACCTTGATGAATGCCACTATGCATGCACAGAAGCATACCCTGCAACCTCCTGGGATGTATGATATGGGTATCCCAGGAGATTATTGCCAAGTGACCCTAGGTGAGAATATAGAAAGTATGGACATTTTATTCATTTTTTTCCCTATCTGTGTCTTATTGGGGACATTTTCCTTCACTTCCTGTCCCAAAGCCACAACAGGAAGAGAAAGGAAATCCCTCCAAAGTGAAGGAATCCCTGGTTGTCACCAGAACTAGAGTCCCCATAGGAAGATTTCCCCTCTGCTCCCATTCTGGTGACAACTTAAAACTGTGAACCAGGGTGAATCTTCATAATGTGGGGAAAGAGAATGATAAGATGGCTGATGCTACCGTTTTTGGTCCCCTCCAGGAAAGTGCTGGTGCATCACTCCGCTCCATCCTGCCGTGTGTAGGACAGGCTGCCGCTCTGTTCTCATCAAACACTGCTTGCACTCCGCTAGAAAAGGAGACTGTGCAGGGCCGCAGTTTGAACAGCCCAGAGCGGCTGCTACTAAACTAAGCTGGAGCCTGGAGAGGGCACACTGTGCACAAGCACAGCTTAAATGGATCGGGAAGGCTGCTACTAAGCTAAGCTCGTGCTGGAAGAGGAAAAAGCAAAGCACTGCATGTCATACACAGTTTTTGCTCAACCCCTTTCTGCCCAGCCCCAGCGTTCCTTCAAATGGTTCTGTACGCCTTTGGTGGTGGGACAGACTGCCCGATCACATGACCACTGTGATTGGCTGTCACAGTGCTTACATGACCTGAAGCCCACCATTAGCAGAGGTCAGGAGCGGTCTGACAGCTCAGTCTCTGTGCTGAGAGTACAACCTGAGCAATTTCTTAGCACAAAAACCTTGGCTGTAGATGGGCATGAAGCACAACCTCTTTGTCGCTGCACATAGGTGCTACGAGGGTGGCAAAAGGTTGGGAAAAATTTGTTTTCACCTTTTTTTATCCATTTTTGTGTCTCGGTGCTGCCGATCTCCTGCAGTCTCTCTGCAGTTATGTCCTCGTCTTCACATCGGAGATATGGCTTTTTGGATGAAATTCTTCCATGCAGACCACTTCTGGCCAGTCTTCTCCAGACAGTAGATGGGTGTACCTGGGTCCCACTGGTTTCCGCCAGTTCAGTGCTGATGGCACTGCTGGACATCTTCCAGTCTTGAAGGGAAGTAAGAAGGATGTATCTTTCATCTGCTGCATTAAGTTTCCTTGGCCGACCACTGCGTCTACGGTCATCAACGGTGCCTGTTTCCTTGTGCTTCTTCAAAATAGCTTGAACAGCACATCTTGAAACCCCGGTCTGCTTTGAAATCTTTGCCTGGGAGAGACCTTGCTGATGCAGTATAACTACCTCGTGTCTTGTTTCTGTGCTCAGTCTTGGCATGGTGTATGACCTGTGACATCAAGTGGTCTTCCACAACCTCACCTTAGTAGCAGAGTTTGATTGTTCCTCACCCAGTTTTAAGCCTCCTACCCAGCTGTTTCTGTTTCAGTTAATGACTTTTAACCTACATATGAAATTGAAGATCATTAGCACCTGCTTAGTACATCTGGTTAATCATACACTTGACTCTAATCCTAAAAAATCCCTGACTTTGTGCAAGTGTACAACTGCAAGAACTGATGCTGGTTTGAAGCCAAACGGTGGTCACACCAAATATTGATTTGATTTTGATTTTTCTTCTGTTTACACACATTTTTAACATTGAATAAAAATAAACCATTAAAATAGATATTTTTGAAAGCACTCTTACTTTACAGCATTTCTTCACAGGTGCCTAAAATCATTGCAATGTACTGTAGGCACACACTGAATGCAAAATGATAGAGGACAATGGTTTCAGCATGAAAAGTCACTGGTGCGGGGGCCATGAGCCAATAACATACCAAAAGTAAAAATGACTATTTGTATACAGTGCCTTGAAAAAGTATTCATACCCCTAGCAATTTTCCACATTTTGTCATGTTACAACCAAAAACGTAAAATGTATTTTATGTGATAGATCAACACAAAGTGGCACATAATTGTGAAGTGGAAGGAAAATGATAAATGGTTTTCAATTTTTTTTACAAATAAATAAATGAAAAGTGTGGCGTGCATATATTATATATATATATATATATATATATATATATATATATATATATATTAGGGCCCTCAAGTCAATACTTTGTAGAACCAACTTTCACTGCAATTACAGCTGCAAGTCTTTTTGGGGATGTCTCTACCAGCTTTGTACATCTAGAGAGGACATTTCTGCCCCATTCTTCTTTGCAAAATAGCTTAAGCTCTGTCGGATTAGATGGAGAGCGTCTGTGATCAGCATTTTTCAAGTCTTGTCACAGATTCTCAATTGGATTTAGGTCTGGACTTTGACTGGGCCATTCTAGCACATGAATATGCTTTGATCTAAACCATTCCATTGTAGCTGTGGCTGTATGATTAGGGTCATTGTCCTGCTGGAAGGTGAACCTCCACCCCAGTATCAAGTCTTTTGCAGACTCTAACAGGTTTTCTTCTAAGATTGCCCTGTATTTGGTTCCATCCATCAATTCTGACCAGCTTCCCTGTCCCTGCTGAAGAAAAGCGTCCCCACAGCATGATGTTGCCACCACGTTTCACAGTGGGGATGGTGTGTCAGGGTGATGTGCAGTGTTAGTTTTCTGCCACACATAGCATTGTGCTTTTAGGCCAGAAAGTTCAATTTTGGTTTCATCTGACCAGAGCACCTTCTTCCACATGTTTGCTGTTTCCTCCACATGGCTTCCTGCAATCGGAAGTGGGACTTCCTATGTCTTTCTTCTTACCACTCTTCCATAAAGGGCAGATTTGTGGAGAGCACGACTAATAGTTGTCCTGTGGACAGATTCTCCCCCCTGAGCTGTGGATCTCTGCAGCTCCTCCAGAGTTACCATGGACCTCTTGGCTGCATCTCTGATGAATGCTCTCCTTGCCCGGCCGGTCAGTTTCGGTGGGCGGCCATGTCTTGGTAGGGTTGCAGTTGTGCCATACTCTTTCCATTTTTAGATGATGGATTGAACAGAGCTCCGTGAGATGTTCAAAGCATGGGATATTCTTTTATAACCTAACCCTGCTTTAAACTTATCTGGTGTGTTCCTTGGCCTTTGTTATGCTGTTTGTTCACTACGGTTCCCTAATAAACCTCTGAGGGCGTCACAGAACAACAGAACAGCTGTATAATATATATATATATATATATATATATATATATATATATATATATATATATATATATTGAGATTAAATTACACACAGGTGGGCTCTATTTACTAATTAGGTGACTTCTGAAGACAATTGTTTCCACTAGATTTTAGTTAGTGGTATCAGAATAAAAGGGGGCTGAATACAAATGCACGCCACACTTTTCACATATTTATTTGTAAAAAAAATTGAAACCATTTGTCATTTTCCTTCTACAATTATGTGCTACTTTGTGTTGGTCCATCACATAAAAGTACAATAAAATACATTTACGTTTTTGGTTGTAACATGACATGTGGAAAATTTCAAGGGGTATGAATACTTTTTCAAGGCATATATGATGACAGCCATAAGGGGTCTCGGGGGATGCAAGAACAGAACAAATGGGCCTATAAACGTAACCAGAATAAAAAGGGACTACATATATGTGTGTGTACGGACATAAATCACACATACTGGATTCAGCTTGAGAGGTGACAGACAGTTCAAAAGTTACAAGGAACATGGGCCTATAACATACCAGAAGTAGGAATAGAAGAACATGGAATATAAACTCACCGTTCACTTTATTAGGTACACCTACCTGTTCAATTGCTTGGTAACACAAATTTCTAATCAGCCAATCACATGGCAGCAACTCAATGCATTTAGGCATCTAGATGTGGTGAAGATGACTTGCAGAAGTTCAAATTGCTCATCAGAATGGGGAAGAAAGGGGATTTAAATTACTTTGAACATGACATGGTTGTTGGTGGCAGACAGACTGGTCTGAGTATCTCAAAAGGTGCTGCTCTCCTGGGATTGTTTATGCACAACCATCTCTCGGGTTTACAGAGAATGGTCCGAAAAAGAGAAAATATCCAGTGAGAAGCAGTTGTGTGGAGGAAAATGCCTTGTTGTCAGAGGTCAGAGGAGAATGGACAGACTAGCTCCAGATGATAGAAAGGCAACAGTAACTGAAATAACCACTCGTCACAACCAAGGTATGCAGAATACCATCTCTGAATGGACAATACATCAAACCTTGATGCAGGTGGGCTACAGCAGCAGAAGACCACACCGGGTGGCACTCCTGTCAGCTAAGAACAGAAAAAAAAGGGAGGTACAATTTGCACAGGCTCACCAAAATTGGACAATAGATGGTTGGAAAAATGTTGCCTGGTTTGATGAGTCTCAATTTCAGCTGCAACATTCAGATGGTAGGGTCAGAATTTGGCGTAAACAACATGAAAGCATGGATCCATCCTGCCTTGTATCAATGGTTCAGGCTGGTGGTGGTGGTGTAATAGTGTGTGGGGGGGTATTTTCTTGGCACACTTTGGGCCCCTAAGTACCAATTGAGCATTGTTTAGCCACTTCCATACTGGGCCATTGTCAAATGATGTCCGCGGGAACACTCTGTCCCCCAAGCGGGCGTCATATGACGTTCTTTGCTTCTCGCTGCTCCTGTGGGTTCCCGGCCCAGCAGAGTACCCGAGTACCTGTCACCAGCCCATCTGAGTACCCGAGTACCTGCCACCAGCCCATCGGAGTACCTGAGTACCTGCCACCAGCCCATCAGAGTACCTGAGTACCTGCCACCAGCCCAGAGTACCAGAGTACCTGCCACCAGCCCAGAGTACCAGAGTACCTGCCACCAGCCCATCAGAGTACTTGAGTACCTCTCACCAGCCCATCAGAGTACCAGAGTACCTGCCACCAGCCCATCGAAGTACCCAAGTACCTGTTACCAGCCCATCAGAGTACACAAGTACCTCACACCAGCCCATCAGATTAGCCGAGTACCTGTTGCCAGCCCATCAGAGTACCCGAATACCTGTCACCTGCCCATCAGAGTACCCGAGTACCTGTCACCAGCCCAGAATACCCGAGTACCTGTCACCAGCCCACTAGAGTACCCGAGTACCTGTCACCAGCCCACTAGAGTACCCGAGTACCTGTCACCAGCCCACTAGAGTACCCGAGTAGCTTTCTGTAGCCCATGCCTCATAGAATATATGTTGGGGTCTTTGCTTTCCAAAATGGAGTCATTTTGTGGGCAATTCCACTGTCCTGGTCCTCCAGGGCCTTCAAAAGTGTGATAGGAAGGTATGAAATTATATGGGTAATTTATGCTTGTAGAACGCCTGAAGGTACTACTTCAATGTTGGGCCTCTCTACGTGGCTAGGCTGTGTAAAAGTCTCACATGTGGTATCGCCATACTTGGGACAAGTAGCAGAATGTATTTTGGGGTGTCATTTTTGCTATATACATGCTGTGTGTTAGAAATATCTTATAAATTGACCACTTTCTGTAAAAAAAAAAAAAAAATGTTTTCATTTTCTTTCCACGTTTTCCAAAGACTTGTGGAAAAAAATGAACCGTTCAAAAGACTAATTATGCCTCATAAAATATACCTTGGGGTATTTACTTTCTAAAATGGGGTCATTTTATGGGAAATTCCATTATCCTGGTGCTTCAGGGCCTTCAAAAGTGTGATAGGTCCTTAGGAAATGTTATGTACAATTTATGCTCCTAGAATGCCTGACAGTGCTTCCTGCATGTTGGAACTCTCTATGTGGCCAGGCTGTGAAAAAGTCCCACACATGTGATATCGCCATACTCGGGAGGAGTAGCTGAATGTATTTTGGGGTGTAATTGTAGGTATGCATATGCTGTGTGTGAGAAATAACTTGCTATTATTACAATTTTGTGTAAAAAAAAAAAATTATTTCTTAAATAATTTCTTAATTTTTTTGTGGGAAAAAATGACAACTTCAAAAAACTCACTATTACTAAATACCTTGGACTGTCTACTTTCCAAAAAAAATTGTTATTTGGGGGGTGTTTGTACTTTCCTGACATTTTAGGGCCTCAAGAAATTAGGCCGTCAGTGCATCAGGTGTGATCAATTTTCAATAATTTGCACCATAGCTTGTAGACTCTATAACTTTCACAAAGGCCAAATAATACATACTTGTTTTGGTTACTTTTACCAAAGATATGTAGCAGTATAAATTTTGGCCCAAATTTATGAACAAAAATTACTTATTTGCAAAATTTTATCATAGAATCTAAAAAAAAAGTGTTTGTTCTTTTCAAAATTTCCGCTCTTTTTTCACGGATGTCACAAAAAAAACAAAAAAAAAACCCAGTGGTGATTAAATACAACCAAAAGAAAGCTATATTTGTGTGGAAAAAAATGAAAAAAAAAATGTTTGGGTACAGTGTTGGATGACTGAGTAATTGGCAAAGTGTGAGAGCGCCGAAAGCTGAAAATTGGTCTGGGCAGGAAAGGTGTACAAGTGTCTTGTATTGAAGTGGTAAAATGCCACGGCCTACCTGAGTATTGTTGCTGACTATGTCCATCCCTTTATGACTACAGTGTCCCCATCTTCTGATGGCTCCTTCCAGCAGGATAATGCACCATGTCACAAAGCTCCAATCATCTCACCACTGGACAATGAGGTCCCTGTACTCCAATGGCCTCCACACTCACCACATCTCATCCAATAGAGCACCATTGGAATGTGGTGGAACGGGGGATTCGTATCATGGACATGAATCTGCAGCTGACAATTCTGCAGCAAATGCATGATGCTATCATGTCACTATGGATCAAAATCTTTGAGGAATGTTTCCATCACCTTGTTGAATCTACACCAGGAAGAATCAAGGCAAAATGGGGTCCAACTCGGTACTAGCAAAGTGTACCTAATAAAGTAGCCGGTGAGTGTACATATTTTGGAGAGTCAGCCTGGGGCAGGTTTAAAACGAGAAGTATGGTCTTTTTTTTTGCAGATTCATACTTACCTAGATGGATGTAGCATCGGTCCAATGCTGTATCTGTCCCCCGCTGGCTCTAACACTGAGAACCGAGCAATCAAACCCGACAAATTGCTTGGTTCTCAGGGCCCACCAATTGCTTGGTTCTGAGAGGCTGACCTGGGTGTCGGTCCAGGCATGTTGGCGGATCCCGACTTCATTGTCAAGATCTTGCCTGAGCCTGAACCGTCTCTGTGACGTCAGCCGACAGCTGAAAACAGGTCACCCAAAACAAGTCACAGGTCACTTTGCAATTCACAGGAGAAGTAGAGACAAACTAACTTTGGCTGTAATTCTCCTTTTAGAGGGGTTAATTGTAGAGGGCAGGTACACCCCACCCCCTTCAGGCCTGTTTATTAGGCAGCTAATCAGAGAGGGTGGTTAATGGTAGTTTCGCTCTCTGAGAGGAAATATGGATGCTGCCTGAGACTCAATTGTCTGAGATGTATCTGCTTGGTGAGATTGCATGTTAGTGGGGCATTGAATACTGTGTGTGATGTGGCTGAACAAGCTGGCATTTATGCATATTGGACTGTGTATTGTACTGGTGGGAATCTGTATCTGTGTTGCTTGAGTTGAATCTGAAGACAAAGCCTGTTATTTTCTGTTTGTTTACCAACAAAGTGGAAGTTTACTGAACTGTTTGACATTAGCCCATTTAACCCTCTAAACCTGACAATTGGTGGAGAATGCGGGCAGTGTGAGCGGTGCAGGCAAGTTCCATTTCCTGGCTTAAAGCCTCGCAGGCTATAAAATGATCTGCAAATGCAATGGAGGAACTGATTAAACAATTAGCAGTGGCTAATGCACAGGCACTCGTTGCTCAAGAAGAAACAAATAACCTACTAGTTGAACTGGCGGTGACCAAGCAGGCTGAAAAAATGAGAGGTGGCTCTGTTGTGAAGGTTGACCCATGAAAGGCTGTACAGTAGTCTCTACAAAAGATGATAGCCACAGATAACATTGAAGCTTATTTGGCGCTTTCTGAGTAACAAGAGAAGGACTGCCTGAGGAAGATTGGGTGATTGGCTGGCCCCTTTCCTGACTGCAGATACCCAACAAGCATACTGTGACATGGCCCCAGAGTCAGCACGGGACTATAAACGGCTAAAGGCAGACATACTAGCCAATATGGGGATGACTGTTGCTGCTGAGGGTGAATTGGGTTCATGCTGGCGCTGTGGCAGGACTAACCCAGCCCGTGTGCAGCTGTATCGCCTAATGCACCTACTTCAAGAATGTCTAAAACCTGAGGAAAAAGACACCCACTCAGATTGTGAACCGAGTCACACTGGACCGGTTTCTGCATGGTCCCAGTCCCTGGATGAGATGGTTTCTGCGGATGAACTATACAGCTGTGAAGAAAGCTTGTGTGAGGGCCTTTCTGCAACCCGAGAGCTGGGCCGGACCAAGGAAGTGCGTTCCAGCTTCAAGGTGACCACATGGCGTCTGCTTGGGTGCATAACACTTCCACCAAGAGCACCCCACAGGAGTTACATTGGACCGGTTTCTGCATGGTCCCAGTCCCTGTATGAGATCAAGGATCAAGGAGGTGCGTTCCAGCCCCAAGATGGCATCTGTTGACCGCATGGTGTCTGCTCGGGTGCATAACACTCCCACCAGGAGTACCCCAGCGGCAAACCCTCCTAAGAGCTGGCAGGTTGGGAGAACACCCTGTAAGATTTACTGTTAGTCCTGCAACCAACTGGGTCATGTGTCTTACCAGTTTCCAAAGCGGGAGGAGCCGATGGAATGTGACATGGGGTGTCGGCGCTCTATGTATGCTTATGCAGTATCCACTGCAAAAAGTGTAAATCCACATGAGCGTGTGGTGCAGGTCAATCAGCAAAAGATTGTAGCACTCCCTAACTCAGGGAATGGGGTCATTCTGCTTTGATTGGACAGGTTTCAGGGAAAGACGATACCAGGAAAACAAGTAAGGGTTGTCTCTGTGCATGGTGATGTCAAAGACGATCCAGTGACCCATGTATCCCTGTTTACATTAGCAAGAACTTCTACATTTAAAGTTGGGATATTCCCAGGATTGCCTCATGACTTGCTAATTGGGCGAGACTGCCCCATATTTTGGAACTTGTATGAACAAAAGCGGCCTCCCCTAAAAAGGAGGAACCCTCAGATGAAGTAGTTAATACAACGTTACAGTTTGTGAATAATGACGATTTGTATCAGGAGGTATGTGAACCTGTATAAACTGACGGGATCTCCTGAAGGTGTTTGCAGGATTGGAAACGGAGACTCCTTTCTCTGAGCCAGACTTTGAGACAGATCTCCAGGTCTCCTAGGAAGATCTTCTTAGTGCTAAAATTAAGGACCCCACGTTTATCCCCATTGGGGAACAGGCCACAGTTCTAAATGGCGAGCCACAGTAACCTGGGACAGATATGCGATTCCTCCAATTTGCTGTAAATCATGATTTATTGTACAGATTAACCAAAGAAAATGATGAAGTGACTGAACATTTTAGTAGACCACACATAAGGGTCCAGAGTCGAGAATACAACTGGTCTGCTAAGGTCAGAGAGTTTAAACTTCAGAATCGGGTGCTCGTGTTAGGGCCTACCGGGGAGAGCAAGTTTCTTGCAAAATGGCATGGACCCTTTGAGATCATGGAAAATGCAAGAAAGGTCTACCAGTCCACAAAGAGAAAACCCTACCAGACCTATCATGTGAATCTGATCAAACCCTGGAATGAAAGAAGCTTTGACAGTCAAAGTCGAAGAAGATCCGGACACTCAGATTAGGAAAGTAGTGTATAGACCTAGGAGCATGCATCGGAATATGGATGCCCTTTCCCAGCTCTATGGACAATGGAAAGAGGAAGGGGTGTATGTGGAGAGTCATAACGTGATTATAAAGGAAGATTTCTATTTTTTTACATAATAAACATCTCTATACTTACCTGCTCTGTGCAATGGAATTGTACGGAGGGGCCCGAACCTCCTCTTCTCGGGTCCTCCGCCAGCGCTCCTGGTCCCTCCTCCCTGTCCAGTTCCCACTTGTGCGTGCTTCATCCATTGACACAGGTAGTGGGACCTAGAAACCCCAACCCCCCCACCCCCGGCTTTGATTACAAGCACTGGAATTTTTGCTAAAACATGAGTTAGAACAACCAAACATTATTTTTTTTATTTTTATTTTTAAGCAGAGGCCCTAGGGCATTAGTGGGTTTTCCAATTTTATATGTTTTTGGGGGGAAATACACTTTTCAAAATTTTAATGCAAAAAACCCCCAAAAACACAATAAATAGCCCTATTTTCTTGTAAAATATTAAAGATGATGTCACGCCGAGTAAATAGATACGAAACATGTCACTCTTTAAAATTGCACACACCTGCACAACGACGACAAACAGTGGAAATTTTACTATCCATAGGCGACACTTTAAAAGCCTTTACAGGTTATCACTTTAGATGTACAGAGGAGGTGTTGTACTAGAATTACTGCCCATGATCTGACGTTCATGTTGATACATCACATCTAGGACAATCTGCGTACGTTCGGGACCTACGCATGTGTTGCCCTGTCATGACATTGCTTCTGGGTTACTACATCTGAGACCAGATCAAAGTCAATTCCAGCTTTCTTCAGGTCTCCGGCTAGTGGCTCGGGTCTCCCAGTGGGGCGGAAGAGCCCAGCCGACTGGGGAAAGGGGGGGCTCTGGCTTTCTTCGGTTTCTGGCCAGCCGGCGGACTCGCCAACTGGTGGCTGGGGTCTCCCAGTGGGCGGAAGAGCCCAGGTGAGAGGCGGAATAGCTGCAGGCATGACTCTGGAAGTCAAATGACATACAGGTACGTGCTTTGGCGGCAAGTGATTAATGCAAGGAATGTATTAAAGTGGTGTTGCCACCAAAAAATAAAGTCGTTTAAAATTCTTTAAAAAAAAAAAAAAATTGGAAAAAATTTTTTTTACTCACCTCTAAATACCTGTTGCTAGGGGGTCCCTCGTAGTCTGCCTTCTTCCTTGCCCGGGCTGGTGGCATCACTTCCCCTCGCACCGCACAGTCACCTGGGACCTGTCACGTGTCCCAGGTGACTGTACAGCGTATCACGGCGCCCTGCGCCGCTCGCGCATGCACAGTGGGTGCCCGGCTGTGAAGCCACAGCCGGTGCCCACAGTACACATGACGGCGCCGCGAGCGGAGCGGGGAACGAGGGGAGGGTTCGTTCCCCCGCATCGCTGGACCCTGGGACAGGTAAGTGTCCGATTATTAAAAGTCAGCAGCGGCAGTATTTGTAGCTGCTGACTTAAAAAATTTTTTTTTTTTTTTAGGGGGTACCCCACTTTAAGGTAAAAAATTTTTAAGGCTTTAGAACCACTTTAATTGTAGAGGGCAGGTACTTCCCCTTCAGGCCTGTTTATTAGGCAGCTGATCACAGAGCGTGGTTGATGGCAGTTTTCCTCAAGGCAGAGAGGAGATCCGAGATTCAATTGTTTGAGATGTACTTGCTTGGTGAGATTGCCTGTTAGTGGGACATTGAATACTGTGTGTGATGTAACTGAACATGCTGGGATTTATGCATATTGGACTGTGTATTGTACTGCCGGGAAGCTTTATATATGTCTTGCTTGAGCTGAATCTGAAGACAAAGCCTGTTATTTTCTGTTTGCTGACAAAGCAGACTTTAAGTTTACTGAACTGTCTGATAATAGCCTGTTTGGTGGAGAATGCGGGCAGTGTGAGGGGTGCAGGCCAGTCCCGTGTCCTGGGTTAAGGCCATGCAACTTATAAAAGCAATGGAGGAACTGATTAAACCCTGTGGCTAATGCATAGGTACTCGCTCCACAAGAAGAGACAAATCGCCTACTGGTTGAACTAATATTAGGATTTTTTCTACAGCTTACCTGTAAAATCCTTTTCTTAAAATACATCACATGACACAGAGCAGCCATAATAACAGGTGGGGTCTGTAGGTTAATAGACACTGGCAAACCAAAAAGACAGGAAGTCCTCTTCTATATAACCCCTCCTACACAGGAAGTACCTAGTTTTTTTTAGCAAGCAATACACTTCCCAGACAAGAGGGGAGGGATCTCCGTGTCCCGTGATGTACTCCAAGAAAAGGATTTTACAGATAAGCTGTAAAAAAATCTTTAACGTACATCGCGAGACACAGAGCAGCCATAATAAACTAACTGGGATGTCCCCAAGCAATGCTTTTAAGGGGAGGGAACCCATTATGACCAAAGAAATACCATTAGAACAACAAGATCTATATTGCTGCCTGCAGTACACTGCGTCCAAATGCAACATCCTTCTGAGTCCTAACATTCACTTGATAAAACCTAGTGAATGTATACACCGAAAACCAAGTAAGCAGTCTTGCAAATCTGAGCCATAGATGCTTGATGTTGAACTGCCCACGAAGCACTCTCTTCTGGTAGAGTGTGCCCTTACTGGAAAAGGCGGGGCCTTACCCCTTAATCCATACGCCTGAACAATCACCTAGCAGATCCATTGAGAAATAGTTGACTTACATGCCGCCTGTCCCATCTTGGGACCTTCTGGCAATACAAACAGAACATCAGTCTTCCACATCTGAGCCGGCATTCTCATATAGATCCTGATAGCCCGTACTATATCAAGAAAATGAAACAATTTCTCCTCTGCAGACTGTGGATTCGGAAAAAGGGAAGGTAGAATGATATCCTGATTTAGATGAAAACTGGACAATACCTTGGGCAAAAATTCTGGTTGTGGCAGCAAAGCCGCCCTATCCTGGTACAAGATCAAATAAGGTTTTTTACAAGACAGAGCCGCCAACTCCGACACCCTCTTTGCCGACGTCACTGCCACCAAGAAAACAAAATTTTCTTGTCAAGAGGACCAGAGGAATCTGCTGGATAGGCTCAAAAGGCTGCCTCTGTAAAACCCCCAGGACTAAATTTAAATACCATGGGCACAGAGGTAGCCTGACCAGTGGAAGCACACAAATCATCCCCTGTTCGTACTAAGGAGTTAGAAGCAATAGGCCTCTGAAAAAAAGATTGCTAATGCCGAAATTTGACCCTTAAATTGTACTTAAGGCCAGATTCATATCTGCCCCTTTTTGCAGAAAAGCCAAAACTCTCCCGATGACATATCTTCGGGGGTGCCACCTCCTGGCCTCACACCAGGCGATGTAGGATTTACAGACTCTATAGTAGATACTCCTAGAGACTGGCTTTCTAACATTCAAAATGGTCGACAATACTGGCCCAGAAATGCCCCGGTCCTTTAAGATCCTGGTTTCAATAGCCAAACCATTAAATTTATAGACTGTAAAGCAGGGTTTCCCACCACCAGTCTTACAATCTGTGCGTACCAAGTCTTTCTGGGCCAGGCTGGGGCTACTAGGATCACAGACTCTCTCTCTTCCTGGATCCTGCGTAGTAGCCTTAGTTCTGGACACAAAACTGTCTAGTTTCCTGTTGAACCTGGATGCCAGCAGGTCTACATCCGGAACCTGCATTGGCGACAGATCGATGCAAAGATCACGGGATTTAGGGGCCACTCCCCTGGAAACATTTTCTGGCGACTTAAAGTCCACCTGCCATTTCTCCACTCCTGGGATAAACATTACCAATAGGGATGGAACAAATCTTTCTGCCCAGGTCAGCATGTGATCCACTTCCTTCTGGGCTGTCTGACTCCTGGAGCCTCCATGGTGATTGATGAATGCCATGTCCGACTGGACCCTCACAGGACACCCCTGTAGTCTGGAAGTCCAGAGCCAAGCGAGCTGCCCGAATTTCCAAAATGTTGATGGTCAAGCTCCTCTTCCTCCAGGACCACCCTCCCTGGACAGTGGCCTCCTCTATGACTGCCCCCCATCCAGAAACTGGCATCTGTCGTCACCACCCCCAGACCACAGACAAAAAGGACTTTCTCTTTACCAGATTCCAGAATTGCCAGATTGGTTAACATCCACCAACTGAGACTCTGACGCACCTTCAGCCGAAGAGACATGTGTCCAGAGTCTGGACAGTCTTGCTCCAGACAGAAAGAATGTTGTTCTGACGTGGTCTGGAGTGGAACTGTGCATAAGGGACTGCTTCAAATGAAGATATAAATTTTCCCCAGTAGCCTCCTACACGGGCGAATGGAGGGATATCTTTTCCCTTTTATGACCTGAAGAAGGTTTTTTATGACTCTGACCTTTTCTGGTGGCAAAAATACATTTGCCTTGAGCGTGTCTAGTATTAGCCCCAGATACTCTAGGCGCTGAACCTGCTGCAGGCCGATTTTGACCAGTTCAGAACCCAACCCAGTCGCTCCAAGAATTGAACCGCCCGGGCTGCATTCCGCCTCAGGTCTGGAACCGTTTGATCTTTCAATAGTAGATCGTCCAGGTATCCTGCTGATATTCCCTGAGATCTTAGAACTGCCAATACCGGATCCAATAACTTTGTGAATACCGAGCTGTCATGGTTAACCCGAAGGGTATCGCCACAAACGGAAAATGTTGGTCGCCCACTGCGAATCGCAGAAACCTTTGTTGGGACCTGTAGATTGGCACGTGTAGATACGCATCCTTGATGTCTATGGATGCCAAGAATTCCTCTCTGTGCAAGGAGGCTACGAATGAACGAATTGATTCCATTGGGAAAGAACGAATGACTAGAAACTGTTTCAGTGCATTGAGGTCCAGAATAGACCTTACATCTCCATTTGGCTTTGGGATTATGAAAAGATTTGAGTAAAAACCCTTGAATTTTTCGTTGACTGGAACCTCTGAAATCACTCCTTGTGACCTTAGCTGATCTATTGCCTGAAGAAGAAAACTATTTTTTACCGGGTTTATGGGGATGTCGGACCTTAAGAACCGAGAGGGGGAAGCCCGGAATTATGTTTTGTACCCCTGAGACATGGTAAAAACAACCCACCTGTCTCGGATCACTTCTTCCCAGGCGTCTGAGAGCTCTAATAGCCTCCCCCTCACCCGTGTGAGTGGGGGCGTCCCTTCACAAGGAGGGCTTGGGACTGACTTTAGGGGGTCTCTGGGCCCAGGGCTTTTTCTGCCCCATAGGCTGTCGATACTGCCTGAAATTAGAAGTACTGGGTACTGAAGCACTAGACACCTTAAAGGAAGGTCGTCTGCTCCTCTTCTTAACTGGTAGAAGTGCACTCTTAACCCCTGAAACCTTCTGGATATACTTATCCAGGTCTTCTCCAAATAGCTGCGCCGCGTGAAAGGGGAAACCAGCTAATAATCTTTTGGGGGTAATTCCGCAGAGCAGCTTTTTAACCAAAGAATCCTGCGCATATGTACGGACAGCATGGCCAACCGGAACACCTGGAATCCTTAAAGCGGTGTTCCCACTATAAAAGTGTTTTAAAGTCAGCAGCTACAAATACTGCAGCTGCTGACTTTTAATAATCGGACACTTGCCTGTCCCAGGGTCCAGCGATGTGGGGGATCGAAGCCCCGCTCATCTCCCCCTCCATTAGGCGGCACCAGCATTTTAATTGATGGTGCCCGGTTGTGGCTTCAAAGCCGGGCACCCACTGCGCATGCACGAGCAGCGCTGTGACTGGCCGCGCAGTCATCTGGGACCTGCTAAAAAAAAAAAAATACGACACCTGGTCCTATAAAAAAAGTAAGAGACTGCAAATACATTTTTCTGTTTTAATAAGTGCAAAAAAAGAGTTTTTCCAATCTTCCCCCATCACAGCGGGTCTCTGTCCCTTGGACCTTCAAGGACCGGGTCCCCCTGAATATGGGGCCACTCCCTTGGACCTGTGAAGCACCCTGCAGGAACTCCATTGGTATCTTTTTTTTTTTACCAAGGGTCAGGATCCCAGGGTCCAGCGCCCAAAGGGTCCCTTTGCAGGCAATACCTTGTAATCTTGTGTAAACGAGGTTTGGGTACCATCCATTTTAGTGTATCACTGTCTGGATGGATCCAATTATATAGCCCTTTAAATCCTTCAGGATGTCAGAGTTGGCTTAGCCCTTCCTTCTCTGGGCTGGCTGCTCAGCTGTCGACTAACTGCCAGCTCTCATCTCTCTCCACAGTTACCAGCTGTTTCTGATCATGCTTGTCTGACCTGCCTACTTAAAACTGTCCAGCTCACTTCACCTCTGCCTTCGCCTTGGTCACATCACAAGAAACCATCTCCTGCGGTTCTGTTTAAAGACTGGCTTGCTGACATCCCTTCTGGCTCCTTATACTGCTTGCTGTTGCTCTACTTGGATCCCTGACTTCTGGCCTGGCTGATTACCCAATCTGGTTATTGAACTCTGGCCTGGCTGACTACTCTATCCGGTTACTGGACTCTGGCTATGCTTTGACTACGCTTTTTATAATTTACCTTTTTATTTAATAAACAACTGTGATTTAATTGTACTTCTTTCTCGGTCTGATTCATGGTTTCTGACACAGGATCTGTTCCAGGACCATTCTCTTAGCTAGCTCATGGAGAGCTTCTCCAACCATGACTATCACCTTACAAGACACTGGCGAAAAAACTGAGGTACTTCCTGTGTAGGAGGGGTTATATAGGGGATGACTTCCTGTCTTTTTGGTTTTCCAGTGTATATTCATCTATAGGTGGCGTATAATAGTTAGTTATTATGGCTGCTCTGTGTCCCATAATTGTATAAAGAAAGCAGGTTTACAGAAGGCGGTGACCCAGCAGGCTGCCAATAACCTGTTTACCCCTCTGATCCTGACAATATATATATATATATATATATATATATATATATATATTATACACACACACACACACATATATGCAAGAGGTGCAGTATGATAAAGGACACTGGTCTCAGGGGGCACAGGTCATTGGTGCAGGTGGCATGGGCCAATAACATAACAGAAGTAAAGGGACCGGGGTGTAGCATGGCCGATTGAATGCCCAGCGGGCACATTTCTACATACACTATATTACCAAAAGTATTGAGACACCTGCCTTTACATGCACATCAACTTTAATGGCATCCCGGTCTTAGTCCGTAGGGTTCAATGTTGAGTTGGTCCACCCTTTGCAACTATAACAGCTTCAACTCTTCTGGGAGGGCTGTCCACAAGGTTTAGGAGTGTGTCTATGGGAATGTTTGATCATTCTTCCAGAAGCGCATTTGTGAGGTCAGGCACGATGTTGGACTAGAAGGCTTGGCTCGTAGTCTCCGCTCTAATTCATCCCAAAGGTGTTCTATTAGGTTGAGGTTAGGATTCTGTGCAAACCAATCAAGTGCCTGACCGCACAAATGCGTTTCTGGAAGAATGGTCAGTAATTCCCATAGACACACTCCTAAACCTTGTGGACGGCCTGCTCAGAAGAGTTGAAGTTTTTACAGCTGCAAAGGGTGGGCCAACTCAATATTGAACCCTACGGACTAAGACGCCATTAAAGTTCATGCGTGTGTAAAGGCAGGTGTCCCAATACTTTTGATAATATGGCGCATACTGGGTTTAAGAGGAGCAGAGAAACAGATGACATCCACAAGTGTTCACAGGCGGAATAGGCTAAGGTTAAATTAATAAAGAACACATTTCTATGAAGACTGGGTATAAAGGGAGCAGAGTGTCACATGACAAGCACAATAACCAAATTCTTTATATATTGGCTATTTAGGGTGCAGAATGACAGATGACAGCCACAATGTTATGTAGACTGCGTATAAGGGATGCAGAGTGACAGATGAAAGGCATAAAGGGTATTAGTGGTACAGGCCACAGGCAGAGAGAAAAATGGACAGAAATTACAAAAAAAAAACTATGAAATATTTCTATATACAATGGGTTAAAGGAGCGCAAAGTGACAACTGACAGCCATAAAGGGTCTCAGGGGATGGGCTGACAAGGACAGGAACAAGGACAGGAATAATGAGCATATTTCTATGAAGAATACTGGGTATAAGTGGTGAAGAATGATAAGCAAAATGGACACACTGGGTAGATGGTTGCAGAGTGACAGATGATAGCTTCAAAGGACCCACAGGGGTCCAGGTCATGAGCACAGGGGCCCATAGGCTGACAGACAATAATAATAATGTAAATACATTTATGTATGCTTGGTAGACAGAATACAGAGTGACAGATGACAGCCACACGGGACAGATTTATATATATAAATGCTGGGTAAAAGGAGTGTAAAGTGACAGATGACACCCATTAAGGGCCACATGGGAACAAGTCACAAGCACAACATAACAGGCACAATGAACCTACTTCTATACAAGGTGATGACTGACAGATGACAAGCACAATGGGCATACATCTCTATAGTCTGCCTACAGATGACAGGTACAGTTGTGCTCAAAAGTTTGCATCCCCTTGGAGAATTTGTAATATATACAATGGGTATAGAGCAAAAAAGAATCAACCCCCCCCCTTTAAAATAATCACATTTTGTTGCTTTGCAGCCAGAAATTAAGACAGACATGGAGTTTGTTTTATCCAGCTGTATTTACTCAGTGCAACTTATGACATCCAAGTGAAAGATACAACACTGTGTCAGAAAAAATAAGATAAATATTTAAAAAAAACAGAATCACCGAGTTGGGAAAAGGATCCCCCGCCTTATATCAGCATTTTGTTGGACCACCTTTTGCTTTAATTTGAGCCTTTATTCTGTTGGGATTTGTCTCTACTAACTTTGTACATCTAGACTTTGCAATATTTGCCCGCTCTTCTTTTCAGAACTGCTCAAGCTCAGTTACAATAAATAGATGGTGACCGTTCGTGGACTGAGGTCATTAAGTCATTCCACAGATTTTCAATGGGGTTTAAGTCTGGGCCATGCAAGGACATTCACCACCTTCTCCTCCAACCACTGTGTGCTCATTATTGTTATGTGCTTTGGGTCATTGTCATGTTGGAAGGTAAACCTTCTTCCCATTGACAACTTTCTGGTAGATGGCAGCAGATTTTCCTCAATTTGATGGAATTTTGCCCCTTGCATTTTTCCTTCTATCCTGACAAGTGCTCCAGTCCCTGCCACAGAGAAACACCCCCATAACAGCATATTACCACCCTCATACCAGGACATTACCATCCCGATAACAGGACATTACCACCCCCATAGCAGGACATTACCACCCCCATAACAGCATATTACAACCTCCATGCTTTAGTGTAGGAATGGTGTTAATTTAGATAGTTAGCTGTATTGGATTTTCACCAGACACATGGTTTTTGGTGTTGAGGCCAAATAATTAAATTGTAGTCTAGTTTAGTCAAAATATCAGTGAGCCACCACCATGCTTCACAGTGGGGATGATATTCTTGTCGATATAGGCCTTGCTGACCCCTCTCCAAACATAGCGCGTATGGTTGTGACCATAATGCTCTATTTTGGCCTTATCACTCCAGATTAGTGTGCCATGTCAAGGTGTTGTCTGGCTTTTTTGTGGCATTGGCACAGTAACGGCTTCTTTCTGGCAACTCGACCATGCAGCTCATTTTTGTTCAAGTATCATCATATTGTGCTCTTTGAAAACAGTCACACAGTCTTTTTCCAGAGCAGCCTGTATTTCTCCTGAGGTTACCTGTGGGTTTTTCTTTGTATCCCGAACAATTCCTGCGGCAGTTGTGGCTGAAAACTTTCCTGGTCTACCTGACCTTGGCTTGGTATCAAGAGATCCCTGAATTTTCCACTTCTTAAAAAGTGTTACTAAACCCTTGTTTTTTTTACCAAACATGTCCTACTTACCTTCTCTGTGTGATGGTTTTGCATAGAGCAGTCCAGATCCTCCTCTTTTCAGGTCCCACACCAGCACTCTTGCCCCCCCTCTCTACCGCCAGGTGCCCCCAAAGCAAGCAGCTTGCTATAGGGGCACCCAAGCAGACGTGCCCCTGAGCCGCGGTACAGTGTGTCCATTCACTCATGGAGCGTTGGCTTGGTCCTGCCCCCTCCGTCCCCTTATTGGCTCACTGGTGGGAGACATTGCCAATCAGGAGTGCGAGTCCCCAGAGAGCCAAGGTTCTCATGGACATCGCTGGACCGAGGGGGGGCTGCTGCACAAAGATGTTTTTTTAACCTTTGTGCACATAATGAATGATGGTAAGAAAAACCATGTACCTTTACAATCACTTTAATAAGTGATTAAACAGTACTGACTGACACATTCAAGGCTTTGGATATCTTTTTATATCCTTTTCCGTCTTTATAAAGTTCCACTACCTTTTTACACAGGTCTTTTGACAGTTCTTTTCTGCTCCCCACGGCTTAGTTATCTAGCCTGCTCTGTGCATCCACGTGAGAGCTAACAAACTCATCAACTATTTATACACAGACACTAATTGCAATTTAAAAAGCCACAGATATGGGAAATTTACCTTTAATTGCCATAGTAACCTGTGTGTGTCTCTACCAAGGCCAAACATTGCGGGGGGAAGGGAAACATTTCATCAGGGCCATTTGGGAGATTTCTGTTATCACTATGGATTTAAAAAATGAGCCTATGTGATAATAAATCGTTTCATCTGATCCTTAAATAAAAGAGTTTTTTTTGGGCGTGATCAGTCATATTTTTAATATCAATGCCAAAATGTCAAGATTTCTGCCAGGGTATGCAAACTTTTGAGCACATCTGTACAATGGACACATTTGATAAGAGGTCAGGTAAAAAGGAATGCAAAGTGACAGATGATGGATATAGTTCTATACCTAATAGGTAGAGGGGTGCAGAGTGACAAATGAGACGTTTTTATACAAGGCGGGTAAAAGAGGTGCAGATTGACAGATATATTATACAGACTGGGGATATAGGGGACAGTTGACAAATATTTTATACAGGTGAGAGAAATTACAAAGGGTGGGTATATGAGGCGACAGTTGATCAGAGTATATTTTACAGGGTGGGTATATAGGGTGAAAAATGGCAGATGTTATCATACAGACTGGGTATATATATGGGGGGGAGGGGGAGGGGGAGGGGGGCATTTGCATCACAGATGACAGGTACATTTCTATACAGACTGGCTATATATATGGGGGGGAGGGGGGCATTTGCATCACAGATGACAGGTACATTTCTATACAGACTGGCTATAAAGGTGACAGATGACCTGTTGCTAAATTATTGAATAGGGTGGGTATATGTGGTGACAGGTATGGTATTGGTGGTAGTATGAGGCGACATATGACAGGTATACTATTACAGGGAGGGTATAGGACGTGACCTATGGCAGGTATATAAGGTGGATAATGTACACTATGGTTCAAAAGTTTTAGGCAGGTGTGATGCTAATCCTGTAAATGAAGAACGCTTTCAGAAATAGAAGTGTTCGTTTATTTTGTATCAATTAACAAAATGGAAAATAAAATGAAGAGAAGAGGAATTCAAATCAAATCAATATTTATCCTCAGTTCACATCTTGGCATTCCGAATTGCCGCGATTCTGTCCACTATTCGAAATGGCGGGCAAGATGTGAACGGAGCCTTAGTGTGACCACCCTTTGCCTTTAAACCAACATCAGTTCTTCTAGGTATACTTGCCCACGGTTTTTGAAAGACCTCGGCAGGTAGGTTGTTCTATGTACACCTTGGACGTCGGCTGTCTCCAATCCTTCTGTCTCTTCATGTCATCCCAGACAGACTCCATGATGGTGAGATCAGGGCTTTGTGGGGGCCAAACCATCACTTCCAGGATTCCTTATTTTTCTTTACACTGAAGATACTACTTAATGATGTAGAACAGGGGTCTCAAACTGGTGGCCCTCCAGCTGTTGTGAAACTACAAGTCCCATGAGGCATTGCAAGGCTGACAGTTACAAGCATGACACCCACAGGCAGAGGCATGATGGGACTTGTAGTTCTGCAACAGCTGGAGGGCCGCCAGTTTGAGACCCCTGATGTAGAATAAACTTGGGGTCAATCACACGCCTCCTTGATGGTAAGGCATGTGTCAGGTCACCTGAGACCAGGTGACAGATGCACTCCGTAGGAGATGGAAGTGCACCGCTAGGTAGTGGACCTTAGGACTGACTGCTGCGGATTGAACCCAGGGAGATTCAGGACACAGGTCTACAGGATCACTAACACAGATCCCAATGGGAGCTGGAGCATAGGTTCCCCAGGGCGTGGAGTCTAAGAGCCAGTGGGTGCTCGCCAGAGCCTCCAGTGTTGAGGATGGACTTCGCTGCAGTCTGGCTCCAGGTCGCAACCCCTAGGGTCTCACAGCTCACAGTAGACTACAGGAGAAGGAAGCAGCAGGCTGGAATGACAAGGATAGTAAGGGGATATGGCAGAGGTCAGGGCAACTAGCAGACAGGAACAACAGAGTACACGCCAAAGGGTCAGGGTCACAGGCAGACAGGGATGGTCGGAGACATGCAAATGGTCAAGGTCGCAAGCAGACAGGAATCATAGAGAACACGCCAAGGTCGGTAACAGAGTCAAACGTAGAGCACACAGCAAACATGAAGCCAAACACACAATGGTTGATCAGCACCGATGGCTTGCAGTGCACGGGTTAATATAGGGTTCCTGATAGGGCCTGGGGTGGAGCCATGCTTAGAGGAGAGGTTATAAAAACCATCAGGTGGAAGTGGCTGGCCTCTTAGTCTGAACACATGAGGGGAGGTAAGCAAACACAGGAAGATCACTGCATAACCATGACAGCATGATGGAGAAGTATCTGCCTGTATTTCTCAGCATTGAGGACACCACTGATCCTGACCAAATCACCAACTTCGTTTGCAGAAATGCAGCCGCAAACTTGCAGGGAACATCCACCATGCTTCACAGTATGCTGCAGACACTCATTATACTGCTCTCCAGCTCTTCGCCAACAAACTGCCTCCTGCTACAGTCAAATATATCACATTTTGACTCATTGGTACAGAGCACCTGCTGCCATTTTTTCTGCACCCCAGTTCCTGTGTTCCTGCATAGTTGAGTGGCTTAGCCTTGTCTCCATGTCGGAGGTATGGTGGCTTTTTCTTCCATGAAGACCACTTCTGGCAAGACTTCTCTGGACAGTGGATGGGTGTACCTGGGTCCCACTGGTTTCTGCCAGTTCTGTGCTGATGGCTCTGCTGGACATCTTCCAATGCAGAAGGGAAGTAGGCATGATGTGTCTTTCATCTGCTGCATTAAGATTCCTTGGCCGACCACTGCGTCTACGCTCCTCTGCATCTACGCTCCTCAGCATTACCCAACCACTGCGTCTACGCTGCTCAGCATTACCCCACCACTGCATATTACCCAACCACTGCGTCTACGCTCCTCTGCATCTACGTTCCTCAGCGTTACCCGACCACGGCGTCTACGCTCCTCAGCGTTACCTCACCACTGCGTATTACCAGACCACTGTGTCTACGCTCCTCAACGTTACCTCACCACTACATCTACGCTCAACATTACCTGACCGCTGCATCTATGTTCAACTTTACCCGACCACCCAATCTATGCTCCTCAATGTTACCCGACCACTGCCTCTACCCTCAAGGTTACCAGACCACTGCGTCAACGCTCAAGGTTACGAGACCACTGCACCCACGTTCCTCAACGTTACCCGACCACTGCGTCTACAGTCCTCAACGTTACCCGACCACTGCGTCTACAGTCCTCAACGTTACCCGACCACTGCGTCTACAGTCCTCAACGTTACCCGACCACTGCGTCTACAGTCCTCAACGTTACCCGACCACTGCGTCTACAGTCCTCAACGTTACCCGACCACTGCGTCTACAGTCCTCAACGTTACCCGACCACTGCGTCTACAGTCCTCAACGTTACCCGACCACTGCGTCTACAGTCCTCAACGTTACCCGACCACTGCGTCTACAGTCCTCAACGTTACCCGACCACTGCGTCTACAGTCCTCAACGTTACCCGACCACTGCGTCTACAGTCCTCAGCGTTACCCGACCACTGCGTCTACAGTCCTCAGCGTTACCCGACCACTGCGTCTACAGTCCTCAGCGTTACCCGACCACTGCGTCTACAGTCCTCAGCGTTACCCGACCACTGCGTCTACAGTCCTCAGCGTTACCCGACCACTGCGTCTACAGTCCTCAGCGTTACCCGACCACTGCGTCTACAGTCCTCAGCGTTACCCGACCACTGCGTCTACAGTCCTCAGCGTTACCCGACCACTGCGTCTACAGTCCTCAGCGTTACCCGATCACTGCGTCTACAGTCCTCAGCGTTACCCGACCACTGCGTCTACAGTCCTCAGCGTTACCCGACCACTGCGTCTACAGTCCTCAACTTTACCCGACCACTGCGTCTACAGTCCTCAGCGTTACCCGACCACTGCGTCTACAGTCCTCAGCGTTACCCGACCACTGCGTCTACAGTCCTCAGCGTTACCCGACCACTGCGTCTACAGTCCTCAACTTTACCCGACCACTGCGTCTACAGTCCTCAACGTTACCAGACCACTGCGTCTACAGTCCTCAAAGTTACCCGACCACTGCGTCTACAGTCCTCAACGTTACCCGACCACTGCATCTACAGTCCTCAACGTTACCCGACCACTGCGTCTACAGTCCTCAACGTTACCCGATCACTGCGTCTAAGATCCTCAACGTTACCCGACCACTGCGTCTACGCTCAACATTACCCGACCACTGCGTCTAAGATCCTCAACGTTACCCGACCACTGCGTCTACAGTCCTCAACGTTACCCGACTACTGCATCTACAGTCTTCAACGTTACCCGACCACTGCGTCTATGCTCTTCAACATTACCCAACCACTGCGTCTATGCTCCTCAACATTACCCAACCACTGCGTCTACGCTCCTCAACATTACCCAACCACTGCGTCTACGCTCCTCAACATTACCCAACCACTGCGTCTACGCTCCTCAACATTACCCAACCACTGCGTCTACGCTCCTCAACATTACCCAACCACTGCGTCTACGCTCCTCAACATTACCCAACCACTGCGTCTACGCTCAACATTACCCAACCACTGCGTCTACGCTCTTCAACGTTACCCGACCACTGCATCTATGCTCCTCAACGTTACCCGACCACTGCTTCTATGCTCCTCAACGTTACCCGACCACTGCGTCTACAGTCCTCGGTATTGGCACATCTTGAAACTGCGGTCTGCTTTGAAATCTTTGCCTAGGAGAGACATTGCTGATGCAGTATAGGTACCTTGTGTCTTATTGCTGTGCTTAGTCTTGGCATGGTGTATGACCTGTGACCTGAGCCTTTCTTCCACAACCTAATGCTGTCCATACATTATACAATTTTCTTCTATAGATTTCCTTTAGATTTACCAAAACCATATAATATGAGATCAAATCTAAACACTTTCAATTTGTGTGCAATCAGACAGGCCCTTGTACCACACAGTTGAAGGTAAATCTAAAGGAAATTGAATAAGAAAATTGTATGTTGTATGGCCAGCTTCAGCAGAGTTTGGCTGTTCCTCATCCAGTTGTAAGCCTCCTACACAGCTATTTCTGTTAATGACTGTGTTTCAAACTACATATGAAATTGATGATCATTAGCGCCAGCTTGGTCTTATTGGTTAATTATACACCTAAATCTAATCATACAAAACCCCTAACTTTGTGCAAGTGTAATAACTGATGCTTGATTGAAGACAAAGGGGGGGGGGGGGGGGATTCACACCAAATATTGATTGGAATCGATTTTTTTCTTCTGATCGCTCACATTCCATTTTGTAAATTGATAAAAAGTTCATTATTAAAATATTTTGAAAGCATTGCTACTTTACAGCATTTCTTCACACCTGCCTAAAATGTTTGCACAGTACAGCATGAGGGGGCCGATGACAGGCATAAGAGTGTTTTCACACTCTAAGCACTGGCCGTAAGCACTAAAGCCACGCTCATTTTAGCTGCACTTTTGCGCCGCTTTTCAGCCATTAGAGGGGCGCATTTAACCCCAAAACAAAGTTAAAAACTCAAGTTTTGGGGTGCTTTCAAAATCTCTTTTCAGGAGCTTTGAAAGCGCTGCCCATTCATTCCAATGGGCAGGAAGTTTTGGGAGCGCTGTATACTGCAAATACTGCTTTTTCGGAACCGCCCCGGTAAAAAGACACACTGGAATGAACGGGAGGCGGTTTTCAGGCACTTTGCTGAGGCAATTTCTAGCGCTAAAAACGCCTGAAATCCGCCCCAGGGTGAAAGGGGTCTGTAAGCTCACAGGCGGTGTGAACTTACAATTTATAGGAGGCAGGTGACAGGTGCAGGGAGGGGATGTGGGCTGACAACTGATGGGAACAGGGGGGCGTGGACTGACAACTGATGGACGGGGGGGTGGGCTGACAAATGATGGACAGGGAGTGACAACTGGCACGGGGGGGCTGACAACTGATGGGCACAGGGGTTTATGGTGACAATTGAAGGGCACAGAGGACTGTGGGATGACAACTGATGAGCATGGATGAAAGGTGAAACTGATGGGAGCGGGGGGTGTGGGCGGACAACGGATGGCAATGGGAGGTGTGGGATGACAACTGATGGGCACAGGGACGTGTGGGCTGACAACCGATGGGCGCAGGGGGTGGGCTTACAACTGATGGGTACGGAGGGGGTTGGGGAGAGTGGCTTGACAACTGATGTGCACTGGGGTGTAGGGTGACAATTTATTGGCATGGAGGAAAAGTGACAACTGATTGGAATGGGGGGTGTGGGCTGACAACCGATGGCCATGGAGGTGTGGGTTGACAACTGGTGGGAATGGGGGGTGTGGCATGTCAACTGATGGGCACTGGGGTGTAGGGTGACAACAAGCCTTGTGCATGGCCAGCGACAGGCTCTGGCGCCTGACCCCCCCATACAACCACTCCCAGAACCCACATCTGGCTTGACGGTCTCTTTACTGACCCCATCCAATCTTAATGTGTCATCTGGATAGCTGAAGGAGAATCTGCTGTGCTCACCCATCCCACCCCATCCTCATTGGATCCAATGTGGTGCCAGTAACACATGGACTCGCTGTGACTTGTAGTCCTCCCCCTTCTCTTCAGCCCAGAATTGTATCTGAACTCAACTCCACAGTTTCCCATGTGAATGGATGTTGTTTTCTTAATAAATGTATTTTTTTTTTAATATATACTCAGAGGCTTGTCTTTCTCCTAGCTTACTGGAACCCGCTTCTGGTCTTTTTCGGTGGCAGCCCTGGCAGACTCATCAATATATTTATTTATTTATCCCTGCCCTTTTAGGGACATTATATGGAGGTATATATGGAGGTATCTTAGCATTGCGCCTTTTTACTTGTAAAAACAGTGACAACTGATGGGCACGGAGGAAATGTGACAACTGATGGGAATGGGAGGTGTGGGCTGACAACTGATGGGAATGGGGGGTGTGGGCTGACAACTGATGGGAATGGGGGGTGTGGGCTGACAACTGATGGGAATGGGGGGTGTGGGCTGACAACTGATGGGAATGGGGGGTGTGGGCTGACAACTGATGGGAATGGGGGGTGTGGGCTGACAACTGATGGGAATGGGGGGTGTGGGCTGACAACTGATGGGAATGGGGGGTGTGGGCTGACAACTGATGGGAATGGGGGGTGTGGGCTGACAACTGATGCGAATGGGAGGTGTGGGCTGACAACTGATGCGAATGGGAGGTGTGGGCTGACAACTGATGCGAATGGGGGGTGTGGGCTGACAACTAATGCGAATGGGGGGTGTGGGCTGACAACTGATGCGAATGGGGGGTGTGGGCTGACAACTAATGCGAATGGGGGGTGTGGGCTGATAACTAATGCGAATGGGGGGTGTGGGCTGACAACTAATGCGAATGGGGGTGTGGGCTGACAACTAATGCGAATGGGGGTGTGGGCTGACAACTAATGGGAATGGGGGGTGTGGGCTGACAACTGATGCGAATGGAGTGTTGGCTGACAACTGATGCGAATGGGGGGTGTGGGCTGACAACTGATGCGAATGGGGGGTGTGGGCTGACAACTGATGCGAATGGGGGGTGTGGGCTGACAACTGATGCGAATGGGGGTGTGGGCTGACAACTGATACGAATGGGGGGTGTGGGCTGACAACTGATGCGAATGGGGGGTGTGGGCTGACAACTGATGCGAATGGGGGGTGTGGGCTGACAACTGATGCGAATAGGGGGGTGTGGGCTGACAACTGATGCAAATAGGGGGGTGTGGGCTGACAACTGTTGGGAATGGGGGGTGTAGCGTGACAAGTCATGAGCACAGAAGGGTGGTGTGGCGTGACAACTGATGAGCACTGGGGTGTTGGGTAATAATTGATGGGCATGGAAGACAGGTGGCAACTGATGGGCACAGGGGGATGTGGGCTGATAAACGATGGGCATGGGGGGGGGGGGCTGACAATTGGATGGAACGGGGTTGGAATGACAAATGATGGGTGGGGGGGCTGACAATTTATGGGCACAGGGGGTGGACTGACAATAGGCATAGGGGGGGGGCTGACAACTGATGGGCACGGGGGGCTGACAACTGATGGGCACAGGGGGTGCTGGGCTGACAATTGATGGGCACAGGCGGGGGGGCTGACAGCTAATGGGCACGGGGGGCTGACAATTGATTGGCACAGGGGGTGGACTGACAATTGATTGGCACGGGGTGGATTGATAATTGATGGGCACAGAGGGGTGGACTGACAATTGATGGGCACGGGGGGTGGACTGACAATTGATGAGCACGGGGGTGGATTGATAATTGATTGGCACGGGGTCGACTGACAATTGATGGGCACAGGGGGTGGGGGCTGACAACTGATGGGCACAGGGGGTGGGGGCTGACAACTAATGGGCACGGGGGGTGGACAATTGATGGGCACGGGGGCTGAGAACTGATGGACACGGGGGTGGTGGGCTGACAACTGTTGGGCACAGGCGGCTGACAACTAATGGGCACGGGGTAGGCTGACAATTGATGGTACGGGGATGACAATTGATGGGCACGGGGGGTGGACTGACAATTGATGGTACAGGGGCTGACAATTGATAGGCACGGGGGTGGACTGATAATTGATAAGCACGGGGTCGACTGACAATTTATGGGCACAGGTGGGGAGGGGCTGACAACTGATGGGCACAGGGGGAGGGGCTGACAATCAATACAGGCTGGGTGTCTCTTCTCATACCGGTGTTCTGCCTAATACAGTCCGGCCATCATTTGCTGTCCGCTCCGTACTGCGCATGCGCAGTACGGAGCAGCCGAAGCTTCGGAAAAAGTCCGAAGTTGAACGGCGCCTGCGCCGTGAGTGGAGGCGGTAGCCCCACTATCCAAGCGGACATAGGGTTAAGAATTTTAGAGGGCCCCTCGCGGGCGAGCTTCGCTCGCCACGCTTCGGGCTCGGCCTCGCTCCGCTCGGCTCTTTTTTATTCTAACTCTATGTCCACTTGGATAGTGGGGATAGAACCTGGACTCACGGCGCAGGCGCCGTTCGTCCTCGGCAATTTTCGGAATCTGTGTTCCTGTGTACTGCGCATGCGCAGTACGCAGGGGACAGCTTCTGATGGGGGACTGTATTTTACAAGACACCGGCTATGAGGAATGAAGCAATAGGCGGGAGAGGTGACAGGTTCCCAGTGACAGCTGTCCTCCATTACACACAGCCCCGGTCACCCGCTCCCACCTCCCTCCCCATTACCGCTCCTCACCCGCTCCGCCCCTTACCTTCTCCGCCTCGCTCAAGCCAGCCTTACCGTGCTGACGTCACGCACCTGAAGGAGAGCGTGCTATACGTCATTACGTCAATTCATGACTCCTTCACACCTCGGGTTTGTTGCTAGGAAACACGTTGTCTGCCCGAGCTCGGGACCCCGCCCAGCGACCACGTGACCCCGCCCTCCTTTATTTGTTATTATTTCCTTTCATTATAATTGTGGTTAGAGTTATTATTTATCATTTGAATTATTATTATTATTATATATATCTATAGTATTATTAATATCGTTATTGATAATGATATTGTTATGCATAAAATTAATGTTGTCATTCTTTTAATTACATGTATGCATTATTTATTATTAATATTATTTAAATTAGTATTCTATTAACCACTTGCCTACCGGGCACTTAAACCCCCTTCCTGCCCAGACCAATTTTCAGATTTCGGTGCTCTCACACTTTGAATGACAATAACTCAGTCATACAACACTGTACCCAAATTAATTTTTTGTCCTTTTTTTCATACAAATGGAGCTTTCTTTTGGTGGTATTTGATCACCTCTGGGTTTTTTATTTTTTGCGCTATAAATTAAAAAAGACCGAAAATTTTGAAAAAAAAAACGCATTTTTCTTTGTTTCTGTGATAAAATTTTGCTAATTATTATTTTTTTTTCATGAAGGCAGAAGGGCACGTGCAGGCAGATTAACATACCTGTCTTGCCTACACGCGATCACACCAAAGTCCGATCGTTAAGAACGCGGTGACGTACAACACGTACGACTGGACTAGAAAAAGGAAGTTCAATAGCCAGGAGCCAATAGCTTCCGTCTTGTACTTGCTTCAAAACATGCGTTGATTTTGGTCCATCGGAACAGCATACAAACAAGCATTTTTTCCCGATAGAAATTGGTTCCGTCGGAAAGATTTAAAACATGTTCTATTTCATGGGCCCGTCAGAATTTTCATTAAAAAAATACGATGGGGCATACACACAATCGGAATATACAATGAAAAGCTCCCGTCCCATCTGACTTTTTCTGTCGGACATTCCGCTCGTGTGTACGTGGCATTAGAGGAGCAGGTGTGGAGGAGCTGGGCCAGCACAGACAATAATTAGACACTATTAGAGGAGCAGGGGTGGAGGAGCTGGGCCAGCACAGACAATAATTAGACACTATTAGAGGAGCAGGGGTGGAAGAGCTGGGCCAGCACAGACAATAATTAGACACTATTAGAGGGGCAGGGGTGGAGGAGCTGGGCCAGCACAGACAATAATTAGACACTATTAGAGGAGCAGGGGTGGAGGAGCTGGGCCAGCACAGACAATAATTAGACACTATTAGAGGAGCAGGGGTGGAGGAGCTGGGCCAGCACAGACAATAATTGGACACTATTAGAAGAGCAGGGGTGGAGGAGCTGGGCCAGCACAGACAATAATTAGACACTATTAGAGGAGCAGGGGTGGAGGAGCTGGGCCAGCACAGACAATAATTAGACACTATTAGAGGAGCAGGGGTGGAGGAGCTGGGCCAGCACAGACAATAATTGGACACTATTAGAAGAGCAGGGGTGGAGGAGCTGGGCCAGCACAGACAATAATTAGACACTACCAGAACAGAAGACTGAAGGAAGGGAGATGGGGCTTTACTGGGAAATGACTCTTTTCTAGAAAGTTTATTTGAAGTGCAGTGTTGTGGTGTGTGAGGGAAACATAGGAAACAATGGGCCAGAAGAGAGCAGGGTGAATGAGACCTTAAGGAAAGAAAAAACACTGCAGCTCTGCATTTAAAATACTTGATTTTTCTGTATTATTTAATAATTGGTGGCAGGGTGTCTTTTAATGTCATGTGATAAAACAGGACATATAATTGTAAACCCGGTGTACTGCCCCTTTAAATCTCTCTGCCTGATAGTACCGCCCACCGCACTGCAGAGTGACGGGCACAGGAGCCAATGGAGCGGCGAGGATATCCACCGAGCTCTGTTCTGACCAATCACAGCACGCCTCTCCTCACAGACCCGACCCCAGAGGTCTGGATAATACTGATAAAATAACATTCCTGACATGCCTACACCCTATGAGAAGGAATATAAACTGAAGTGAGACGGTCCGGTTGTGTTTTTTTTTTTTTTAATATACCTGTGGCCGGATTAAGTCAGGCAGAACGCAGCGGGCTCCGGGAAAATGTCTCCCGCGGTAGGGAGGAGCGCGCTCTGGTGGAAGGAGTCATGTGACGGGTCAGCTGATCAGGCGCCTGTCATGGCTCTTCGCTGCTCTCCCGCTCCGCTGCCGGATTCCGTGTCCGCCGATATGCAGAACATGAGGCAGCTGTCCGGGGAGGTGAGGAGACTGAGCGGGCGGTTCATGGAAGGTGAATGTTGAATGACAGTCATCAGCGAGTCCCCCCACCCCCTTCAGCTGCCGTTGTAGTTTTTTCCATTACAGGATACAGCAGTTACATAGGGCGGTCGGGAGGTACCACAGTATCCAGAGGGGGTCGACAATCAGAATGACACATTCGCGTGTGCACTCCCCCCCCTTTCCCCTGCTGCTGTGGTTCATTCCAGTGGAGAACACAGCAGTGGCATGGGATGGTCGGGAGGTACCATAGCGTCGGAGGGGGGTTGGCACATAATCTGACATACCTAGAAGTGGCGAATAATGTCAGTGCCAATCCCACTAAATAAAAAAAAAAAAAAAAAAAAAAAAAAAAAAAAACGTTTTCTTTTTCTTTAGTTAACTTTTTCTAATATGTTGTCGCATGACACCGCAGACCTCCATCTTCTCCTGTTTTGTTTACTTCCTGTTTTGGGTCCTCCTTCGGGTGTCCTCTTCAGTGCCTGCATGAAATGGACACTTCTGATTTGATGTTCGGAGGTGGGGTTTTCTCAGGATCCAGAGGGGTACTTATGTTATCACAGGGAATGGTGTCCACTTCAGTGCCTGCATTAAATGGACGCTTCTGATTGGATGTTCGGAGGTGGGTTCTCTCAGGATCCAGAGGGGTACTTATGTTATCACAGGGAATGGTGTCCACTTCAGTGCCTGCATGAAATGGACACTTCTGATTGGATGTTCAGAGGTGGGGTTCTCTCAGGATCCAGAGGGGTACTTATGTTATCTCAGGGAATGGTGTCCACATCAGTGCCTGCATGAAATGGGCACTTCTGATTGGATGTTCAGAGGTGGGGTTCTCTCAGGATCCAGAGGGGTACTTATAGTGCAGGGCCACCCTGAAAAACAAAAGTACATTAAAAATTAGCAAAAAATCAGAAAAAAAAGTTTTTTTTTTAAACTTACCAGAAATGCCTGTTGCTAGGCATATCCTCCTAATCTGCCTCTCCCTCCTCCGCGGTGATGTTCTGTCTTCTCTCCTCCGTGCGGCGTTTTCTGGGTAATGGGGTGCTGTTTTCTGGGAATTGTGTGTCCCAGAACACAGCGAGCCCCATTCACAAAGCGCTGCGCGACTTGCGCATGCGAGATAGGAAATGGGCAGTGAAGCTGCAAGGCTCCACTGCCTGTTTCCCTTAGTTGAAATGGCGGCGCCGAGACCCGAGAGCCAAGGGACGGGTCAGCCTCGGGCGTCCGACATCGCGGGCGCCCTGGACAGATAAGTCTGCTTATTAAAAGTCAGCAGCTACAGTGTTTGCAGCTGCTGACTTTTAAATTTATCTTTTTAAAGCCGGCCCTCCTCTTTATGTTATCTCAGTTAATGGTGTCCACATCAGCGCCTGCATAACATGGAAACTTCCTATTGGATGTTTTGAGATTGGGTTCTCTCAGGATCCAGAATATGACTGACAGCATCACGGGGCGGCTGGTAGGAGATTTCAGACACCACTGAATTAGCGGTTCCCTTACACCCAGCAATGGACTTAGGTGAGTATATCTGGCTTCACAAGGTAGGGGGGTAAAAAAATGTCTTGTAGAAATCTATATAATGGAACTTGATTCCACCCAGCCCCCCCCCAGTTACACCCCCCCTCCTCCACCCTTAACTTTCCGCTTGGTAACCTACAAAAAACTTCCAGTGGTGTTCTGTAAGGATCCACTGGGTCCCGCACTGCCATGTCATCAGGAGGTTGGCTGCAAAAAGATGATGACGTCACAGATTAAGATGGAGAACATCATCATCAGGGGTACTGGCAGTAAGTACCAGAAAGAGACAGCTGCCTCCTCTGATGACATCACAGATTAAGATGGAGCACATCATCGGGGATACTGTATATAAGTACCAGAGAGACAGCCGCCTTCCCTGATGACATCACAGATAAAGATGTAGCATGTCATCATCAGGGGTATTGGCTGTAAATACCGTAAAGAGACAGCTGCCTCCCCTGATGACATCACAGATTAAGATGTAGCATTTCATCATCAGGGGTACTTGTATATAAGTACCAGAGAGACAGCCGCCTCCACTGATGACATCACAGATAAGGTTGGCACAGGTGCATGCCCCACAGTACATCCTCAGGGGGGCAGCTGCACATACCAGAAGGAGAGCCACCCTCCTATGAATGTCACAACGCATGCACAGTGACACACCCTGCGGCCTCCTGGGTTGTATAATATGGGTATCCCTGTAGGCTGCAGGCACGTGATCCTAGGAGGCTACCGGGGAAGTGCAAGGAGAATTGTTTTCATTGTAACTAGAGTAAGGGAGGTTTATACCACCTGCCAGACTTTTTTTTTTTTTTCTCCCCTCCCCCCCCCCCCCCCCCCCCCCCCATCTGTCCCATTGGAGAGATTTCCCTTCACTTCCTTTCCCAAAGCCAAGACAGGAAGTGAGAGAAAACCTTCCCAAGTGAAGGAATCCCTGGTTGTCACCAGAACTAGCGTCCCCATTGGAAGATTATCCCTCTAGTCCTGTTCTGGTGACACCCCAAAATTTGGGATTTCTTATATTGGGGACCAGGGTGAATCTCTCCAACAGGGACACGGGCAATGATTAAATCTGACGGGGTGTTCTAAGCCTTCTCCAAAACAAAAAATTTTTGATTGTAGTTGCACTTTATACATTTGCAGAGTTTTAAACCTTTAAAATTGCATGTACACTGTACTGCATTGAGTGCAAGCTTTGTCAAAATTGAATGTTTTTTGCTATTTTCTCTCCAAGTTGAATGTTATTTTTATACGGAATACAGTGGATCGGGGAGATACTGCTTTATGGCCACCAGATGGCGCTGATGATCATAGTAAATAAATATGTTTCGTCAGAGCCATCTAGTGGCAATAGTGCGTTTTTTTTTTTTTCCCCCAGCCCTATTCGTTTCATGCATGAATAACATTCAAGCGGGAGAGAAAAATAGCCTAATAACATTTGATCCCCCCCCCCCACCACCATTGCACTGATTGAATAGAAATACAAATAGCATTTTTTTTTTTAAATAAACCCCTGTGTGATTGGTTTAGATGTTGGACATTTTGTGGCAGTTTGGTATAATGGCTTCTTGTAAAGCTCGCCATATTTCTAGTGATGATAGATTGGAGCCAGAGATTTCCCTGAGCTCATTATACGTTGTGCTGGAGGTCAGTAATGGGGAAATAATGGGATTATGTCAGGAAATGGGAGGATACAATGTATACATTTCCAACGCTGACCTCACTTGTCTTCTCTTCCGCAGCAAGTGTGCCGACTCTGCAAAGTCATCTTTTCCTTTATGAAGGAGCAGAAGGAGGTAATTTCTAACAGACCTCAACATTGTCTGGGATAGAAAAATAAAGATGAGGAAGTAGTCTGTGTGCAGAGGAATCTATTCTCTTGGGAGCAAATGGTGGTTGGAAACCCTAAGGGCCCCATTCACGCATGTGGGTGGGGGGAGCTTAGCCATAATTTTACTGCCCCGACCATCTGCCTCAAACCTAACATGCACCATGCATGCGTTTGTGGTGCTGTAGTAATAATTTCTATTATCATCAGATCCATCTAGTGGCCAAAATGCTGTATATTTTCTCAATGAGGTATTCTTCACTGAGGAATCCATTGTTGTAGCTTAGTGTTTGCCACTGTCTACATGGAATCCAACAATGGATGCATGGCAAGATTACTGGTGGTGAAAACAGTGGGCGGGCACATGATTACTGGTGGTGAAAACAGTGGGCGGGCACACGATTACTGGTGGTGAAAACGGTGGGCGGGCACACGATTACTGGTGGTGAAAACGGTGGGCGGGCGCACGATTACTGGTGGTGAAAAAGGTGGGCGGGCACACGATTACTGGTGGTGAAAAAGGTGGGCGGGCACACGATTACTGGTGGTGAAAACGGTGGGCGGGCACACGATTACTGGTGGTGAAAACGGTGGGCGGGCACATGATTACTGGTGGTGAAAACTGTGGGCGGGCGCACGATTACTGGTGGTGAAAAAGGTGGGCGGGCACACGATTACTGGTGGTGAAAACGGTGGGCGGGCGCACGATTACTGGTGGTGAAAAAGGTGGGCGGGCGCACGATTACTGGTGGTGAAAACGGTGGGCGGGCGCACGATTACTGGTGGTGAAAACGGTGGGCGGGCACACGATTACTGGTGGTGAAAACGGTGGGCGGGCACACGATTACTGGTGGTGAAAACAGTGGGCGGGCACATGATTACTGGTGGTGAAAACAGTGGGCGGGCACATGATTACTGGTGGTGAAAACAGTGGACCATGTTTGTCTAATGGGTATTGAAATAGTTCATTTTTGGTCCATGTGACAGGTTGGTCTTCTGTGCCAACACAGAAGTCATATCATAAGGCCTAATTCAGACAGCCAATTAACTTCTCCACCAGCAGGAATCTGTGCTTCTTACTGGTGGAGAAGCTTCGACCCCATGTTCAATGTTTTTTTTTTTTCTATCATTTATAGAAGGGAGATCTCACTGGTTGGGCATCAAAAGGACCTATAAAAAGTCAGGGTTGTCTGGCCACTCCTGTTACATTCTCTATAATATAACATACATTCAGCAGGGAGACGGTTGGTGGATTTAGATCTGGGCCCACACGCTGTCTACATAGCTGTTGTATTCCAACGTTTACTTTGCTGACTTTGAGTCTCCTGGACACATTTTCATCTGATCTGTTCTGATGCAGGTTGACCAGTTCACGTCGCAGTTGGAAGACTTCGCCAGAGACAACGGGATCAGCCTGGGGCCCCTGAGGAACATAGTGAGGAGCGTCCTTCTTGTACTAAACGGTGAGGCTCAAGTAGTACAAGGAATGTTGACTGGATATCGCCTCCTTTTTTTTCTTGTCTATGGATTGCATCAAAAATAAAATAATTTTTTGCAAAACCGTCACCAAAAGAAATCCTCGTTTGTCCTAAAAAATAATATACAAAATAATATAATAATAATATAAAATAATAATATGCAAAAACACCTTTTTAGCAGGGTGGGAGGGTTATAACTTCTGACGGTCTCTGTGCCTTTTCTGTGCAGCGAAAACTGCCTCTCCATTTATTAAACTGGTGTCACACTCACAGGAAGTGGGGAAATTCGCCTCAATGGTGTCACAGACTAACCGCTTCCCTACCAGCCATGATGTGTGTATACATCACGGTAGGGAAGAGGTTATACCGGGATCATGGTTGAGGCTACAACCATGATCCCGGTATAAATTTTTAGGGCCGGTGATTCTCTTTCAGGTAAAAGTGCTCCGAGCGGTTGGAATACATTTACAGGTGGCAGAAGGGGCCCCCCTCCCACCACCTCCTGAGCAATCGGGAAGCCCAGTGACGATGTGGCTGGCGGCATCCAGCTCCGGCCTTTTAGTGAGCTGTTCCTCTCACTGTGTGACATCAGAACCTGGAAGCGATCACTATTTTGTCACTTCCGGTCCCGGTGTTCTGACCAGAAAGGTCCCCCCATCGGATAGAGTCCGCCCTATACTGCACAGGCGCAGCGCTTGCTCAATACGGAGGACAAAGTCTCCAAAGCTGGACAGCTGATTATCAACTCTACACGGCGCCTGCGCACTTAATAGTACATTTTTTCAGATGCTCCCGCTGTTGTTAGCACTTTGTAAGAGGGCCCCTTCGCTCGTCACACTTCGGGCATGGCCTCGGCATATTTATATTCTAATTTTTTGTCCTCTTGGATGGTGGGGCTTGAACCTGGACTCAAGGCAGAATGTAGTGCGCAGGCACCGGGTAGAGCTGACGATCAGCTGTTCATCTTCGGACACTTTCAGCGTCTCCTTTGTCTTCCGTACTGCGCAAGCGCAGTACAGGGCGGACACTATCCAAAGGGGGACAACAAGACACCGGCTCTTTGTTTACTGGCGGCTTAGCGACCAGTGAAGCAGCTGATCAGACCGATCTGTGTCTGATCGGCTGCATTGGAGGCCAAAGGAGAGTGGAGGAGTCTAATAGACCCCCCCCCCCTCATCTCTTCATAAAGCATACCTGTCATTGCTATTGCAAAGGGATGTTTACATTCCTTTTGACAGCAATAAAAGTGAATAAAAAAAATCTTTAAAAAAAATATAAATATTTAAAGCGCCTCCGTCACCCTGTGCTCATGCGCAGTGGCGAACACACACACACACACGTTGGTCCCGCACACATATGTAAACGATGATAGCATGTAAGGTATCACTGTGAACACCAGAGCAAGAGCAATAATGCTAGCACCAGACCTGTAACTCTAAACTGGTAATTTGCAAAGGCTTTTATAGTCACCTATAGATAATTTAAAGTGCCGTAGTTTGTCACCATTCCATGAGCGTGTGTAAATTTAAAGCGTGACATGTCGGTTATCTATTTACTCAGTGTAACATTATCTTTTATGTCTTACTGAAAAAGTGGTATTATGTTGTGTTTTGTTCACTTGAATTTATTAACGTATATTTAACAAAAAAAAATGCATTTGAAAAACCACTGCGCAAATACCCTGTGACATAAAAAAAAAAATTGCAATACCCATAATTTTTACTCTTTAGGGCAGGGGTCTAAAACTGGCGGTCCTCCAGCTGTTGCAAAACTACAAGTTCCATCATGCCTCTGCCTGAGGGAGTCGTGTTTGTAACGGTCAGCCTTGCAATACATCATGGGACTTGTAGTTTTGCAACAGCTGGAGGGCCGCCAGTTTGAGACCCCTGTCCTGAAGAGTAAATATCTAGGGCCTTGGTTTAAAAAAAAAATTGTGTGTGTGTGTGTGTGTGTGTGTATATATATAATATATATATATTAGGGGGTGGTTCTAATTTTCTTACATGTATGTGAGAAGTGTCAGACTTGGCCCATTATTGAGGTGGTTAAAAATAGAAACAAAGAAATTAAAAACTTCACATTTTTTTGAAAGGATGGGAGCAGCGCCACACCAGCTTGTACAGACTTTTAAAAGATTTTTATTTTGAAATGGCCAACGCGTTTTGGGGCTGAAAACAGGATGATGCAGGCGCTTGAATTGGAAAGGCACTAATAAAAGCTTGACAGGAATTTTACATTTTTCCAACTTGAAAAAATAAATTAATAAATAAATGGCTGCGTGTAAAAAAAATAAATAAAAAATAACATCCGCTGATTACTGTTTGTGTTCCCCTCTGATCTAGCTGCTCTGAAAAGAAACCTAAAATCCGAAGAGCTGAGAGCAGATCTCATAGCCCTAGGTGAGAAGATGGTCTCCTGAACATGGTATAGATGTTATTCCCGGTGTTGTGTGCTGATGTCTGTTCTCTATACACAGGGCTCGATGAGGAGAAAGCTGCTTATTTTGCAGAGGAGGTAAGTGATTCTGGCCCTTGTGTATCCAACAGGGATTGACCCTCCAGTGGTGATCCGCTCCACTGCAACAGGGAGCGTAATAGGGCCATGGTTAACACAATATACAGCCCACTTATTTTTGATAAAATATGAAAGATGATGCAACTCAGAGTAAATACATACTTGGCATGTCATGCTTTGACCACTTCCCGCCCGCCATATAGTAGAATGACAGCCGGAAATTGGTTTCATTATCCTGACTGGGCGTCATATGACATCCAGCAGCATAAGCCGCGATTGCGCGCCCATCGTTAGAGTGTCAGTCTGACACGCCGCATCTCCGATCTTGGTGAAGAGCCTCTGATGTAGGCTCTTTACCATGTGATCAGCTGTGTTCAATCACAGCATAAACCAGGAAGTGCCGTTTATCATCTTTTCCTCCACTTGCACTGACAGAGTAGAGAAGAGCCGATTAGCTGCTCTCTGCTGATTTATTATCAGTGCAGCCTTGGCGGGGGGGCGGGTATGGGTGGGGAAATGCCCTGTATTGAAGTGGTCAAAATTGTGCACGCTTGTGAAATGCTGACAAACTACAATATTTAAAATTTTCCGTAGGCGATGCTTTAAACATTTTTACAGGTTACCTGTTCAGAGTTACAGAGGAGGTCTAGTGCTGGAATTATTACTCTCAGTCTAAAGTTCACAGTGATACCTCACATGTGTGGTGCGAACACCATTTAACATATGCATGCACAACTTATGTATGCATTCTCTTCTATGTGCGAGTACAGTGGGATGGGGGTGCTTTATTTTTCTTTTTGTCTTTTATTTTATTATCTTACACTGTATTTCCTTTTTTTTTTTCTTTTTTTTTTTTTTCTAATCGCTTTGGTTTCTATTCCAAGGAAGGTAAACATCCCTTATAATAGAAATATGGGATGATAGGTCCTCTCTATGGAGAGACCAGTACCCCAAATCTCTCCTTTTATCTTTAAAAAAAAAAAAAAAAAAAAAAGCTGAAAAAAATTGTTCACTTCTGCCTTGGACCGGAAGTGACATCATGACGTTGCTCCAGTCCTCCAAGTCCATAGAGGCGATCGGGGACAATGTGTCTCTGGTACCCTCTATGGCTAGCGTTTCTTGAGCGATCCTGTTAAAAGGGTAAGCCTGAGAAATGTGCGCATGACACGTCTCGCTACATCTGAAAGGGATCCACACCAGACCTTCTGTGTAAATCTAAAGTGGTAACCTGTAAAGGCTTTTAAAACGTCGCCTATGGACAAAATGTATGCCATTTGACGCTTTGCACGCCCGTGACATGTTTGGTATCTATTTACTTGGCGTAACATCTTTTATATTTTACCAAAGAAATTGGGTTATATATTGTGTGATGCAACACCCACTAATTCTATAGGGCCTCTAAGTAAATAAAATATCTCTATCTCTATCTCTATCTCTATCTCTATCTCTATCGTTTGGGGTCACCCAAACAATTTTGTGTTTTCCATGAAAAGTCACACTTATTCACCACCATACGTTGTGAAATGAATAGAAAATAGAGTCAAGACATTGACAAGGTTAGAAATAATGATTTGTATTTGAAATAACATTGTTTTTACATCAAACTTTGCTTTCGTCAAAGAATCCTCCTTTTGCAGCAATTACAGCATTGCACACCTTTGGCATTCTAGCTGTTAATTTATTGAGGTAAGCTGGAGAAATTTCACCCCACGCTTCTAGAAGCAGCTCCCACAAGTTGGATTGGTTGGATGGGCACTTCTGGCGTACCATACGGTCAAGCTGCTCCCACAACAGCTCAATGGGGTTCAGATCTGGTGACTGTGCTGGCCACTCCATTACCGATAGAATACCAGCTGCCTGCTTCTGCTGTAAATAGTTCTTGCACAATTTGGAGGTGTGTTTAGGGTCATTGTCCTGTTGTAGGATGAAATTGGCTCCAATCAAGCGCTGTCCCCTGGGTATGGCATGGCGTTGCAAAATGGAGTGATAGCCTTCCTTATTCAGAATCCCTTTTACCCTGTACAAAGCTCCCACCTTACCAGCACCAAAGCAACCCCAGACCATCACATTACCTCCACCATGCTTAACAGATGGCGTCAGGCATTCTTCCAGCATCTTTTCATTTGTTCTGCGTCTCACAAACGTTCTTCTTTGTGATCCAAACACCTCAAACTTGGATTCATCCGTCCACAACACTTTTTTCCAGTCTTCCTCTGTCCAATGTCTGTGTTCTTTTGCCCATCTTAATCTTTTTCTTTTATTGGCCAGTCTCAGATATGGCTTTTTCTTTGCCACTCTGCCCTGAAGCCCAAAATCCTGCAGCCGCCTCTTCACTGTAGATGTTGACACTGGTGTTTTGCGGGTACTATTTAATGAAGATGCCAGTTGGGGACCTGTGAGGCGTCTGTTTCTCAAACTAGAGACTCTAATGTGCTTATCTTCTTGCTTAGTTGTGCAACGCGGCCTCCCACTTCTTTTTCTACTCTGGTTAGAGCCTGTTTGTGCTGTCCTCTGAAGGGAGTAGTACACACCGTTGTAGGAAATCTTCAATTTCTTTGCAATTTCTCGCATGGAATAGCCTTCATTTCTAAGAACAAGAATAGACTGTCGAGTTTCAGATGAAAGTTCTCTTTTTCTGGCCATTTTGAGCGTTTAATTGACCCCACAAATGTGGTGCTCCAGAAACTCAATCTGCTCACAGGAAGGTCAGTTTTGTAGCTTCTGGAAGGAGCTAGACTGTTTTTAGATGTGTGAACATGATTGCACAAGGGTTTGCTAATCATCAATTAGCCTTCTGAGCCAATGAGCAAACACATTGTACCATTAGAACACTGGAGTGATAGTTGCTGGAAATGGGCCTCTATACACCTATGTAGATATTGCACCAAAAACTAGACATTTGCAGTTAGAATAGTCATTTACCACATTAGCAATGTAAAGAGTATATTTGTTTAAAGTTAGGACTAGTTTAAAGTTAGCTTCATTGAAAAGTACAGTGCTTTTCCTTCAAAAATAAGGACATTTCAATGTGACCCCAAACTTTTGAACGGTAGTGTGTGTGTGTGTGTGTGTGTGTGTGTGTGTGTATATATATATGTGTGTATGTATGTATATAATCTATCGCTCTCTATATCTCGCTCTCTCTCTCTATATCTCGCTCTCATATTTTATTTATATAGATATATATTTTTTTTTTACGCTGTTCTATAAAAAATTTAAATAAATGTTTCCGTCACTTTTATTCCTATTTTAAAGTGGTTGTAAACCCAGACACTTTTTTACCAACAGGTAAGCCTAGATTAAGGCTTACCTGTAGGTGCAAGAAATATTTACAAAAGACAGGCACCAATGTCTACAGCGCATGCGCCTTAGATGACAGCGTGCAGGCGCACTGAGCGTGCCGTTTCTAACGGCGATTGTGCCATTAGTGGCGGCTCCCACGCGCAAATGCGCGCGCAAGTCACTCTGCGAGATATGGCGAAGGAGGAGGGGAACGAGGACCGCTTCGGTGGCTTCGATCTCAGGTAAGTAATTTATAATGAGCTAGTATGCTATGCATAATGGCTCATTATGCCTTTGTCTTGCGGGGTGTTTATTTTAATTTTATTTTTTCCAGAGGGTTTACTTCCTCTTTAGGGAATGTAAACATCCCTTGTAATAGAAAAATAAGCGTGACAGGACCTCTTTAATGTGAGATCTGGGGTCAAAAACACATCAGATCTCACATTTACACTTAAATGCAATAAAAAAAAAAAAAAAAAAAACTTTTATTTTTTTTTTAATTTCCCCTCTAATGCTGGCCATACACGGTTCAAATTTCGAAAGAATTTTCTTTCGGAAATCGTATCTTAGAATTTTCGGATGAATTTTGCCCCATTAGTGGGCTGTAGCAACAGCCGATTTTCGTGTGGAAATCAAATTTGAAAAACAAACGATTTTCTAATCAATGATGGGAGAATCGTGCGAGAAATGTAATAAGAAAAGAAAATTTACAGAGAGAAAAGAAGATTCCCGGCCACGAAAATTCTTTTCTGTAGCAACATGAGGTGAAATTGAAGGCTTGGTCGGCCGAATTTCGAAAATCAATGGTGGCGCCATCGGATCACAAAAAAAATGAATTTTCTGATTTTGAAAAGAAAATTCGTTCGAAATTCGACCATGTATGGCCTGCATAAGACTATTGGGTGGAAGTGACGTTTTGACGTCACTTCCGTCATCCAATGTTATAGAGTCGAGCGGGGGCCATCCTTCCCTCACTCGGCTCCTTGCTACTGAGGGGAAAGCATCGGAACGTGTCCGCCACTACCAACGGCTCCGCCAAGTGGTGGTGATGACCGGAGCGTGGCGGGAGGGGGGTGCATTTCACCCCCCATCAGGGGCTTAATCATAGATAGAGGTCACAGAATGAAGGGGGCATTGGAGGTCTGGTGACACAAAGCTTATTGATGACGTTGAGGATTTTGCGCACACGTGTCTGATGTGGTGATGTTTCTCAGGGAAGCGGACGATGTCCCCGTCCAATGGCGGCTGGTATTGGGTAGCCTGGAGTCCAGCTGAAGCGGCATCATCTGTCATAGTGATTGTAAGGACACCAATTGAGGGTGAATCTCCCCAGCGGGGACGCAGACAATAACGCATTCTTGCACCTTCCGAAAAAAAAAAAGTCTTAGTGGAAGTCGGGTTTTAACATTTAGTTAAGTGTAGAGGGCAAAACCTAATGCATGTCATTACAATGGTATGGATCTCTCTGTTGTGCTGGGTGCATGCTGTGACCTAACCTGCTTTGTATCCCTCTGATTGCAGTGGAGTCGTGACGCAGCAGCACTGTCACGGCTGGCAGTTGGTCGAACTCTCAGTATTAACCAATTGGTGGACATGGAGTGGAAGTTTGGAGGTGAGTTTTGTGGACACGATTGCTTAGAATTCTTACTTAAAGTGGGTGTAAACCTCAGACATGAAATAGGAACAAAGTATAACACTCTATAGCAGTGATGGTGAACCTTGGCACCACAGATGTTTTGGAACTACATTTCCCATGATGCTCCACTACACTGCAGAGTGCATGAGCACCATGGGAAATGTAGTTCCAAAACATCTGGGGTGCCAAGGTTCTCCATCACTGCTCTATGGTGTGTCTCAATCCAGAGCACTAAGCTTCATTTTCTATCTGCTGCCTCCTTCCTCTGTTCTCATCACTTCTGACAAGTTTTCCTGACACCAAGAGAGAAAAAGGTGACAAGGGAGGCAGATCCAGCAAACAGCCTGTGATTGACAGCCTCAGCTCTGTTGCTGTGTGAGGGGGGGGGGGGGGGTGTCCCTTCCCTCCAATCACCTCTGAGAACTCTCTTCCCTGAGTGCTGCAGTGTGTGTAATTTCAGCTCTGTGCCCCCTGGTCTCTGAAAGCTCAGGTAAGCTTTATAAATTCTGGACTTTGAACATCTGTAGAGAAGACTACTAATGCAAACAAATAGTCCTGTGCTACTACCCATACGATGCTTGGTTAGTAGAGCTCACGGGTGCTTGATTCACAGTGGCTCACCTGAGAAAGGTGATCCATAAAGATGATCTGATCTGCACAGCCAAATGTTGCTCTAAATATCTTGCTTTTTATTACGAAAAGCACAGTGTGAAAATGCAGATACAGTCAACTAACTGACTGTACCTGCAGTTGGCACACCGTGGTTATCGGAATAAAAGATATTTAGCAAGATATTTAAAGCAAAATTTGGCTGTGCAGATCATCTTTATGGATTACCTTTCTCAGAGAAGAGAAGACTGCAGATAAACGGGTACAACTTGTGCAGGAGGATTTGTTCCATCTGTGCGTCGCCTGAGGCCAGTCACGTCTCTGCCTATATGTAAGGGTATACAACCACTTCAAATCTGACCTCTGGTCTTGCACGGTTGTACCGGCTCCTCTTCTGGACTGAAATGGCTTCCTCTGATTTCACTGCACACTGTGAGCTTCTCACAATGTGCATTAGAATTTGCCGCACGTCAGATAAGGCCCACCTCAATTCCTTGCTGGAGGGCGGTCCAGCATCATCGAGTTTAAGGCCGGCCATAGACTGATCGAAATTCTTTTTGCAGCCATTTGACTAGACCGTGAAAGGAGCAGCAGCAGACTGATGAGCTCATCTCTCTGACACTCTGCTTTATCCTCCTATCGGCATGTCCCTTGTTGGCACATAGGCACTGCAGCACAACTGATTGGTGCCCTGTGCTGCTTCTCCCTTCTCCAGACTGTGTCCTCCTATACAGGGATCACTAAAGGCTGATACCAGGTCACATTCAGGTACTTTTTACTACTTGCATTGAAAACTATGCCTAATGATGTCCCCATGAGTAAGCTCCAGTGGGCGGAGTGAAAATGTGTATGGTGCGTGGCCTGGCGGGGGGGTCCAGGCTGAGACTGCCACTTGTTCATGCACAGCGGGTCTTGTTCTAATATGTGGCCCCCGGGACCTTCCTTATCTGTGGCTAATGATATACTATGAAATACAGAGCTTCATTAACCACTTCAGCCCCTGAAGGTTTTACCCCTCTTAATGACCAGAGCATTTTGTTTGTGATACAGCACTGCATTACTTTAACTGACAATCGAGTGGTTGTGCGACGCTGTACCCAAACAAAATTTGTCTCCCCCCCCCACAAATAGAGCTTTCTTTTGGTGGCATTTGATCACCTCTACGGTTTATATTTTTTGCACTATAAACCCCAAAAAAAAATTTTTTTTTACTATCCACTAATAAAGCGTGCCCAATAAAAAATGTTTAGGTATTCTGCTACATATTTTTGGCTAAAAGAAGATCCCATTGGTTGATTTGATTGGTTTGCGCAAAAATTATTGCGTCTACAAACTATGGAATAGATTTATGGCTTTTTAAAAAAAAAAAAAAAAAATTATACTAGTAATGGCGACGATCATCGTGTTTTAGTGGGACTGTGACATTGTGGCAGACAAATTGGACACTAAGTGACACTTTATGGCAGGGATCTGCAATTGGCAGACCTTCAGCTGTTGCAAAAGTCCAAGTCCTGTCATGCTTGTGGCTGTCAGAATCTTGCAATGCCTCATGGGACTTGTAGTTCTGCAACAGCTGGAGGTCCGCTAATTGCATATCCCTGCTTTATGGCGACCAGTGACACCAATACAGTGATTAGCGCTAAAAAAAAAATATGCATGGTCACTGGTATAAATGACACTGGCAAGGAAAGGGTTAACATTGGCGCTGAAAGTGTCAGGAGATTTACTAAAACTGGAGCACTCAGAACCTGGTGCAGCTCTGCATGGTAGCCAAATCTAACTTCATCTTGTTCAATTAAGCTTTGATAATAAAATCTGATAGCTGATTGGCTACCGTGCACAGCTGTACCAGATTTTGCACTCTTCAGTTTTAGTTAATCTCCATGTTTGTAATCCAGGTACATTTTGTTTTGTTTTTTTGTTTCTTCTTTATGTTTCGTACCTCTAACCCTCTATATTATCTCTTGTAGTTACAGCAGCCAGTAGTGAGCTGGAAAAATCTGGGAGCATTTTTCTGCAGGTAAGTGTCTCGCTATCCACTGACTTCTTACCCTCTCCCCAAAAACTGTACCCTGCATTTAGTCATCACCGTAATGTTCGTCTTATACCAACCAATCGTGAATGGGGCAATGTTTGTGGCGCAGTAGAACAGATTACATTTATTATGGCCATTGATTGGGCTTGATTTCGATATGTTTTTTTTTTTTTTTTTTTAACTTTGAAATGGTTGTAAAGGCTGAAGGTTTTTTAAATTGAATGCATTAACCACTTAAGGACCAGGCCTATTTTACAAACTTGTTTACAATCAGATTTTTCGTATTTTTTTGCTAGAAAAATTACTTGAGTCCCCCCAAATATATATATATATATATATATATATTATATATATATTTTTTTTATTTATTTATTTTTTTCAGACCCCCCTAGAGAATAAAATGGCGATCATTGCAATAATTTGTCACACCGTATTTGCGCAGCGGTCTTACAAATGCAATCTTTTTTTTTTTTTTTTTTTTTTTTTTTTTTATGAAAAAATACACTTTTTTTTTTTTGATTAAAAAATAAGAAAACCGTAAATGTAACTTTTTTTTTTTTTTTTTTATTATTAAAGATAATGTTACGCTGAGTAAATTCATACCCATCATGTCACACTTCAAAATGTGGAATGGCGACAAACTGACACTTGACACAAATTGGTCTGGGCAGGAGGGGGGTTTAAGTGCCCAGTAAGCAAGTGGTTAAGAATTAAAATAAAAAAGTAAGGTTTACAATCACTTGAATTACCTGTTTTGTATTTCCTCTTAGTTGAAGATGGTTATTAGAAAAGGCAGCCAGTTGGAGCCCGTGTATGTAGGTGAGTCCATTTGTAGTCCATCTACGTTTTCTGCAAGAAATCTGAATTTGTGCATTAAAAATTTATCTAAACCGAAGAAGAAAAATGTAATATATTGCAGCTTACCAGTCCTTAGATGTGGGGGCTGCATTTGTTTTCTGTCCCAGGATGACAACGCTCACTGTAGTGTATCTGTAGAGCAGGGCTCGACAAAACCCGGTCGCCAGGTCGCATTGGCGACTAGAATCAGCTACCTTGCGCCTGGGGCAGCATAGCTGGGGGTATCCCGTCTCCGTGGACCCCCCCCCCCCCCGCGCGATCGCGTCGGGCCGCGCCGCAGGCGGCCGGTAATTGAGCCCCCGGCTTTGAGGCCTTCTGTGATCCTATGGTTCCTTCTGGAATCTGGCGCCCTCTTGTGGTGGCCGTTGGAATTACAACCAACAATGCTAATGGGCCAGTCTTTCTCCATCCCTTTACTTAGAACCCCTAAACAAAAATATATATATATTTTTTTTTTTATTATTTATTCTAACACCCTAGAGAGTAAAATGGTGGTCGTTGCAATACTGTCTGTCACACCATATTTGCACAGCGGACTTACAAGCGCACTTTTTTTGTGGAAAAAAATTTTATTTAATAAAAAAAAAAAAAGACAACAGTAAAGTTAGCCCAATTTTTTTTTTTTTTATATTGTGAAAGATAATGTTACGCCGAGTAAATCGATACCCAACATGTCACGCTTCAAAATTGCGCCCGCTCATAGAATGGCGACAAACTTTTACCCTTTAAAATCTCCATAGGCGACGTTTAAAAAAATTCTTCAGGTTGCATGTTTTGAGTTACAGAGGAGGTCTGGGGCTAGAATTATTGCTCTTACTCTACCGATCGCAGCGATACCTCACATGTGTGGTTTGAACACCGCTTTCATATATGCGTTCGCTTCTGCATGCAAGCTTGGCGGGACAGGGCGCATTTAAAACAATTTTTTTTTCTTATTTTAACTTTTATTTTTATTTTTTTCACTGTTCTTTTAAAAAAAAAAAAAATGTGTGTCACTTTTATTCCTATTACAAGGAATGTAAAAATCCCTTGTAATAGAAAAAAGCATGACAGGTCCTCTTTTATATATGAGATCTGGGGTCAGAGAGACCTAAACTAACTAAAATGCAATTTAAAAATGTCCCTCTAAGAGCTATGGGCAATGACTTGGAGACAGGTGGGGGGCTGGGGGCGCTATCTTCCCCTCACTCGTCTCCATGTCAGGCCAGGGACAGGTCCAGATCGCCGTCACAGACCTGGCTCCTAACTTTTTTAGCTGGCTCCTAGATTCCAAGCAAATTTGTCAACCCCTGGTGTAGAGAATCAGTGTTGTCACCCTAGGGAAGGTCTACACAGACGCCCCCCCTCTCTTATCTTCTCCCGGAGGGATTCTGTAGTTTACAGAGAGTTCCGATGTAACTGAAAACAAAGGAAGATATCCCCTCGCAGGAATTTCTGGCAGGAACATCAAGTGTATTTTTTTTTTTTTTTGCACTAATCGAAGAAAGTAAAATACAAAAAAAAACTTTCAGTAGTACAATTGCGCCTTACTGACGGCCATACACATACATGTGGCATAGTGGTGGGCTTAATGCTGAGCTGCCACTCACGCGGCATACAGCCAGCTGTTCTGTGCTGGGAGCAGCATGCTCACTCGTGTACCTCCCCCCCCCCCCCCGTGCTGTGACCAAGAGCTCCTGGTCAATGTTTACTCCATGGGGTGGGCTCCTTATCACAGTGACAGCTATGACAAGAGAGCCCACAATATAATGAACTTTTAAAGGGCCCGCTCTTGTTAGGAGTCAGGAGTCTGAGCGTTGCACTCACTAGCCACTGTTTGCGCTTGCAAAGCTTCGCAAGCTACAATGTTAGAATCGGTATAGGCCAGTGATGGCGACCATCGGTACCCAAGATGTTTTGGAACTACATTTCCCATGATGCTCAGGTACTCTACAGTGTGGTTGAGCATCATGGAAAATGTAGTTCCAAAACATCTGGGGTGCCAAGGTTTGCCATCACTGGTATAGGAGGTCACCAGAGCATGTTTTTGCTGGAAGTTTAGTAGTGTCCCTGGCAATGATAGTGAAATGAAAGGTGAGGGTGCGCAGCCAAGGTGTGTTAAAGGGGGTTGGAATGCCCTTTGCAAAGACTCTCTCTCACCTTACCCTCTAGGGACAAGGTGACCGTTCGTATTTAAGGGCTCACTTTGGTGAAAAGCTATTGAATTCTGTTAACTGCATGGAGTTAAAGAGGAGCTCCAGGCTTCTTCTGAAAAAATTAAGTCAGCAGCTAGAAATACTGTAGCTACTGACTTTTAATATCAGGACACTTACCTGTCCTGGAATTCAGCGATGTCGGCACCCCAGCCGATGTTTCCATTGGCTCTCGGGTGCTGCTGCTGCCATTGCCTGTAAGAGGAACTGCCATTGAAGGCTTGCGGTTTCACAGCCGGTTCCCTACTGCGCATGCACGCAATGTAATGCGCCTTGTAAATGGCCTTGCAGCGGGGGAAGGAGGAGGGGGGGCCGAACCTCTGGGTGATTTTACCATGGCGAGATCACCCGGAAGTGGGAGCAGGTACCTGGCCCCCAAAGGGGGATGTGGGGGGAGGCAGACGAGCAGAGCTTCCCCTTTTGGGCAGAGCTCCACTTTAATATCAGTAACAGTATTCATTATGACGGATACTCGCTCCTGGGCTGTGCATTGCATTGTACGGATCGTTACACCGGCAGCACGGGGCATCACAGCTGCAATGTGTAGTTTGGGGGGGGGGGGGGGGTGGGTGTTCAACACTGATGCTGTGCGGGGAACCACAGTGATTCGGACAGGAGTCTCGCCACATTCCTGTTCAAAACGTATGCGATGCTTTGCAGTGTGATTTAAGCCCATTCATTCAGTATGGCTTAAAGCAACCTGCACAAAAAACATTGCACACACTTTTTTTTTTTGCTGCACTTGAATCTGATTGCATGGGTGTTCACACCCAACTGTTTTTGGGATGTTGTTAATATTGACACCCACAACAGTTGTGATGGGGTGCGGGAAACTCACTGGAATCGCTGACAATCCCACACTGCATTACTGTGAACCTAGGCCTAAGTGGCTGACTGTTGATGGGGTCAGGGGAGCTTACAATAGTCAGCTTGAGCTGGAGCATGTGCCATGGTCCACAGACTGACAATGCTGCCTATGTTTCAGTGGGAAATGAACAGCGTTGTCACTCAGTTAAAGGAAGTGGAAAAAGACAGATCTATTGTCAGAATCATCCGGTAATCAATCTGTTACAGGAGGGGATACAAAAGTGTTACTAAACCCCGGAGCCTGCATTCACTATATCTGGTCTCCCACAGTACACATAACATGGACATGGAAATGCAATCTATTTTAGGAAATGTAAACCAGGGCTCGAGTCCTGCGGGAATGCATGGGAACGGCGTTCCTGTACTTTTTCTACAGAAGGAACGCAATTCCCGTTTTTAGCAGCTGCATCCTGCAGGACTGGCCTTTGAAGTATGGGATCTTTGTGGCACTACACAGCTCACAATAGTAAGCGCTGCACACTGACTGAGTGTTGCCAACCGTAATGTCCGTTACGGGCAGCGGCGCCTGTAAATAAAAAAAAAATGGCTGCGGGCTGACTTCGCAACCACGTATGCGCCATTCTGAAGCCTGCAAAGCTTGTACATGATCGCCCATTGTTGGCTGGGCGGGTGTAAGCACAGTGGTGTAATGGCGCCATTTTTGAATGGAAGGCAGTAACACTCTGGGGTTTATTTACTAAAGCTAGAGAGGGCAAAATTGGTCCCAATTATGCAGAGAAAACCGCTTCCAGGTTTTATTTCTGAAGCTTAATTAAACAATCTGAGGTTAGGAGCTGATTGGTTTCTCCGCAGAATTGGGACTAATTTTGCCCTCTCTAGCTTTAGTAAATAAACCCCTCTGTCTTGCCTTCACCACAGCAGAAATCAGGACAGTAGCAGTACACTGATGTGAGTGTCAGTAGAGGCGCCTCGCCACAGCAGAGAGGAGGACACTGATGTGACGGGGCAGAGGAGGACATTACTGTGGGGAGCGCAGAGTGTCAAGGGAGCACAGGTGGACATTACTGGGGGGGGGGGGGGGGGGGCGTGAGAAGGGGGCAGTTGAGGTGAGTTCCCATCCCTTTTTTTTTTTTTTTTTTTTTTTTCCCACAGGACTTGACCCCTGATGTAAACAGATAAATATCTTTTTTTCTCATCAGCATTATATAGCAGTCTTGTGCCTTCTATCAGGGTCTGGTTAAAGCTTGCAGGAGGAGTTTTTCTCTCCTGACCCTCTGTCTGGACAGTGCTGATTGGCCCTGTGCTGATCACATGCACTCTCCTAAGGAAAGAAAAAAAAAAAAACCTCTCTAGCAATACACACCAAACTGAGCATGTGCAGCCCGTCCCCTGGCTTTAAGATCAGTTTATTTTTTGGAGACCGTGAAAGAAGGAGAGGATCAGAGAAGACAGGATCAAACAGTATTTTTACACAATGCCGAGCATTAACCCCTTAGGTTCCACAGTGAGTATAACAAGCACGCTTTACGGGGGTCGTGGTTTCGGCATGCAGCCGTAAGGACGCATCTTCTCTGAGCTGCAGTGCGGATCCTGCTAAAATAGCACTCATTTGCTGCATGAGCACTTCCAACCCCCCGGAGGAGATGGGCAGGAGAACCGGCAAGTCCCCGCCGAAGAAAGGCGCACCCGAGGACTCTATTAAGAGATTCCTGGCCGATCCCAAGGATGTGGGAGACATGGATGGACTAGGCCGCTCTCCACATAATACGGGCGTGAACACAAGCTCCACCCCCGCCACAGGCCTGAGCGCAGATCGCAATCCCCGGCCTCATCGACGGGCTCTGAGTGAGAAGGGAGTGGATCCAGACGCTCGGAAGTGGCGGCCCTGGTGAGTGGACTCTCCACCAAGACGGGACTGGCTTCAATGCTACTGGGGCTCGAGAAATCTATTAAAAAGGAAGTATCCGCGGTCTGATCGGACCTCGCTCAGGTGCTGGACCGGGTGGAAGAGACAGAGCAGAGGCTGGACAGACATGCGACCGCAATTAGGTCACTGCAAGCGACCACCCGCTCACTCGCCATCGTGCACAGGACCGCCCTCTATAAGATCGAGGACCAAGAAAACCGCAACAGAAGGAACAACATCCGTATCCGGGGGGCCCCCGGAGGCGACTGGAGATGAAGACCTCCTCCCAACGGTAAGGGGCATCTTTAATGGACTTTTGGGTATGGCGGCGGATCACCCCTTAAAAATTGATCGAGTACACAGGGCTCTCAGCCCACGCAACCTCACAGTAGAAACCCCACGTGATGTGATCTGCAGGGTGCACTACTTCGAGGAGAAGGAACGCATCATGAAAAAAAATCAAAGCGGCTCCTATTTTGGACTTCGATGGGGCATCGCTCACCTTCTTCCCTGATCTGGCCTGGGAGACTTTGGAGCGTCGCAGGGCTCTGCGACCCCTAACTGAAAAACTGCGCTCAGCCTCCATTAATTACCGTTGGGGTTTCCCTGCTGCCCTGATTGCGCACAGAGACGGGAAGACGGAGGTTCTTCGGTTTCCAGAGGACCTGAAAAAATTCTGCATGGACGCCAACATCTCTCCGCCGGAACTATCCGGCTGTCAAGAACGCATTCCACCTCTACCAAACAACCCTGAAATGACCTGGTAGAAGGTGAACCGCAAGCACCGCGTCTCATCCACAAGCCCACCTACTATGCAAGCATAGATGGCGTGTCGGACTGCATTCTCATGTCTATCTTCCCAGTCCGCTATTTCTACTTTCCTGGTCTTCTTTTTTATTTTTTGCTTTTTATTTTTGCATCAAGTTCCCTATAATGCCTACTGGGGGGCCAATCTCAGCAGATCGGAACTGCTCTATGCCAACGGTCAGGTCCTCAGTGACAGTTCACGGGGGGGATACCCCTCAGAGCTAATATCCCATGACCCCTGGTATATGGTTCTATCGTTTTGAATATTGTTGGATGATGTTCTCAGTTCATTGGTTACATACACTTCGTGCTATCTTTTTATGTGATAATATGTTCCTTGTAATTTCCGGGGCTGCGGCCTGTGGTTTTTGCCCTGGTTGGCTACAGTTCTTTGCTGGCTAGCTCCCCTCACTCTCCCTTTTGGGGGGGCGTCGGGCGGGTCTCCTGCCCTTTACTGCACTGCAGACAGTTGCGTGCACATGCTGCCTTTGACCCAGAATGGTCTGTGTTGCATATCTGGCAGATCCCCATGGCCACTGTGGACTTAATATCATTGAATGTGAGGGGTCTTCACGCGCCGGGTAAGCGGCACAACTTGTATCGCGAACTGGGTCGCCTGCGGGGGGACATTGTCTTCCTACAGGAGACCCATCTTACTCACACCACCTCTGTGAATTTATTTTCTCCGCAATACCCAACCTGGTATTATAGTCTATCAGATGTACATAAAGCGAAAGGTGTGGCCATTGGGCTCCACAGGGGAACCCCTTTTAACTTGGTAGAAATGTTGAGTGATCCTCACGGACGTTTTCTGTTCCTTAGGGGTAGCCTGGGTGGACTGCAATGCACGTTAGCAACCTTATATGTCCTGAACCTAGCAAGCAACTCTTGGGAAATTGAGAGATTTTGCCCGCGGATGCGTAATCCTTGCTGGAGATTTTAATATCCCACTGGAACTGGGTCTTGACACGTCCCTGGGGAAGTCCTCTGTTCCACAGAAGCGACTTGCGTATATCCGTAAGCGTTTATTTGACGCACAGTTAATGGACGTATGGAGGGTGATGCATCCGTGGGCAAGAGACTACACCTACTACTCTGGCACCCATCAATCCTATTCTAGGATTGATTTTTTTCTTCATAGACCATCACCATCTATCCCTATTGAAGAAGTCCGAAATTGCTACATCACCCATCTCGGATCACGCCCCCATTTTGCTTACCCTTAACCACTTGCAGACCGGACCATTTTGCTGGTCAAAGACCAGACCACTTTTTGCGATTCGGCACTGCGTCGCTTTAACTGACAATTGCGCGGTCGTGCGATGTGGCTCCCAAACAAAATTGACGTCCTTTTTTTCCCACAAATAGAGCTTTCTTTTGGTGGTATTTGATCACCTCTGTGGTTTTTATTTTTTGCGCTATAAACAAAAATAGAGCGACAATTTTGAAAAAAACGCATTATTTTTTACTTTTTGTTATAATAAATATCCCCCACAAATATATAAAAAAAAACATTTTTTTTCCCTCAGTTTAGGCCGATACGTATTCTTCTACATATTTTTGGTTAAAAAAATCGCAATAAGCGATTATTGATTGGTTTGCGCAAAAGTTATAGCGTTTACAAAATAGGGATAGTTTTATAGCATTTTTATTAATTTTTTTTTTTTTTTTACTAGTAATGGCGGCGATCAGCGATTTTTATTGTGACTGCGACATTGTGGGGGACCCAACGGACATTTTTGACACATTTTTGGGACCATTGTCATTTATACAGTAATCACTGCTATATAAATACAGTGATTCCTGTGTAAATGACACTGGCAGTGAAAGGGTTAACCAGTGGGTGGCAGTGTAGGGGTTAAGTGTTCCTAGGGGTGTGTTACTAACTGTGGGGGGGTTGGGCTTTTATTTAGTGAACACTGATCTCTGCTCCAATCACATGGAGCAGAGATCAGCGTCACTAGTTGCTAGGCAGAATGGAGAAATTTTGTTTACACAGCATTTCCTCCATTCGGCCGCTCCGTGAGATGATCGCGGGGATGCCCGCGGCGATCGAGTCCGCGGGTCCCGCGACCGGACTCGTGGGGGTCCCGACCAGCGTGGGAGCGCGCCGCCGGCGCCGCGCTCCCGATGGCAGGGCGGCATTGAATATTGGACGTACCTGTACGCCAATATGCCTGCCCGTGCCATTCTGTCGACGTACATCGTCGTGCGCTGGTCGGGAAGTGGTTAATATCTCTTCGATGCCCCAAAAACTGACCAATTGGAAACTGAATGAGAACCTTATTAGAGAGGAGGGAGACAGGCTACACATGAGGGAGGAATTAAATCAATATTTTATAGACAATACCCACCCGGATATATCGCCAGGTGATCTCTGGGAGGCCCATAAGGCCCATATGAGAGGTAAATTCATGGAATTGGGAGCCAGACGAAAAAAAGAATTCACACAGTTACAATCTAAGCTGTTACGAGAAATTAGTGCCCTCGAGTCACAACACAAGGCCAGTCAGGCGCAAGCAACGATGCATACATTAACAGTAAGACGAGAGGAGCTGAAAGCTCTTTTTCATAAGCAGTGGAAACAAGGTGCCCGTAGGGTGTCACAACGGTTCCATGAATGGGGAAATAAACCGGGTAGGCTCCTGGCACGTTCCCTACAACAGGAAAAAAAACAAGGCTTTCATAGACAAAATTAAGACATCTTCTGACTCTCTCACATACGAGACCACAGACATAGCCAAAGAGTTTCATGCGTTTTATCAACGCCTATACCACATCCCTCAATCTGTGACAGACTCGGAGACTAAGAAGGCCCTGATCCGAGATTATCTACAGCAGGCCAACCTACCCAAACTGAACTCGGAGGCCCTCGCCTCGTTGGACAGAGAGTTCTCTGTCGAGGAGTTTCGCTTAGCGCTGAAGGCCGTGGCGGGTGGCAAGGCCCCTGGACCTGACGGCTTTACAGCCCTTTATTATAAGACCTTTGCTGATGCCTTGCTACCTCGCCTCTTACGCTAATGCGAATTCAGTGGGGGGGGGGGGGACTTTCCGACCAGAAACTTTACACGCACACATTTTGGTGATTCCTAAGCCGGGGAAGGACCCTAGTTCGTGCGGGAGTTACCGCCCTATCTCTCTCCTGAATATAGACGCTAAATTGTATGCCAAAGTCATCGCAAACAGACTTTTACCCCTACTCCCACGTTGGGTCTTCAGAGATCAGACAGGGTTTATACCAGGAAGGGAAGCACACGATAATGCCCTACGTACCCTGTCCCCGATGGCCTTCGTGAGGGGGGTCCTCCCAGCCCACCCTGCTACTCTCTACGGACGCGGAAAAAGCGTTTGACAGGGTGGACTGGGAGTATCTTATGGCAACCCTATCTCACTTGGGAATCAGCCCGTTTCTTCTCCTCTCACATCTCCGCCCTATATCACTCCCCCACAGCTCAAATCCGCATAAATCGCTCCTTAAGCGACCCAATTACACTCTATAATGGCACGCGTCAAGGATGTCCCCTTTCACCGATACTTTTCGCTCTATCCCTGGAACCCTTCCTCTCGACAATCAGACACAACCCAGACATCCATGGTATTACAGTTGGTGACCTAGAACATAAATATGCGGCCTACGCAGATGACATCCTGTTTTACATACAACAACCCCTGATTTCTCTTCCCAATTTGATGTCTGCCTTCTCAAAATTCGGTACCATATCCAATTTTAAAATTAATATGTCCAAATCAGAAATCCTAAACATCTCTATCCCCAGTAGGACTGTAGCCCTCCTTTAAGACTCCTTCCCGTTTAGCTGGCAAAAACACAAAATTAAATATTTAGGCATATATCTCACATCTAAAGGTACGACTCTCTTCCGTGCTAATTACTTACCCCTTCTTAATGCAATTAGAGTGGATTTACAAAGATGGTCCCAAGCTGCACATTCTTGGTTGGGGAAGATTAGTGTGGTAAAGATGAATATTCTGCCCAGGCTACTGTTTTTGCTCCAGATGCTTCCAGTTGGTATTCCTGCTGGCTTTTTGTCATGGTTATGCAATAGTTTGTCTGCTTACCTGTGTCCATGTGTTCATCTCTAGCCACTTTCAGACCGGACCATTTTGCTGGTAAATGACCAGAGGTCTTTTTACACTTTGGCACTGCGCTGCTTTAACTGGTAATTGCGCGGTCATGCAATGTTGTACCCAAACAAAATTTGCGTCCTTTTCTTCCCACAAATAGAGCTTTCTTTTGATGGTATTTGATTGCCTCTGCGATTTTTATTTTTTGCGATATAAACGTAAAAAGACCGCAAATTTTGAAAAAAAATGATATTTTCTACTTTTTGTTATTAGAAAAATCCAATAAACTCAATTTTAGTCATACATTTAGGCCAAAATGTATTCAGCCACATGTCTTTGGTAAAAAAAAAGTCAATAATTGTATATTTATTGGTTTGCGCAAAAGTTGTCACATCTACAAACTAAGGTACGTTTTCTGGAATTTACGCAGCTTTTAGTTTACGACTGCCTATCTCATTTCTTGAGGTGCTAAAATGGCAGGGCAGTACAAAACCCCCCCCAAATGACCCCATTTTGGAAAGTAGACCCCCTAAGGAAATTGATAAGAGGCATGTTGAGCCCATTGAATATTTTATTTTTTTGCCTCAAGCGATTGAATAATGACAAAAAAAAATTTTTTTTTTTTTTTTCACAAAGTTGTCACTAAATGATATATTGCTCACACATGCTATGGGCGTATGTGAAATGACACCCCAAAATAAATTCTGCTGCTTCTCCTGAGTACGGGGATACCACATATGTGGGACTTTTTGGGAGCCTAGCCGCGTACGGGGCCCCGAAAACCAAGCACCGCCTTCAGGCTTTCTAAGGGCGTAAATTTTTGAGTTCACTTCTCACTACCTATTACAGTTTTGAAGGCCATAAAATGCCAAGATGGCACAAAACCCCCACAAATGACCCCATTTTAGAAAGTAGACACCCCAAGCTATTTGCTGAGAGGCATGTTGAGTCCATGGAATATTTTATATTTTGCCTCAAGTTGCGGGAAAATTACAAACTTTTTTTTTTTTTTTTTTTTCCACAAAGTTGTCACTAAATGATATATTGCTCACGCATGCCATGGGCATATGTGAAATGACACCCCAAAATAAATTCTGCTGCTTCTCCTGAGTACGGGGATACCACATATGTGGGACTTTTTGGGAGCCTAGCCGCGTACGGGGCCCCGAAAACCAAGCACCGCCTTCAGGCTTTCTAAGGGCGTTACAGTTTTGAAGGCCATAAAATGCCAAGATGGCACAAACCCCCCCCCAAATGACCCCATTTTGGAAAGTAGACACCCCTAAATTTAGGGGTACACTAGTGAGACTAGGTAATAAATGGCGGGTGCCCTGAAACTATAAAAAAATAACTAACCAACCAGCGTCACCTGTAACAGTTATATGGTGATCACTGGTGAAAGGGTTAACTAGGGGGCAATCGGGGCTTTATGCGGTAGTATATGGGGGTCCCTGGCGCTATAAAAAGCTGCGGCGAACCTAAATACCTACCTGCCTAACTAGCGTCACCTGTGACACTAATACAGCGATCAGAAAAATGATCGCTTATTAGGCTGGGTTCACACTGGAGCGATGCGGGAACGCCACGAATGCGCGGCGGGTTCCCGCATCGCATGCCTCCCGGCGGCAGTTCACACTGCCCTATGCGAACTGCTGGGAGTGTCAGTGAAATGTTAATGACACCCCCAGATCAGTTCGCATATCGCAGTGCGATCTGCAAACTTGGATCGCATGGTGTGAACACCCATGCGATCCGATTCTGCTGCGGACCAAAAAAAGGGTCCCGTGCGAGTTTGCGGCGGGTGCGACACGAATTCAGCCATACTATCTGTATAGCTGAACTCGAATCGCACAGAGATCGGATGTGATTTGCACTGCAGTGCGGTGCGAATCACATCCGTTCTCATAAACCGCTGCAATGTGAACCCAGCCTTAGTGACACTGGCGACGGGGGGTGATCACGGGGTTAAACCTTTATTGGGGGGGTTAGGGGGGTACCTTAAAACTAAAGGGGGCTAACCCTAACTGCCCTAACAGTTATTAGTCACAAATGACACCCGCCCGGTAATCAGGGGGTTAAACCTTTATTAGGTAATAAATGGCGGGTGCCCTGAAACTATAAAAAAATAACTAACCAACCAGCGTCACCTGTAACAGTTATATGGTGATCACTGGTGAAAGGGTTAACTAGGGGGCAATCAGGGGGCTTTATGCGGTAGTATATGGGTGTCCCTGGCGCTATAAAAAGCTGCGGCGAACCTAAATACCTACCTGCCTAACTAGCGTCACCTGTGACACTAATACGGCGATCAGAAAAATGATCGCTTATTAGGCTGGGTTCACACTGGAGCGATGCGGAAACGCCGCAAATCCGCGGCGGGTTCCCGCATCGCATGCCTCCCGGCGGCAGTTCACACTGCCCTATGCGAACTGCTGGGAGTGTCAGTGAAATGTTACTGACACCCCCAGATCAGTTTGCATATCGCAGTGCGATCTGCAAACTCGGATCGCATGGTGTGAACACCCATGCGATCCGATTCTGCTGCGGGCCAAAAAAAGGGTCCTGTGCGAATTTGCGGCGGGTGCGGCGAATGGCTGAACTCGAATCGCACAGAGATCGGATGTGATTTGCACTGCAGTGCGGTGCGAATCACATTCGTTCTCATAAACCGAACCCAGCCTTAGTGACACTGGCGACGGGGGGTGATCACGGGGTTAAACCTTTATTGGGGGGGTTAGGGGGGTACATTAGAACTAAAGGGGGCTAACCCTAACTGCCCTAACAGTTATTACAGTCACAAATGACACCAATGCAAAAAAAAAAAAATGACATTGGTGTCACTGTGACTGGGGGGCAGGGGTAATTGGGGGGGTGATCGGGGGGTAAAGGGGGGGTGTGAGTGTGCCTGGCATGTTCTACTGTGTGTGTAGAGTGTTGGTGCAACTCACCGATCCGCTCTCCTCCGTGTCGGAACGAAAACTACCGACACGGAGGAGAGAATACATCACTTCCTCTCCTGTGTTTACATTACAGGAGAGGAAGTGATGTCATGAATGAATGGCCGTCCCCTCGTCCGGGATCGCTCCCGAACGAATACCGACCACCGCAGGCACCGGGCGGGGGCCCGATCGGGCCCCCGACCCGCGGGAGGCAAGGGACGTACATGTATGTCCTTATGCCTGCCCGTGCCATTCTGCCGACGTACATCGGCGTGCGGCGGTCGGCAACTGGCTAGAGACCAGCCGACCCTCACCTGACTGCTTTTGTAATCCATCCTCTGGCATGACTCCACCCTAGCTCCTATCAGAGAACTCTATATTAACCCGTGCACTGCAGGCCAGCCCTGCTGATCATCCATTGTGTATTCCTTTGTGTGTTTAGCTTCCTGTTACCTGCCGTGTGCTCTTCTGTTGTTCCGTTACTGACTTTGGCGTGTCCTTGACTATCCCTGTTTGCCTGTGATCCTGACCTTTTGGCGTGTCCCTGACTATTCCTGTCTGCTTGTGGCCCCGACCTTGGCTTTGTCCCTCACTATCCCTATGCTCCTGTTGCCTACTGTGGGTGTGAGCTGGGGGTCGCGACCTGGAGCCAGTTGCAGCCAAGTCCATCCTCGCCACTAGAGGCGCTGGTGAACACCTGCTGGCTCTTAGACTCCGCGCCCCAGGGAATCTTACGCTCTAACCCCAGTGGGATCTGTCTCCCGTCCACAGCAGTCAGCTGTAGGGTCCACAACCTTGCGGTGCACTCCTGATCCCTACGGTGTGCATCTGTCACCTCGCCTCAAGGTGACCTGACACTTTTTCACGTTAATAGACTCACTGACAGGAAGATATGTTTGGAACAGAAAACGTCCTAGATTGTCCCGAGCCCTTCTGACCAGACCCAAACGGTTGGGGGGCTTGGCTTTACCTAACATTAAACTTTACTTTTTAGCTACCGTTTTAAATAGGATATCGGACTGGAAATACCACAAAGATTCTAAATTGTGGGTTAAAGTCGAACTGTCGCACAGGGGTACGGACCTTTTTACTCAAATCTGGATTCCAAAGAAACATAGGTCGCTGGCATCCACCTCCTCCTCCCCTCTCACACATTCAACCCTGTTGATCTGGGATTCTATCTGCAAGAAACACAACTGGCTATATAACTCCCCCATTATGCCATTGACTGGCCATAACTATTTCCCTCTGGGAAACATAGATCCTAGAATTCATACCTGGAACCTGGGCACCATACCCCTTTTACATCACGTTACCAACCAGACAAGAATTGTGCCTCTGGTTCAACTTCTGCCTATCTCACGGGCAACACCCATGGATCAGTGGACTTATGGTCAACTAGCTGCTTTTGTTCACTCTCTCCCGAAACCGCTAGGTTCATCAGCCGAATTAACACCGATCGAATCGGCCTTCTCAGAGGACCAGTCGGTGGAGAGACCAATATCCTTTTTTGTACCATGCTCTACAGCTGCTGTTGATCAATGGTCACCCCTCTTTTTTGACCAATTGGGAAAAGGACCTTCATAGTGAGTTGTCGGAGGCACAAAAATCTACTATTTTATCTATGGCCCATATGTCATCTACGGCCTCTAAAGCAGCAGAAGTAAACTACAAACTGTTGACGAGATGGCATTATACCCCAGCAGTCCTACATAAGTTATTTCCACAAACGTCACCTCTCTGTTGGAGAGGATGTGGGGAACAAGCCACACACTAGCTCATATTTGGTGGTATTGCCCGCTCATTCGCCCCTACTGGTTAACTATTCTACACTGGGTGAAAGAAATTCTAAATTTTGAGATACCCAATCACCCATGGGTCATTCTTTTTCATTGTACAAGCTCACCAGCGGGATCATACAAAAAATCTCTGATTGCACACTTGCTCAATGCTGCAAAAGCACTTATCCCGCGTAGTTGGAAACAAACTACTGTACCCTCTTTGCGGCACTGGTTGTTGGAGGTGGATCGCACATATATCATTTGGAAGATCTCACTTACCCCCTCCGGAATAAGTCGTATCTGGGGAAAAAGATTTGGCCCTGCTGGTTAGCCTTCAAATGTACATCTGTATTTACGGACATTATGTCGCAAAATGGTTGAGATAGGGTACTAGCATAAATGTCTTCTCTCCGGCTGGGAATGGAACGAGGCAGACACCCATCCTCCCCCTTTCTTCTCTTTCAATCCCCCACTTGCTTTCTTTCAGCTTGGTTTGATAAAAGCTAATTGTTTTAGCGAGAGACTCTGCAATTATACAGTTTTTGTCCAAATTTTATGTGGGTGAATAGCCTTTCTGCTCGGATTCTTAGTTATCCGTTTTTAGGATCGGAGCCTAAGGTCAGGGCCGTCTTTAAGGCAGGGCAAAAGGGGCAGCTGCCCTGGACCCTGTCATTGTTGTGGGGCCCAAAGCAGCTGCCTCATACTTGCCAACTATCCTAGTTTAAATTCCCTTGTCCCTTGAAGTTTTAGTCCAGTGCTGTGTCCCGATATCTCAGTGTAAAGTGCTGGTATTAATGCAGCCCAGCTCTGCCCTATTGTGTACAGATGACTCACCTGCACACCCTATGTTTACATGTAAATAACCGGCATTCATATTACTAAGAAAATAGCTGTGGCTGGGGGCATTAATATGCAAATAAAGGTGGCATTCATATGTCTACATGCTCCCCTGCAGTGAGGAGATGATGTGCTGTAACCTCTAGCAACCAATCGGTGCGCAGTATTACTGTACAGTAATCTCTAGAAACCAATTAACAAGCAGAAATCATTTGCTGTAACCTCTAGCAACTAATCAGTGAACTGCAATATGTGCACTAACCTCTAGCAACCAGTCATTCAGCAGTAATGATATGCTGTAACCACTGGCAACCAATCGCAATTGCTGCCTGATCTGATACAGTAAACTGATTTTAAGTCTAGCTGCTATTTATTGTATGTCTCAGAGCAGGTGGAGAGGGAAATTGCATGGGGGGGCAAGAAATGTTTTGCCCAGGGTCCAATCAATATTAAAGACGGCCCTGACTAAGGTAGAGTTAGTAGAGATGTGGTGCCCTATACCTTGTTAACTGAAAATTGCAGTTCATGTCTCTCATTATGTATTGTGTATTATATTTGCCAGGCTCTGGTTCATGTTCTTTTTCAATAAACATAAATGAAACAAAAAAAACAAACACGCTTTACTGCATTATACAGACTGATTTTACTGTTGTGGGTTTAGTAACGCTTTAGTACTACTGGTAATGTAGATATCTTGTAATTTTTATTTTTATTTAATTTTGTTTAGAGTTCCACTTTAACAGCTCTTCTTTTCTCCCCAGAGCTGACCCTGCCGCAGTTCTACAGTTTTCTGCATGAGATGGAGCGAGCCAAGAGTAGTCTGGACTGTTTCACGTGATGGGGGGGGGGGGGGGTGCGCCGCAGAAGCGATCTTCTATAAAGACTCCGCCAGCGGCAGACATTCACCTGGTGCTCTGCAGAGAAATCGGTGCAGATAACACTGTGTGGGGCTGTCTTGTGGAACGCAGGAGACAGAGCTGCAGCTTCCCATTGCAAACCAATCGGATTCTAGCGTTCCTTCATTTCTTCAGTCGTTCAATCATTTCATTCCAAAAGTGAAACCTGGAATCCGGTTGCTGTGCATACAACCTCTACTGTTTTCTTTGCTTCATTTTCTATGAACCATTGTGTAGGATCTTCTTCTGATCCACTTTCTCTGAAACAATTACACCAGAAATAAAACTTTATACACAACTTATGTCTACTATATAATGTTTTCTGCAATGCCATGAGGTTTTAGGATGACATGGAAATCAATAAAAGTTAAAGTGGAAGTAAACTCCCATCTCTGGCTTTTACCTATAGGCAAGCCTATAATAAGGCTTAGCTATAGGTATTGTAAATATCTCCTAAATGTGCACTGTTTAGGAGATATTTACTTTACATGCAGCCAGTAATGTCAGCGGTCATCTGGGCCATTTCTTCAGAGTCCTGTGCAATGAATGATGGCTCCCGGGCATATGCATGCATACTAGAAAAACGCAGTGGTTTACTACCACTTTAAAGGGATACTGTCAGCTTGCCCATGCAAAGACCTCCAATTCATCCCAAAGGTGTTGAGGTCAGGACTCTGTGCAGGCCAGTTGAGTTCCTCCACCCCAAACTCGCTTATCCCTCTCTTTATGGAGCTTGCTTTGTGTACTGGTCCAAATCATTTGGTGGAGGGGGATTATGGTGTGGGGTCGTTTTTCAGGGGTTGGGCTTGGCCCCTTAGTTCCAGTGAAGGGAACTCCTTAAGGCGTCAGCATACCAAGGCATATTGGACTATTTCATGCTTCCAACTTTGTGGGAACAGTTTGGGGACGGCCCCTTCCTGTTCCAACATGACTGCACACCAGTGCACAAAGCAAAGGTCCATAAAGACGTGGATGAGCGAGTTTGGGGTGAAGGAACTTGACTGACTGGCCTGCATAGAGTCCTGACCTCAACCCGTAAGAACACTTTTGGGGTGAATTTGAGTGGAAACTGCGAGCCAGGCCGCCTTGTCCAACATCAGTGCCTGAACTCACAAATGCGCTTCTGGAAGAATGGTCAAACATTCCCATAGGCACACTCCTAAACCTTGTGGACGGCCTTCCCAGAAGAGTTGAAGCTGTTATAGCTGCAAAGGGTGGGCCAACTCAATTCAATTCAACTCTATTAGATTTTCTGCAGGTTTTTGTCTTCAGATTTACCAAAACCATATAATATGAGGTCAATCCTTAAGTGTTTCAATTTGTATGCAATCAGGCAGGGCCTTGCACTACATTGTTTTGGTAAATCTGAAGAAAATCTAATAGTGTGTATGGGACTTAAGACTGGGATGCCCTTAAATTCATTCATGTAAAGGCAGGTGTCCCAATACTTTTGAAAATATAGTGTACAGTATTTGCGTTGTAGTTTTCTAAGTGGTTTACCATTGTTATGGTTGAAGCTATCGGCCATAACCGTGCTTTTATTTATTTATTTTTCAGCTGGCAACTGACTTTCTCATGAAAGCAGATACAGCAGTTTCTTAGCTGCTGGATCGCATTCTGAAGTGGCGGGAAGGGACGCCCCTCCTCCCGCCACTTGCCGGTGTTTATCTGGCTTACAGTTTTCACTTGCATGCCCAGGAAACGATCCGTCATAGAGGCTGCCAGAGACCAGATTATCTTTGATCACCTCTATGGCCTCAGAGATCTGGAACAACGTCATATTGTCACTTCCGGTCTAGGGTGGAAGTAAACAATTTTTTTAATATTTTATATATATTTTCTATTTTTTTTTAAAGCAAAAGGTCAAAAAAAATATTTTGATCTCTTGCCTTTAAAGTAAAAAAAAAAAAAAAGAGATTTGCCGTCTTTGCAAGGACCTGTCATCCTAATTTCTATTACAAGGGATGTTTACATTCCTTGTAATAGGAGTAAATGTGATAAAAAAAGGTACAGTGTAAAAATAAAAAATAAAGTGCCTCCATCCCTTTGTATTCGTACGCAGAAGCGAATGCATACTTAAGTCATGCACGCATTTGTAAACGTATATGTAAGTGTGAGCTATCCCAGTGAATGTTGGAGCGAGAGCAATAATTTTAGTGCTAGACCTCCTCTGTAAAAAAATTGTCTCCCATCTTTCTTGTCTTTCATATTTTACCAAAACTATTGGGATATTATATATTGTGGGGTTTTTTTGTTTTGTTTGTTGTTTATTCGTTAAAGTGTGTTTATTTTTATATTTTTTTTTCCCAAAAAATTGAGTTTGAGAAACCACTGCGCAAATACAGTATGACATTAAAAAAAAAAAAAAAAATATATATGTGTATATATATATATATATAAAATAAAAACGATCTCCATTTTATTCCCTAAGGTCTCTGCTAAAAAAAAAAAAAAATACAGGTATTTAGGGGGTTCCAAGTAATTTTCTAGCAAAAAAATACTGATTTAAACTTGTAAACGAATAGTGCCAGATAAGTTTTATATATACACACATAGATTACACGGACCAAGGCCAGTCCTTCATTGCGTGGATCTCTGCCACAGAGTTACAATGTACAGAACATTACAGCATTTCAAGGTTGAGTTTGAAGTCTGTCTTAATTGCTTCTGTAACAAGTAGATTAAAGGCTGCTTCTTTATTTTTCTTGCACGGTCTTGTTCCTAACCTTTTTTTTTTTTTTTATGTTCCTTTTCTTTGTTGTATGAAATTTAAACTTTAATAGACCCTGTTTTTCCAGATGTAGAATAAAGCTTGCATGACGGGGGGCTGCTTTGGAAGTAAAGTCTAAATAAGACTGCATGGCGGGGGGGGGGGTGCTTTTGCAGCAAAGTGAGGTTTAACGCTTGGTAAGGTTATTGCGCCTAGAGCTGGACAACTGAACACCAAACTCCAGTTAAAGTGTCACATCATTAAAAAAATCCCAATAAATGGTGTATTACATCCTGTTCATAGTCACTCGGTCACTATGGGATTCGTTTTCTGTATTCTGCAAAAAAGCCTGGTTGATCCTGCTGCTCTCTATCTCCCCCTTATGTCCATGTCCCCAATGCAGCTAGGGATTTTGCACAACCGTGTTGTCAGCTCTACACATGCTCAGTTTTCAGCATTTTTTTTTATTTTATTTTTTTATGCTGAGCATTTCCTCCCTATCACATCTGAGCAGCCCTTGTGACTATAGAGTCGTACATGTGGGCGTATACACAGTGGTGTCCACTAACCAGCTAAACACAATGGGGGCAGGATATTGCATGTAGATTGATGGAGGCATGTGACTGTCAGAAATCTGCCCACACTATGTTATTGCCAAAAATATAATGAAGATTTGATTTCAAATCTATATTTGTATGACAATTTAAAACAGTTTATTGATATAAATGATTCATTTTTACTCTGTATTACAAAGGCTGTTTTGTTTTTCAACATGTGACCAGCAGCAGAGGACTAGAAGATCCTCCTGCTTATGTTTCCCTGCAGACAGGCTGGGAGAGAGCTGGGTCATGTGACAGCTGGATATCAATTAGGAAAAAGGTATTTCGATTTTTTTTTTTTTTTTTTTAATAAAAATATTTACAGTGCCATTATCCACATATACAAATAGAAGGAACAGTGGGGAAGATTTACTAAATTTGGTGCACAAGTGCATAGTAACCAATCGGCTTCTAGGTTTTAGGCCAGGTTCACACTGCTCCGACATGGAAGTCGGACGACTTCCGATTAGACTTTGCCCTATGACGTCATGTCAGACTTCCGTGTGACTTCAATGAATGGGATCTGACTTTGATCTGACCACATCAGGCCCTTTAAGTCTGGTATGAATCTTGAGGGGAAAATGCTAAAAAAACAAAAAATGGCATGGGGCCTCCCCTAAAATCCATACCAGACCCCTATCCAAGCACGTAGCCCGGCAGGTCAGGAAAGTAGGGAGATCAGCGAGTGGACCATACCAGGCCATGCCCTCAATGTGGGGGGGGGGGTCTCTGTGCCCTCCACCCCAAAGCACCCTGTCCCCATGTTCATAGGGACAAGGGCATCTTCCCAACAACTCTGGCCAGTGGATGTGTGGGGGTCTGTGGGCAGGGATCTTATCAGAATCCCCCTTTAACCCCATCTGAATGAGTATGGGGTACATTGTACCACCCAAAAAAAAGAGTAAAAAATAAATAAAAGTACACAGGTTTTTGTCAAAGTCCTTTATAAAAAATGAAGCATGTCCCCCGTAGCTCCAACGTGTCTTCTTCCTCTTATTTTTCTCCCTCCGCTGATGTGTTCTACCTCTGGTTTTTCCTCCAGTTCTGCTCCGGACGCCAGCTCCCGCTGTTGTATTTGGCTCCGGTGTGTGCCATTTCTTATATAGCCTTGGGACATGGTCATCCGGAGACCCCAGTAAATGTGACGTCACCGCCCCATCATGCCCTGGGTGGTGACGTCACAAGGGGGCAGGGTCTCCAGGTGACATTACCGTTCTCGGATAAGGGTCTGGTATTGATTTTGGGGGGGAACCCCTCTCCGCATTTATTTATTTTTATTTTGCCGTGGAGTTCCCCTTAAAATCCATACCAGACCAAAGGGTTCCCCTTCAAGATCCTCGGAGCACAAGTCGCATGCCACAAGTTGGATCAGTTAAGATGATCCGACTTGGATGTGACTTACGTTCAAATCAGTGGGCTGAAATCTTGCCCAAGTTGGACCAAAGTAAAACGGGAGCCTTTTTCAAAGTCGGACCAGTTAAGAAGGCTCTCATAGGGAACCATTGATTTACACACGTCATGCGTGTGTCCCAAAGTCGGAGCGTATGTCGCACCTGTGTGAACTGGGCCACTGGCAGAGCCTTGAATCACTACAAAGTACTGCTGGATTACTGTGTGCAGAGGTGCCTGCAGAGACCTGCGGCACCTCGGCACATGCACAAAGACACTACACATACAGTCCCTGGATTTTAGGTTGTCTGCACATGTGTGGAAAACCACGTGTGTTCACAGATATGCCACGGGTCTCTGCCAGGTGCCAAAGGTCGATGACGCCCTCGAAGCAGCAGATGACGGAGAGCCGTGTCTCCTCGTACTGCTAGACCTAAGTGCAGCGTTTGATACAGTAGATCACAATACTCTACTCGTCCGCCTCACAGAAGTAGCCGGAGTCCAAGACATAGATCTCCAATGGTTCACGTCCTTCCTAGGAAATCGGTCACAGACAGTGAAACTAGGAAACTTCCTCTCCGAAACTCGGGCAGTCACCTGCGGAGTCCCTCAAGGCTCTCCGTTGTCACCCGTTCTCTTCAACATTTACATTCGCCCACTCCTTCAAATCATCAGATGCTCAGATCTCTGCTTCCACTCTTACGCTGACGACACGCAACTTTATTTCCGGATCAATGGAAAAAAAGATCACCAACAACAACTTGAAAACTGCCTCAAATCAATAGAGGACTGGATGACCACCAACTCCCTCCAGCTGAACCAATCAAAGACAGAGCTTCTTATCTTACACCCAAATCATAAGCCCGCAACCAAAACCTCCTGGTCTCCACCAACCGTCTTTGGGCAGACTATCTCCCCAAAGACCAAAGCGAAGAGTCTCGGGGTTATTTTAGACGCACAAATGTCAATGGATGCGCAAATAGGATCTGTAGTCAGTCGATCTCACCATCTGCTGCGCATGCTTCGCAGACTCATCCCTTTTATCCCAAAGAATGACAAAGCAGTGGTAGTTGGAACAATCATTAATTCACGACTGGACTACGCAAACTCGCTTTACATAGGATTACCACAATATCAACTTGCGCGATTACAACTGATCCAAAACACGGCGGCAAGGCTGATAACAGGAAAAAAACCCTGGGAATCCATTTCTCCTTCACTGAGGAGCTTACATTGGCTAACCGTAAAAAATCGGATCACGTTCAAGACCCTTTGCCTCACCCACAAATGCGTGCATAGAGAAGCTCCGCAATACCTAATGGAGAAAATAAATCATTACACACCAAACCGCAGTCTTCCATCAGCCAACAAAAACCTCCTCCTCGTGCCCAAAGCCCGGTATAAATCCAAGGGTGATCGGAGATTCGCTGTCCAAGGGCCTCGGCTATGGAATGCTCTACCAATCAACATCCGCCTGGAAGAAAATCACATGGCTTTTAGGAAAAAACTCAAGACCTTCCTCTTTTAGCAGATGATCAAAGCTCGCCACAGCGCCTAGAGGCGATTCAGTTCGCATTGTGCGCTATACAAGTATTTCATTCATTCATTCATTCAGAGCCCTTCAGTGCATCTGCGCACATGCAATACAATAACCTGCTGTGTTATTGTGAGTGGAAGACTGTCTTATGTAAGTCATTTGTACCCATCACTCCACTGCAAATAAAGAGCAATTCCAGATGATAGATGAGGTTGTTGTGACTGGAAGGTTTCATTGGTTGCTGCAAATAATGGTTACTGTAGCAAATTACATTTGTCAGAACTTGGTAAACTCAGTCGGCCGTGTGTGCTTTAGCTGCGATTACACTCATCAGGTAGGTGCTTTGTTACAATGCGTTGTGCCAGTCCAAACTGTATTTTAGGGCCTGGCAGCCCACTTTTATTGAACAAAACGGAAAGTTTACAGAACATTGGTTTCCCATGCAGGGGTTCTTCCACATCAACACGAATAGTCAACTGAAAATGCCGAGCTCCCTTGTTAGCAGCACCATTGTTCTTCTTACCAGTCCCACGGACTGTGTTGCCCAGCTCTCCTGGTTCACTTGGCTCTCTTAGGCTGGATTCACACCTATGCAGTTTTAGTGCTTTTTGCATTGTTGCAGATTTGCACTACAGAACTTGTTCCATAGGAAACCATGTTAGATGGACTGTAGTGCAAATCTGCAAAATGCAAAAAGCACTAAAACTGCATTGGTGTGAATCCAGCCTTAGCCTTTAGTTGGAGTGCCCTGCTGCACGGGCCACTCTTGGCCTCTGGATAGGGGTTCTCCTGACACCCCAATAGGAGCCCACCTGGATCCTGGAATGAGACATCCTGTCCATGCCTCCCAACATTTTGAGATGGGAATGAGGGACACCTACCAGCAAACATATGTAGGCAGAAGACACACCTCCTGCCACACCTACTTAAAAGGAGAATTAACCAAAAAAAAAAAAGAAGGTTCATTAAATTACACAAGGGCTTTTTTTTACCACTACTATTCATTTATATTGCCTTTTAAAATTTACAAATGCAGAAATGTAAAAATTGGATGAAAGGTTTAGCACTGGGAAACTTTTTGAAAAATAAAGTGCATTTTATATACAATTATATAGATCAGACCAAAATGAGGGACAATGAGGGGGAAAGCGGGACAGAGGACATTGCTCCAAATCAGGGACAGTCCCTCGTAATCAGGGACATTTTGGAGCTATACCTGTCCCCTGGCTTTGCTGTGACTCCTCTGACCCCTAGGTTGAGACTTTCTGTCCCCCAACTCCTTTCTGGCGCTCCTCTGACCCCTAGGATGAGACCTTCTGTAGCCTGTCGTCTGGTTGGGTATTCTCCTGAACTCTAGGTTGAGACCTTCTGTCCCCCGGCTCTTGGCTGGGGCTCTCTGACTCCTAGGTTGAGACCTTATGTCCCCTGACTTCTGGTTGGGACTCCTCTGACCCCTAGGTTGAGACCTTCTGTAGCCCGACTTCTGGTTGGGGATCCTCTGACCTCTAGATTGAGATCTTCTGTCCCCGACTCCTGGCTGGGGCTCCTCTGCCCCCTAGATTGAGACCTTCTCTCCCCTGACTCCTGGCTGGGGCTCCTCTGACCCCTAGGTGAGACCTTCTCTCCCCCGACTCCTGGCTGGGGCTCTTCTGATCCCTAGGTTGAGATCTTCTCTTCCCCGACTCCTGGCTGGGGCTCTTCTGATCCCTAGGTTAAGACCTTTTGTCCCCTGACTCCTGGCTGGGGCTCTTCTGATCCCTAGGTTAAGACCTTTTGTCCCCTGACTCCTGGCTGGGGCTCTTCTGATCCCTAGGTTGAGACCTTTTGTCCCCTGACTCCTGGCTGGGGCTCTTCTGATCCCTAGGTTGAGACCTTTTGTCCCCTGGCTGGGGCTCTTCTGATCCCTAGGTTGAGACCTTTTGTCCCCTAACTCCTGGCTGGGGCTCCTCTGACATCTGGTGCCTCCAAACTGGGAGCCCTGAGCTATCCTCAGGCTTGAGTATATAACCACCCTGCACACCTGTGTACTCACACAGGCTGCCAGTATCCAGTAAAATCTGGACACAGCATTGAAGCTTCCGTCCCACCCAAGACACTTTAAGCTTCAGGCCCCGATCCAGGACTATAGAAACTGGAGAAAATAAAAAAATAGCTTTCTCCACTCAGAAAGGATAGTCTGGAACCCCTGGGTGAGACCTCCTGTCTGCAGTATGGGAGCTGCTTCCAAACTGGGAGCCCTGAGCTATCCTCAGGCTTGAGTATATAACAACCCTGCACACCTATATATTCACACAGGCTGGAGTCAAGCAGTAAAGTCCAAACACAGGGTTGAAGGAACCTTCAAACTCCAGGCCCTGATCCAGTTTTACATACTCCAGAGAAAGCCAAAAAACAGCTTTCTTGACTCAGAAACGATAATCTGGAACTTTGCATTAACCCTTAAAGTGGTTGTAAACCCGTTACAACCACTTTTACCTACAGGTAAGCCTAGATCAGTGATGGCGAGCCTTGGCACCCCAGATGTTTTGGAACTACATTTCCCATGATGCTCATGCACTCTGCAGTGTAGCGGAGCATCATGGGAAATGTAGTTCCAAAACATCTGGAGTGCCAAGGTTCGCCATCACAGGCCTAGATCAAGGCTTACCTGTAGGTGCTCAAAATATCTCCCAAACCTCAGAGATATTTAGAAATTAGACGAGCACTGATGTCTATGGCGCATGCGCCGTAGTCAATGGCACAGGCGCACTTAAAACTCCTTTAGAAACAGCCTCGCCGTTTCTGAAGGAGATTGAGCCGTGATACCTGGAAGGAAGATGAACGCTTCGTGGAAGATGGGACAGCGGTGACATCACAGGCTTCGGTGTCAGGTAAGGGACACATATTGGGCTACTATGCATTATGCTTTATTTTTGCAGGGAAACAGAGGAAGTTAAACCCACCAGGGTTTACTTCCTCTTTAATGTAAATTCTGTGTCATATTCTCCTACATTTTCATATCTTCCAACTTTTTGAGATGGGAATGATGAACACCTGTTAGCAAAAGTATGCAGGCAAGAACACATTATGAAATACTTACTTTAGAACGAGGCTCCCGCAGCTCGTCCCCGGAGGGAGCTGACATGTTCGCTCTGCGTTTCTTCTGGGTTTGCGGGCTCCGGCGCTGTGACTGGCTGGAGCTGCAATGACGTCACATTCCTTCGTTCCGGCAAGGTCCGCCACGAGCCACCGGACCTTCAGAGCGCATGACGTCATCGGCTGCATGAAAGGGGAATATCTCCTAAACCGTGTATATATTATAGGCCTTATTATAGGCTTACCTGTAGGTAAAAATGACTAGGCAGACAATGCAAGCACTTTAAATGATAGGATGCAGTATGTACTGTATATAAGGGAGAGCATGCAGTGTATAAAGGGTGCATTATAAGGGGGGGGGGGCAGTGTGTATATGGGGTAAGTTATAATGAGGTAGAGTGGGGTATGTATAGGGGGCAGGGTACATTGTATTCAGGGTGTAATATATGTAGAAATGAAAGTGCAATATACAAAGGGTGTAGTACATAGTGCTTGGAGTGTAGTATATGCAGGGTGCACTATATACAGTGATGGGAGCAGTATATCCAATATGTTCTATATAAAGCACTGAGAGTGTACTATATCCCATTCCATTCTGTCATTCCTATTAGTATGTCCCTATATAATGTGGGTAGGATGCTGTATGCTCAAGGTGAAGGTGTACTGCTTGAAATACATATTGTGTAGGATGTCCTGTGTATATACAATGTATGGGATGTATTATATACACTGTACAGAGGATAGGGGGTACTATACACAGCATGTATTGTATACAATCTATATGTACATGATGTGGTGTTCAAAATATAGGATAGGATGTACTGTATACAATGTATAGGGTATGGGATGTACTGTATACAATGTATAGGGTATGCGATGTACTGCACTCAATGTATAGGGTATGGGATGTACTGTATACAATGTATAGGGAATAGAATGTACTGCACACAATGTATAGGGTATGGGGTGTTCTGCACACAATGTATGGAGGGTGCAGTACTCATAGGCAGCCTGTAGAGGTCAGTGTGTCGTCTGTCCCCGCCCCTCCTCCTCCCCGGTACGGTGGCCGGGGAGGCCGGTGACGTCACGCAGTCCCTGCCCAGCCGCAGCTGTCACACGGCGCCCGAACACCCGGATCCGGGCTGAGGTGGGAGCGGGATGGGGGGAGGGGGGTTCGGTGTGTAAAAGAAGGGGGGATGTGGTGGGGGAGGGAGCAATGCCGGGGCCCCAGGCTGTAGGAGGGTCCCTTATATACATACAGGCCGCCCGATACAATGGCTGACAGACTCCTCATCTCCATCCCTCCCCTCCCCCCCTGTCATCTCCATCCCTCCCCTCCCCCCCTGTCATCTCCATCCCTCCCCTCCCCCCCTGTCATCTCCATCCCTCCCCTCCCCCCCTGTCATCTCCATCCCTCCCCTCCCCCCTGTCATCTCCATCCCTCCCCTCCCCCTGTCATCTCCATCCCTCCCCTCCCCCTCCTGTCATCTCCATCCCTCCCCCTGTCATCTCCATCCCTCCCCTCCCCCTGTCATCTCCATCCCTCCCCTCCCCCTGTCATCTCCATCCCTCCCCCTGTCATCTCCATCCCTCCCCCTGTCATCTCCATCCCTCCCCCTGTCATCTCCATCCCTCCCCTCCCCCTGTCATCTCCATCCCTCCCCTCCCCCTGTCATCTCCATCCCTCCCCTCCCCCTGTCATCTCCATCCCTCCCCTCCCCCTGTCATCTCCATCCCTCCCCTCCCCCTGTCATCTCCATCCCTCCCCTCCCCCTGTCATCTCCATCCCTCCCCTCCCCCTGTCATCTCCATCCCTCCCCTCCCCTGTCATCTCCATCCCTCCTCCCCCTGTCATCTCCATCCCTCCCCTCCCCCTGTCATCTCCGTCCCTCCCCCTCCTGTCCTCTCCATCTCTCCCCCTCCTGTCATCTCCATCCCTCCCCTCCCTCCGTCATCTCCATCCCTCCCCTCCCCCTGTCATCTCCATCCCTCCCCTCCCCTGTCATCTCCATCCCTCCCCTCCTCTGTCATCTCCATCCCTCCTCCCCCTGTCATCTCCATCCCTCCCCTCCCCCTGTCCTCTCCATCTCTCCCCCTCCTGTCCTCTCCATCCCTCCCCCTCCTGTCATCTCCATCCCTCCCCTCCCTCCGTCATCTCCATCCCTCCCCTCCCTCCGTCATCTCCATCCCTCCCCTCCCTCCGTCATCTCCATCCCTCCCCTCCCTCCGTCATCTCCATCCCTCCCCTCCCTCCGTCATCTCCATCCCTCCCCCTCCTGTCATCTCCATCCCTCCCCCTCCTGTCATCTCCATCTCTCCCCTCCCCCTCCCGTCATCTCCATCCCTCCCCTCCTCCGTCATCTCCATCCCTCCCCTCCCCCTGTCATCTCCATCCCTCCCCCTGTCATCTCCATCCCTCCCCTCCCCCTCCTGTCATCTCCATCCCTCCCCCTGTCATCTCCATCCATCCCTCCCCCCTCCTGTCATCTCCATCCCTCCCCCCTTCTGTCATCTCCATCTCTCCCCTCCCTCCTTCCTGTCATCTCCATCTCTCCCCTCCCTCCTTCCTGTCATCTCCATCCCGCCCCTATTATATACCCCTGTTATTATATGTATCCCCCATATACACTACTAGTATATATATATATATATATATATATATATATATATAAAATGCCTTGGCTGTATACATATACTGGTGCCAGTGGATGTAATAACCCCCACATTGTTATCAGTGGATGTAATAACCCCCAGCATTGGTGTCAGTGGATGTAATAACCCCCAGCATTGTTATCAGTGGATGTAATAACCCCCAGCATTGGTGTCAGTGGATGTAATAACCCCCAGCATTGTTATCAGTGGATGTAATAACCCCCAGCATTGTTATCAGTGGATGTAATAACCCCCAGCATTGTTATCAGTGGATGTAATAACCCCCAGCATTGTTATCAGTGGATGTAATAACCCCCAGCATTGGTGTCAGTGGATGTAATAACCCCCAGCATTGTTATCAGTGGATGTAATAACCCCCAGCATTGGTGTCAGTGGATGTAATAACCCCCAGCATTGTTATCAGTGGATGTAATAACCCCCAGCATTGTTATCAGTGGATGTAATAACCCCCAGCATTGGTGTCAGTGGATGTAATAACCCCCAGCATTGTTATCAGTGGATGTAATAACCCCCAGCATTGGTGTCAGTGGATGTAATAACCCCCAGCATTGTTATCAGTGGATGTAATAACCCCCAGCATTGTTATCAGTGGATGTAATAACCCCCAGCATTGGTGTCAGTGGATGTAATAACCCCCAGCATTGTTATCAGTGGATGTAATAACCCCCAGCATTGGTGTCAGTGGATGTAATAACCCCCAGCATTGTTATCAGTGGATGTAATAACCCCCAGCATTGTTATCAGTGGATGTAATAACCCCCAACATTGGTGTCAGTGGATGTAATAACCCCCAGCATTGTTATCAGTGGATGTAATAACCCCCAGCATTGTTATCAGTGGATGTAATAACCCCCAGCATTGTTATCAGTGGATGTAATAACCCCCAGCATTGTTATCAGTGGATGTAATAACCCCCAACATTGGTGTCAGTGGATGTAATGACCCCCAGCATTGTTATCAGTGGATGTAATAACCCCCAGCATTGTTATCAGTGGATGTAATAACCCCCAGCACTGGTGTCAGTGGATGTAATAACCCCCAGCATTGTTATCAGTGGATGTAATAACCCCCAGCATTGGTGTCAGTGGATATAATAACCCCCAGCATTATTATCAGTGGATGTAATAACCCCCAGCATTGTTATCAGTGGATGTAATAACCCCCAGCATTGTTATCAGTGGATGTAATAACCCCCAGCATTGGTGTCAGTGGATATAATAACCCCCAGCATTGTTATCAGTGGATGTAATAACCCCCAGCATTGTTATCAGTGGATGTAATAACCCCCAGCATTGTTATCAGTGGATGTAATAACCCCCAGCATTGGTGTCAGTGGATATAATAACCCCCAGCATTGTTATCAGTGGATGTAATAACCCCCAGCATTGTTATCAGTGGATGTAATAACCCCCAGAATTGTTATCAGTGGATGTAATAACTCCCAGCATTGTTATCAGTGGATGTAATAACCCCCAGCATTGTTATCAGTGGATGTAATAACCCCCAGCATTGTTATCAGTGGATGTAATAACCCCCAGCATTGGTGTCAGTGGATGTAATAACCCCCAGCATTGGTGTCAGTGGATGTAATAACCCCCAGCATTGTTATCAGTGGATGTAATAACCCCCAGAATTGTTATCAGTGGATGTAATAACTCCCAGCATTGGTGTCAGTGGATGTAATAACCCCCAGCGTTGTTATCAGTGGATGTAATAACCCCCAGCGTTGTTATTAGTGGATGTAATAACCCCCAGCATTGTTATCAGTGGATGTAATAACCCCCAGCATTGGTGTCAGTGGATGTAATAACCCCCAGCATTGTTATCAGTGGATGTAATAACCCCCAGCATTGTTATCAGTGGATGTAATAACCCCCGGCATTGGTGTCAGTGGATGTAATAACCCCCAGCATTGTTATCAGTGGATGTAATAACCCCCAGAATTGTTATCAGTGGATGTAATAACTCCCAGCATTGGTGTCAGTGGATGTAATAACCCCCAGCATTGTTATCAGTGGATGTAATAACCCCCAGCATTGTTATCAGTGGATGTAATAACCCCCAGCATTGTTATCAGTGGATGTAATAACCCCCAGCATTGGTGTCAGTGGATGTAATAACCCCCAGCATTGGTGTCAGTGGATGTAATAACCCCCAGCATTGTTATCAGTGGATGTAATAACCCCCAGAATTGTTATCAGTGGATGTAATAACTCCCAGCATTGGTGTCAGTGGATGTAATAACCCCCAGCATTGTTATCAGTGGATGTAATAACCCCCAGCGTTGTTATTAGTGGATGTAATAACCCCCAGCATTGTTATCAGTGGATGTAATAACCCCCAGCATTGGTGTCAGTGGATGTAATAACCCCCAGCATTGTTATCAGTGGATGTAAAAACCCCCAGCATTGGTGTCAGTGGATGTAATAACCCCCAGCATTGTTATCAGTGGATGTAATAACCCCCAGCATTGGTGTCAGTGGATGCAATAATAACTGATACTACTGACACCAATGTTGGGGGTTATTATTGTGTCCTCTGACACCAATGCTGGAGATAACTCCGCCCATCGCACAGTCTTCCTTTCAGTGACGGGTTTTGGAATACAGCGCATGTTGCGGTGCCCGGCACCCCGCTGCCTGCCTGGTGCTCGGCGGGCCATGTGTTGGGTATCGGGGCTATATACAGTACTATAATTATATATGTATATCCCTATAGTTCCTCCTCTATACTCTTATATGTATGATTATGTTCTATCACTCTGGTACCCAGTCGGTGTGTAATGATCTTCTATATCTTTCAGTCCCCATTACTACTACTCCCAGCATTGTACAGCGCTAGAATCTGTATTGGTTGTGTGTTACGCTCTTGTTGTATTTGCAGTCATTATTTTATGTCTCCATTGGCACTATATACAGTGTATGTGTGTATGGATATGGATAAAGTTTTGTAAAGATTTGTGTCGGGTCAGTTAAGGCGGCCCTCATAGGGGCACATTGAATGTGACACGTCATGTGACTTTCACAAGCCGGATCCCATGTCGCATCAGTGTGAAGCAGGTTCTTGGGGAATTCCCCCTCCATGGGTTTGGTGAAAGTCGCAGCTGGGCACATAGAAAAAGCCCAGATTATAAACAAGCTGATGCCGGAGAACACTTTACATTCGTAGTGATCACATCTCATGTTGTAGAGGAGGAAATTCCCCTCTGCGACTTTCTGCGATCCGTTCTTTGTCTTCTTGTTTGTTTAGACCAGTTTAAGACCAGGCCTTCTCTGGAACTTTTTGCTTACAAGTTTAAATTTGTATTTTTTGCTAGAAAATGACTTAGAACCCGCATACATTATATCTATATCTGTTTCTATATCTATAATCTATAATCTATATCTATATCTATTTCTATATCTATATCTATTTATATTTCTATATCTATTTCTATATCTATATCTATTTATATTTCTATATCTATATCTATATCTATTTCTATATCTATATATATATATATATATATATATATATATATATATATATATATATATATATAATATTTCAAAAAAGTGTTTTTCAAAAAAAAAAATTGCATTTGGAAGACCGCTGTGCAAATAACATGTGACATAAAATATTGCAACGATCACCATTTTATTCTCTAGGGTCCCTGTTAAAATATATATATCTCTCTATATAGATATATCCCTCTATATGGATATATCTCTAGATATAGATACCGTTTATATATTTTATGTGTATATATATATATATTTTTTTTTTTTTATAACAGGGACCCTAGAGAATATAATGGCAGTAGTTGCAATATTTTATGTCACATGGTATTTGCATAAAAAACAAAACAGTAGTTAGCCCAATTTTTTTTAGATAATGTAAAAGATGATATTACGTTGAGTAAATAGATACCTAACATGTCCCGCTTTAAAACTGCGCACACTCATGGAATGGTGACAGACTACAGTAGACAGCACTTAAAGCGGACCTTCAGTCATTTTTTCATCTTTCCATCTATTAGATCTTCTGCTTTTGTTGTTGATGTTGCTTTGAATAGTAAAACATTTTTTTTCTGCCAGTAAATCCCTTATACAGCCCACTTCCTGTTTCTTGTCTGTTCATTAGCCTAGGCTTATGACATCATGCACAGCTCTCTCTCTCTCACTATCCTGAGAGTTTGCTAGGAAGGGAGGAGGGGATGAGCCATAAGAGGGCCAATGAGAGCTGCAGAGCTGGAGGCATGCCTCTGTGTAAATCCAGGAAGTGAACAGGCAGCAGCTTCAGCTGCCCACAGTTAAAATGGCTGCAGCCAGACTCAGTGGAGGGAGATTTCTGCAGCATTTTAGGCAAGTACAGAATCACAGTATATATAAAATAATATGCAAAGTGGTTGGAGGGATTCAGAATGGCAAAGATGTTTTTATTACAAATTATGTGAGCAGACTGCAGTTCCTCTTTAACCACTTCCCGACCGGCGCACGACGATGTACGTCGACAGAATGGCACGGGCAGGCATAAGGGCTTACATGTACGTCCTTGCCTTCCCGCGGGTCGGGGGCCCGATCGGGCCCCCGCCCGGTGCCTGCGGCGGTCGGTATTCGTTCGGGAGCGATCCGGGATGAGGGGGCGGCCATTCATTCATGGCCACCCCCTCGCGATCGCTCCCGACGAATAGAAATCCTTCGTGACATCACTTCCTCTCCTGTAATGTAAACACAGGAGAGGAAGTGATGTATTCTCTCCTCCGTGTCGGTATTTTTCGTTCCGACACCGAGGAGAGAGCATCGGTGAGTTGCACCAACACGACACTTCACAGTAGAACATGCCAGGCACACTCACACCCCCCCGATCACCCCCCCAATTACCCCTGCCCCCCAGTCACAGTGACACCAATGTCATTTATTTTTATTTTATTTTTTTGCATTGGTGTCATTTGTGACTGTAATAACTGTTAGGGCAGTTAGGGTTAGCCCCCTTTAGTTCTAATGTACCCCCCTAACCCCCCCAATAAAGGTTTAACCCCGTGATCACCCCCCGTCGCCAGTGTCACTAAGGCTGGGTTCACATTGCAGCGGTTTATGAGAACGGATGTGATTCGCACCGCACTGCAGTGCAAATCACATCCGATCTCTGTGCGATTCGAGTTCAGCCATACAGATAGTATGGCTGAATTCGCTTCGCACCCGCCGCAAATTCGCACGGGACCCTTTTTTTGGCCCGGAGCAGAATCGGATCGCATGGGTGTTCACACCATGCGATCCGAGTTTGCAGATCGCACTGCGATATGCGAACTGATCTGGGGGTGTCAGTAACATTTCACTGACACTCCCAGCAGTTCGCATAGGGCAGTGAGAACTGCCGCCGGGAGGCATGCGATGCGGGAACCCGCCGCGGATTCGTGGCGTTCCCGCATCGCTCCAGTGTGAACCCAGCCTAATAAGCGATCGTTTTTCTGATCCACAGGTGACGCTAGTTAGGCAGGTAGGTATTTAGGTTCGCCGCACCTTTTTATAGCGCCAGGGACCCCCATATACTACCGCATAAAGCCCCCTGATTGCCCCCCAGTTAACCCTTTCACCAGTGATCACCATATAACTGTTACAGGTGACGCTGGTTGGTTAGTTATTTTTTTATAGTTTCAGGGCACCCACCATTTATTACCTAGTCTCACTAGTGTACCCCTAAATTTAGGGGTGTCTACTTTCCAAAATGGGGTCATTTGGGGGGGGGGTTTGTGCCATCTTGGCATTTTATGGCCTTCAAAACTGTAACGCCCTTAGAAAGCCTGAAGGCGGTGCTTGGTTTTCGGGGCCCCGTACGCGGCTAGGCTCCCAAAAAGTCCCACATATGTGGTATCCCCGTACTCAGGAGAAGCAGCAGAATTTATTTTGGGGTGTCATTTCACATACGCCCATAGCATGTGTGAGCAATATATCATTTAGTGACAACTTTGTGTAAAAAAAAAAAAAAATTTTTTTTTTGTCATTATTCGCTTGAGGCAAAAAAATAAAATATTCAATGGGCTCAACATGCCACTTATCAATTTCCTTAGGGGGTCTACTTTCCAAAATGGGGTCATTTGGGGGGGTTTTGTACTGCCCTGCCATTTTAGCACCTCAAGAAATGAGATAGGCAGTCGTAAACTAAAAGCTGTGTAAATTCCAGAAAACGTACCTTAGTTTGTAGATGTGACAACTTTTGCGCAAACCAATAAATATACAATTATTGACTTTTTTTACCAAAGACATGTGGCTGAATACATTTTGGCCTAAATGTATGACTAAAATTTAGTTTATTGGATTTTTTAATAACAAAAAGTAGAAAATATCATTTTTTTTCAAAATTTGCGGTCTTTTTACGTTTATATTGCAAAAAATAAAAATCGCAGAGGCAATCAAATACCATCAAAAGAAAGCTCTATTTGTGGGAAGAAAAGGACGCAAATTTTGTTTGGGTACAACATTGCATGACCGCGCAATTACCAGTTAAAACAGCGCAGTGCCAAATTGTAAAAAGACCTCTGGTCATTTACCAGCAAAATGGTCCGGTCTGAAAGTGGTTAAAAACCTCCATAGGCGACACTTTAATTTCATTTATTTTTTTACAGGTTACCTGTTTAGAGTTACAGAGGAGGTCTAGTGCTAGAATTATTGAGCTCATTAGAAAAATTGCGGCGATACCTCACATGTGCGATTTGAACACTGTTTACATATGTGAGTGCGACTTACGTATGAGGTCACTTCTGTGTGCGAACTCGGCGAGACGGGGCACTTAAATTTATTTTTATTTTTTATACACTGTGCCTTTTTAATTTATTTATTTTTATCACTTTTATTTCTATTTCAAGGAATATAAACATCCCTTGTTTTAAGGCCTGAAAGGCAGAAATGACGCCGGACATTGCTCTGGTCCTCCAAGAGCATAGAGCTGAGTGTGGGCTATCTTGCCCCCGGGCACCCGACACATCGGCTCCAGGGGGGGGGGGGCACCTTTCCTACTGCCTTTAAAAGTGATCTTGTGGTGAATCCGCCGCTGAGACCACACAGAATCACTTTTCCTACTGCCTTTAAAAGTGATCCCGATGCAAATCCGCCACTGAGACCACCTTTATTAGGCGCAGAATTGCCCACAGTAAAAAAACTACAAAATCAAACGGGTTTATGGCAGCTAGCTGCTGCCAGAATAACGGCATTTAACGTCAAAGTAAAGAGGTATATGTGCTGTGGATGGACTTGAAGCCACTTATTTAGGATATCCTATCCTGAGTAGGAAAGAGATTTCTACTCTATATAACGTCTTCTCCTGGGTCACACTTCTCCATCGGCTGGCCTTACCAAATGGGCTAGGAATTTTCCCCACCTTCTGGATGAAACCCTTCTAAAATCATGACCGCATGTGATGTGCACAGGAATGCGGTGCGATTCCTGTGCGAATCACATGCCGTGTTCCGCAACTCACAACTCCCAGGCTCAGCGTCGCAAGGCATCGCATGTGAGCTGCACAGGAATCGCACTGCTTTCCTGTGCACATGACATGCGATGTCTGCGTGGTGTGATTCTAGCAGTCGCACTGTATTTTGCGAGCTGTTTCGTGGGGACGTTAACCTAACGTTGACACCCGCAGAAGATCGCATTGGACGCCGCGCAATTGCAATGCGGTGTGGGAGACTGACAGGATTCTCTGCATTACATCGCATCAGCGTGACCCAGCAGTGAGTCGATCAAAGCCACAATGTATCGCCAATCGATGGCATTTTCCTCCACACAACCGCCGCTCGCTGGATATTTTCTCTTTTTCAGACCATTCTCTGTAAACTCGAGAGATGGTTGTGTGTGAAAATCCCAGGAGATCAGCAGTTTTTTAAATACTCAGACCAGCCCGTCTGGCACCAACAACCAGACCACGTTCAAAGTCACTTACAGTGGCGTGCAAAAGTATTCACCCCCCTTGGCATTTTCTGTGTTTTGTTGCCTCACAACCTGGAATTAACAGGGATTGTTTGAGGATTTGCATCATTTAATTTACAGAACACGCCCACAACTTTGAATATGTTTTTTTTTTTATTGTGAAGCAAACAACAAATAGGACAAAATAACAGAAAAAGTCAATGTGCATAACTATTCACCCCCCTAAAGTCAATACTTTGTAGAGCCACCGTCCTTTTGCGGCTATCACAGCCCCAAGTCGATTTGGATAAGTCTCTGAGTTGCCACATCTTATCACTGGGATTTTTCCCCATTCCTTCTTGCAAAACTGCTCCAACTCCTTCAAGTTGGATGTTTTGCGCTTGTGAACAGAAATCTTTAAGTCTGACCACAGATTTTCTATTAGATTGAGGTCTGGGCTTTGACTAGGCCATTCCAACACATTTACATGTTTCCCCTTAAACCACTCAAGAGTTGCTTTAGCAGTGTGTTTGGGGTCATTGTCCTGCTGGAAGGTGAACCTCCGTCCTATCATCAAATCACACACAGAGTGGTACAGGTTTTGCTCAAGAATATCCCTGTATTTATCACCATCCATCTTTTCCTCAACTCTGATCAGTTTCCCAGTCCCGACTGCTGAAAAACATCCCCACAGCATGATGCTGCCACCACCATGTTTCACAGTGAGGATGGTGTTCTTTGGGTGATGTGATGTGTTGGGTTTGTGCCAGACATAGTGTTTTCTTTGATGGCCAAAAAGTTCAGTTTTAGTCTCATCAGACCAGAGCACCTTCCATTTTGGGAGTCTCCCACATGCCTTTTCACAAACTCAAAACGTGACATTTTGTTTTTTGCTGAAAGTAATGTCTTTCTTCTGGTCACTCTGCCATAAAGCCCAACTCTATGGAGTGTACGGCTTATTGTCATCCTATGTACAGATACTCCAGTCTTTGCTGGGGAACCTTAGGTCTCTGTGCTGCCTCTCTGATTAATGCCCTCCTTGCCCGGTCCGTGAGTTTTGGTGTGTGGCCATCTCTTGGCAGGTTTGCTGTTGTGCCATGTTCTTTCCATTTGGTTATCATAGATTCATAACAAAGGGGGTGAATACATACGCACCAACTTAGGGGAAAAGTCCCTAGGAGCCCAAACTATACTAATGATCCAATGTTAGTACGGTGATCTCCCCCGCTGAGCTATTGTGTTCTGACAGGGGGGCTACCCCCTCAACCAGGACACACCGGTCAGCTCTCTCAGCCATTGGCAGTCAGGTGCACCAAGGAGGTGCACCTGACTTAGACTAATGTTGGTGTCATGAGAAGGAACTACACCCCATCGTTGGTGTCATTAGAAGGAACTACGCCCCATCGTTGGTGTCATTAGGAGGAACTACGCCCCATCTTTGGTGTCATTAGAAGGAACTACGCCCCATCGTTGGTGTTATTATAAAGAACTACGCCCCATCGTTGGTGTCATTAGGAGGAACTACGCCCCATCGTTGGTGTCATTGGAAGGAACTACACCCCATCGTTGGTGTCATTGGAAGAAACTACACCCCATCCTTGGTATCATTGGAAGGAACTACGCCCCATCCTTGGTGTCATTAGGAGGAACTATGCCCCATTGTTGATGTCATTATAAGGAACTACACCCCATCGTTGGTGTCATTAGAAGGAACTAAGACCCATTGTTGATGTCATTAGAAGGAACTACGCCCCATCTTTGGTGTCATTAGAAGGAACTACGCCCCATCGTTGGTGTCATTAGAAGGAACTACGCCCCATCGTTGGTGTCATTAGAAGGAACTACGCTCCATTGTTGGGGTCATTGGGTGAAAATAATTATTCTCCATCGTAGGTGTCACTGGGAGGAACTTTGGCCCATCATTGGTTTCATTCGGAGAAATTGCACCCCTTTGTTGGTGTCAGAGGATGAAATATTACCCCTAGGGTCAGATAAATTCAAGCAAAGGGCCTCATCTGGCCCCTGGGCTGCAGTTTGGAGACCCCTGACCTAGATAGACAGCAAATCATATGGCTGTGGTTGAATACATGATGGAACATTAGAAGGGGGAGGATGTCTAATCTTCGAGGCTATGACCATGGGATGATTGTTGGTGAAAGACGTGGATATAAGATCTCAGGACTTGCTGTCCTCCTGGGATTTTCATAGTCAACGGTAGGGCTCAACAAATCCCTAGGCTCCAGGTCGCCATGGCTACTAGAAATTGTGTCCTGACGCCTGGACTTTTTTTTTTCAGCCCATTTGCTGTTGGCAACAGGCGCAAGGATTCACAATTCCTATCGCCCAACACCCGGGACGTGTAGTTCTGGATGCCGAGCAGTCTACTTGTTGGATGGAAGATCTTGTGCAGATGTGTTGCCGCCCAAAATCTTCCACACACCCCATTCATTCCCCCCCCATGGCGGGAGGGAGGGGAGCGGACGCGCGTATGTTCCATATCACCACACATGCTGATGAGAGTAATAATTATAGCACCAGACCTCCTTTGTAATGCTAAAATTATGACCTATAGAGGGCTTTTAAAGCATCACCAATGGAAAATATAGGGTACTGAAGGTTGTCGCCATCTCACCGGTGCACGCAAATTTAAAGCGGGAGTCCGCCGTTTTTTTTTTTTTTTAAAGCCAGCAGCTACAAATACAGCAGCTGCTGACTTTTAAAATAAGGACACTTACCCACCCAGCGCACCCGCGATGTCGGCACCCGAAGCCGATCTCTCGATCGTCACTCGGGTGCTGCCGCCGCCATCTTGGGTATGGGAATCAGGAAGTGGAGCCTTTCGGCTTCATTTCCCGATTCCCTACTGCGCATGCACGAATCGCGCTGCGCAATAAGGATGGACCCGCTGCCTCTGGGATCTGTGTGTTTCCCAGCAGGCAGCGGGGGACTTTCGGAAAGGGGCGTAGATCTACGCCCCTTTCCGCAGAGAGCTATCCCGAAAGTGGGTGCAGTTACCTGGATTATCCAGGTAACTGCACCCCCCTCCCCCCTGAAAGGTGCCAATTGTGGCGCCGGAGAGGGAAAGGATTCCAATAAGCGGAAGGTCCACTTTAGGGTGGACCTCCGCTTTAAGGTTTGACATGTTGGGTATCTATTTCATCGGTGCAACCGCTGACTTTATATTTTATCAAAAAATTGGGTAATTTATTGGGTTTATGTGCCCCCCTATAATTAACTTTACTGTGTTTTTTACTTTTGCGGTAATATCGTGTGACATTAAAAATTGGAACTCCCACTATTTTATTCTCTAGGGGCTACGTAAGAGAAGGGGTTTTGTCATTGAAAATAAAGCTTTGTTAGTTTTAAAAAAAAAAAATGGCTCCTAACTTATTTTAGCTGGCTCCTAGATTCAAAGCGAATGTGTTAGGCCCCGTTCTATGGCTTTATGGTTTACAGACAATGGTGTGAAAAGCGGAAGTCATCCAGCTAGTTGTAGTTTCGTGAGTGGAGGAGGTTCGTGTGAAGAAGTCCCAGAGAATGGCTGAAGCCCAAAGCTGCTCCGGTGGTCTCTCTTTACAGCAATGCTGCCCTGAAGGGCCCCTCCGAATGCACAACACATCGACCCTTGAAGAGCACGGGGTGCATCAGCAGAGGGCAAATGGGGCTACAGGAGTCCTTGGGTTACCAAATCTGACCGAAAAACATTTTCTGGTCTCATGAGTTTGGGTTTGAGTTGTGCCGTGTAGATGGTTGGGTCAGAATTTGGGGTACACAGGATGAGTCCATTTTAGGCTGGTCATTGAGAAGATGTGTGTGGGGGGGGGTTAAGAATGTTTTTTTGCTGCATAATCTTAGTTGTCTTGATCACCGGTCCCTACATACCACCTGAGCTTTGTTTAAATGTCAAATATTCTGCACCCCCTCCTTCTTGGTCCTAGTCTGTCCAGGTTGCTGTGGCTGTGCCCAGCAGAGTGAGGAGCCATGATGGGCAACATGCAAAATCTCAATCTGGTTCCCTGAGCATGATGTGAGTTCATTGTACGTCAATGGTTGCATTGTCCCCCGATTCTCATACAGTAGATCACGTTTTGATTGAGGAGATATAGAGGGGCTCGTGGGTCCAATGCGGGGTCAGCATAATGCAGGGCCAGGGACTGTTGGTGCTTCTGAGTCATTATGGACCTGAATTCTGAGGGAACCTCCAAATGTCCTATGTATGTGAATCAATACCGTACAGGTAAAAGGGGCCCCTACACAATGCTAGATAGGAGAACCTAGTACAGTGGGTACGTGTCGCTCTCGCTCGCTCGCTTTCTAATTCACACTCTCTATCGCTCGCTCTCTCAACCTCTTGCGCAAGCTCTTTCTCTTCCGCTCTTTCTCTTGTGCTCTCTTGCTCGCTCTTCCGCTCTCTTTCTCGCTCACTCACGCACTCTCTCTCACAGGCTCGCTCTTGCGTTTTTTCTCCCGCGCTCGCTCATTCTCTCTCGCACTCGCTCGTTCTCTCCTGCACTCACGTGCTCTCTCTCACGCACTCTGTGTCTCGCTCTCTCTCACTCTCTCGCACTCTGTATCTTGCTCATTTTCTCTCTCAGGCACTCTGTGTGTCTCTCTCTCAGGCATTGTGTGTGTCTCTCTCTCGCACTCTGTATCTTGCTCGCTATCTCTCTTACACTCTCTCTTGTGCTCTCTTTCGTTCTTCCACGCTCTCTATCTTGCTCGCTCTCTCTCACGCACTCTCACAAGCTCACTCTTGCATTTTGTCTCCTGTGCTCGCTCATTCTCTCTCTCGTGCTCATTCTCTCTCGCACGCACGTGCTCTCTCTCACGCACTCTGTGTCTTGCTCTCGATCTCTCGCACTCTGTATCTTGCTCGCTCTCTCTCTCAGGCACTCTGTGTGTCTCTCTCTCGCACTCTGTATCTTGCTCGCTCTCTCTCTCAGGCACTCTGTGTGTCTCTCTCTCTCTCGCTCTCTTGCACTCTGTATCTTGCTCGCTCTCTCTTTTGCGCTCTCTCTCGCTTGCTCTTTCTTGCTCGCTCTCTCACGCACTCTCGCAAGCTCACTCTTGCGTTTTGTCTCCCATGCTCGCTCATTCTTTCTCTCACGCTTGCTCGTTCGCTCTCTCTCTCGATCTCTCGTACTCTGTATCTTGCTCGCTCTCTTGGACTCTGTATCTTGCTCGCTCATTCTTTCTTTCACGCTTGCTCGTTCGTTCTCGATCTCTCGCACTCTGTATCTTGCTCTCTCTCTCTCTCATGCACTCTGTGTCTCGCTGTCTCTCTTGCTCTCTTGGACTCTGTATCTTGCTCGCTCTCTCTTTCTTTTTTTTTTCATTATACATTTTTATAGATTTGTTTTTCTACAAATATACATTTGGGATTGGTTTGCTTCCATGCCTTTGTATGTGGTTTCTGTGTATTCAGATGTATCTAGAATGTATTGGTTACTTTGTAAATTTACTATGCAGTGTTCCTCGCTTGAGGAAGGACGTTCGGTCTGAAAGCTTTCTGGATCCTGGAACACTCTCTGTGATTTCCGATATTTTACATGATGATTATTTGATGGATTCAAAAGATATTTGGAGTGCTGCAATTTTGGACTTTGCTTATATATTTGCTTATAATGTTATTTATTTAATTATATTTATTTTATATTTTTATTTATTATCTATTAATAATAGTAATCATTTATTATTAGTATTTATTATATTATATATTAGCTTATTATATTTTTATTTATAATATCAATGATCACCATTTGTATTGTTGTTATATTATTTATTTATTTTGCATTTTTAATATATTTATTTTATATTATTATTACTAGCATTTATTTAATATTTTATATATTAATGTATTATATTTTTAGTTATAATAATAATAACAATTTGTATAGTTTTTGTTATATTTGTGTTATTATTCACTTTGCAGTTTTAATATATTTAATTTATATTATTAATATTTATTCTTACTAGCATTTATTTATTATGTTCTTTTATATATTTTTTTATTTATAATAACAATAATAACCTTTTTTAATTGTTATTATTTTTTGATTTGTTTGTGCCTATTATATTAGATATCTACTTTATATATATAAACTAGTAGACAATAAACTACAGATTCCATTTGATTGGGGTGGAGGTGCTATCCATAAGGACCAATCAAATGGAATCTGTAGTTTATTGTCTACTAGTTTGGGCTTTGGAAGTGACTGCCTTGGCTTTGGTTTGTGAAATGCCCCATGCCCCGTACACACGATCAGAGTTTTCGTTGGAAAAATCTTGGATGGTTTTTCCGACGGGATTCTGCTCCACCTCCGCTCAAGAACGCGGTGATGTACAACACTACGACGAGCCGAGAAAATGAAGTTCAATGCTTCTGAGAATGCGTTGAATTGTTTCCGAGCATGAATTTTGCGCGTCAGAATTGCTACAGACGATCGGAAATTTCGGAAAAATAGAGAACCTGCTCTCAAGTCCGATGGAGCATACACACGGTCGCAATTTCCGTCCAAAACCTCACATCGGACTTTTGCTGGCGGAATTTCCGATCGTGTGTACGGGGCTTAAGTCAGTGTGTGTATTATCTGCATACAATTCGATACTATTATCTGCAAATGAGATGGGTATAATTGAATTTTCCAGCTGTGCGCGGCGTGATCGGAGGGACGGGTGCGCCATCAAAACGTTCTCTGATTGCAGTGCTCGCTATAGAATGGTAACAATCATCTTTGCTGAAGTACTGAAGAGACAAATTAATTGGCAGTAAATTGATCAGGTCTCATGTTGTCATGCCAATTTTTCCTGAACATCACCAATCGGCCTCCACTTGTAAATGTTGTTAATTAGTTATTAATTAGGACCCGGGTGTCGTCCTTTGGATTGGCTTCGCCCGCTGATCAGCGTATTGGAAATATATTTCCATGATTGTTTTATACGTCTTGTGTTTATGTATTTATTATGGTTTTGTGTTAATGGGAGTCTTATTTGTTTACTTTTTCTTTTTATGTGTGAATATACTATATGTGTGTGTGTGTGTGTGTGTGTGTGTGTGTGTGTGTGTGTGTGTGTGTATATATATATATATATATATCAGCCATAACATTATGACCACTGATAGGTAAAGCGAATAACATTGATTATCCCATTACAATGGCAGCTGAAAGTGGGTGGGATATATTAGGCAGTAAGTAGGGGTGCAACGGATCGTCACCGATCCGTGATCCGAACGGGGCACGCCGCGCTCCGCGGAGCGCTCCGCAGTCTCGGCTTTAGGAATGGTCTCGGTACACCCCTCGGCGTTTACAATGTGATCGCTCCGTCAAATGATGGAGCAATCACTTGTAAACAAATCGGCGTCATGATGACGCCGCTTCCTATCTCCCATCTGTGTACTGATCTGTACAGTGGAGGGGAGAGATTGGATGGCAGCAGTGCTGTGGGCTGCATCTGTAGAGCCCACAGCGCTGCTCTGTGACAAGTACAGTCACAGCCATCCCTCTATACTCTGCAATACTCTGCAATACCCTGCCAATACCCTGCCATACCCTGCCATACTCTGCGATACTCTGCCAATACTCTGCGATACCCTGCCAATACTCGCCAATAATCGCCAATACCCTGCCAATACTCTGCAATACCCTGTCAATATTCTGCCATACCCTGCAATACCCTGCCAATACTCTGCAATACCCTGCCAATACTCTGCCAATACTCTGCAATACCCTGCCAATACTCTGCCAATACTCTGCCATACTCTGCCAATACTCTTCCATACCCAGCCATACCCTGCCAATACTCTGCAATACCCTGCCAATACGCTGCAATACCCTGCCAATAATCTGCAATACTCTGCAGTACTCGGCGATACCCAGCCGTACCCAGCCATGCTCAGCCAATATTACAGTGGGGAGATATATATTACAGTGGGGAGATATATATTACAGTGGAGACTATATGGTGGTGGAATTTTCACAGGGTTTTGCAAATTCAATTATTATTGGCTGATCCGAAAAATGATCCGATCCGTGACTCTGATCCGAGGAAAGATCCGATCCGTGAGTTTTTTGATCCGTTGCACCCCTAGCAGTAAGTGAACACATTGTCCCTGAAGTTGATGTGTTGAAAGCAGAACAAAAATGGGTGTAGCCAAATTGTAATGGCTTAGAGCAATGATCTCCAAACTGCGGCCCTGGGGCCGGATGTGGCCCTTTGCTTGCCTCTATCTGGCCCTTGGGGCACTATTCCTCTCACTGACACCAAGAATGGGGCACGATTCCTCCCACTGATATCAATAGGGCACTATTCCTTCCATTAAAACCAATTATGGGGCATTGTTTACTCCCTCTGGTCACAGTCTGGCCCCCATAAAATCTGAAGGACATGAAAGCGGCCCTTTGTATAGAAAGTTTGGAGACCCCTGGCTTAGAGGACTGGGGGAGAGAAAATCCCTTCTTAGCGGTCACTGCAACAGGTGTCCGTTCTCAAACTTGGTGTCGGAAATTCCGATCGTGTGTACACAAGTCCGACGCACAAAGTGCCACGCATGCTCGGAATTTAAATAGATATTTTGTAGATAGGCAACTCCTATCCTCATATTGATTAGTGGTTCCAAATTAATAATAACTACTGCAGGTGTCCCCATTGGGGAAGTTCCTCTTTTTTCCTGTTCTGGTGACAACATTTTTGAGTGGTAAAAAAAAAAACTCGGCATGCGTTCCTGTGCGATTCTGCATCCCCACGTGGTGCCATTTTGCAGCTCATTCATTTGATTGGGCTGAAATTGAACCGAGAAATGAGTGCGACTTTTTTTTAAAAAGCGACCCCCCCCAAATCGCAATGGTGAATGTGATCTGGTTGCCCGCAAACGAACTGCGTTTGTGACATGCGTTTAGGGGTATCGTTAACAAAGCATGGGCACCGGCGGCAGATCGCAAGGGCAGTGCGTTTTGAACGCTGTGCCAGAAAGGCGCACAGGAGCGATTCTTTCCATCGCACGCCGCAATAAACTCACCGATCCAAATCGCAGTGAAGCAGCCTGATTTTCAAAGCCGAACTAGCGTGACCCAGGGCTTAAGGATTTCACACCGGTGGCTGTTTGTTTTTGTCTTCTGGTGTTTTTACTAAAAGGTGCGGCTGTACCTTTAGACAGCTAGACGGCGCCTACGTCCCCGCCCCCTCCCCCTCCGTCCTTATTTAGACGTGGTCCCCGCCCCTTTAATACATAGTTGCAGTGACAATGGGCGACCTTTAAACCCTTTACACCTCTCTAGTCCTCCTGCTTTGTTGGGACACATTGTGGGCGGGACCCCCGAATAGTGAACCGCGCTTTCTACATGCAGACGGTTTTCAATTCTTTAGGGATATGCACTTTAAGAATTCCCTGCAGATATTTGTACATCGCTGTTCTCTGGGGAAGGATTGGAATGTATTGTCCCGGAAATCCCTCATTGCCCCTTCCTAACCCTTCATACTGGATGAGGAATACAATATTTCTAGGAGGTGGAAACCGCCACATCTCACATCAGCCTCAACAAAAGCGCAGCTCCGGGAATGGAAACTTTCAATAAATAAAATCTCACATAGCCACAAAAGATAGAAATCCATTTGCAAACCCAGATATTACCATATAAAAGTAGCAGTGACCTCATCACTGTGCTGTACATAGCCTGTGCAGAGAGCAGAGCTGTGGGAGGGGCCCGGCCAGCCCCACCCACTACTGGCTGCCTGCATAAAACTACAGGAGGGGGGCGGAGACAAGACCAGTGACCCTGCACAAGGAGAAAGTACAGAGCTATGGGAGGGGCCAGCAGGCTCCACCCACTACAGAAAACCACAGTAGGGGGGTGGAGACAAGACCAGTCACCCTGCACAAGGAGACAGCAGAGCTGTAGGAGGAGTCAGCAGGCTCCACCCACTACAGGCTACTAGTAGAAAACTACAGTAGGGGGTGGAGACAAGAGCAGTCACCTTGCACAAGGAAAGAGCAGAGCTGTGGGAGGAGCCAGCAGGCTCCGCCCACTACAGAAATCTACAGTAGGGGGTGGAGACAGACCAGTCATCCTGCACAAGGAGAGAGCTGTGGGAGGGGCATAGCAGGTCTCAACCACAATAGAAAACTATAGGAGGGGTGGAGACAAGACCCTGCACAAGGAGAACGAACAGAGCTGTGGGAGGGGCCAGAAGGCTCCACCCATTGCAGAAAAGTACAGTAAGGGGGTAGAGACAAGACCGGTCACCCTGCACAAGGAGAGAGCAGATATGTGGGAGGGGCCAGCAGGCTCCACCCACTACAGAAAACTACTGTAGGGGGTGGAGACAAGACCAGTCACCCTGCACAAGGAGACAGCAGAGCTGTAGGAGGAGTCAGCAGGCTCCACCTACTACAGGCTACTAGTAGAAAACTACAGTAGGGGGTGGAGACAAGACCAGTCACCCTTCACAAGGAGAGAGCAGATATGTGGGAGGGGCCAGCAGGCTCCACCCACTACAGAAAACTACTGTAGGGGGTGGAGACAGACCAGCCACCCTTCACAAGGAGAGAGTAGAGCTGTGGGAGGGGCCAGCAGGCTCCACCCACTACAGAAAACTACAGTAGGGCTGGAGACAAAACCATGCACAAGAAGAAAGATCAGAGCTGTGGGTGAGGCCATCAGGCTCCGCCCACTACAGGGTACTAGTAGAAAATGACAGTAGGGGGTGGAGACAAGACCGGTCACCCTGCACAAGGAGAGAGCAGATCTGTGGGAGGAGCCAAGCAGGCTCCACCCACTACAGAAAACTACAGCAGGCACAAGGAAGTGGTAAAAAATACATTTTTATTTATTTATTTATATATTTATAAAGTGCCACATCCCTCCGCGCTCGTGTTCAGAAGCGAACAAATACGCAAGCCGCCCACCTGACCCTGCCTTTTCCTAGCGCTTTTTGTTTACAAGTTTAAATAAAAATGTTGCAAATGTGATCCAAAATGAATTACATTTTCTATAAAGTTATAAAATAAAGGAGGGAATGATGGTCGGCCCATAATAAAGCGGTTGGGTGTTTTCTTTGGATTGGAGGGATGCAATGCCGGATTTGGAAGCAGTCAGACCTATCTGATTGTCAGTGGTTCTTCCAGGGAACACAAATTGTTAGTTTCAGTTTTTGGAACTGATTGTGATTGGACCATCATGTTTTAACCTGCCTCCAGGAAGGTGATTGCTGACAGCTGATTGGTTGCCCCAGCCCCTTTTCCTCTGCACTGGTAGTCTGCGTTGTGCTCTTTGTGTGCGTTTGTTGTGATCAGGGCAGAGGACTCTGGGATGCCTCCAGCCTGCACCCAACTTCCGTATTCAATTTTTATTGCCTGCAGGAGAGGTGGCCAAAGTCTGAGGAGTGCCTGTGTCTGGGGACGGCTGCCGGCCTCGCCGCATGCTCTGCGTCTCTCACTTCTCATGGCCTCCAGGTAGAGCCTGCTCTGACCTGTCAGGGACACGGGTGATGGAGAGATGCCTGCAGGGTTAGCTTGTCTGTCCATCCTCTGGACTCACAACATTGTTTTTTGTGTCTTTCAGGATGAGATCTCGGTGAGAGCGGACGAGTCGGATATGAATGACCCCACATGGGCAGATAAGTCGGGGTGCCCCAGCGAGGAGGAGAAGATGAGGAGCCCCCAGAATTTGCCGGGCCCTGGTGAGGACGGTGAGTTAGCTCCGGGGGTTGGGGAGGGAAGGGTTACACGGAGGAATGTGCAGGAGGAGCAGGTCAGGGTTTCAGAGGGGTGTGTTACACCTGGATGAACCGCATTGTAAAAGGTAAATAGACTAAACAGATTTTTAGGGCAGAGAGCACTTCCAGGGAGTGCGGGCAGAGGCCATCTTGTGTTACTACTGAGCTGGAGTGGAGAGGACAGAGTGTCAGGGGATAGGCTGCAATGTGGTGGGAGATGAGCAGGAATATGATTTATAATGCAATGTGGTGGGAGATGAGCGGGGATGTGATCTATAATGCAGTGTAGTGGGGGATGAGGCAGTGGGGTGCAGTGTAGTGGGGGATGAGGCAGTGGGGTGCAGAGTAGTGGGGGGTGAGGCAGTGGGGTACAGTGTAGTGGGGGATGAGGCAGCGGCGTGCAGTGTAGTGGGGAATGAGGCAGCAGGGTGCAGTGTAGAGGGGGATGAGGCAGCAGGGTGCAGTGTAGTGGGGGATGAGGCAACGGGGTGCAGTGTAGTGGGGAATGAGGCAGTGGGGTGCAGTGTAGTGGGAGATGTAGCAGTGGGGCATAGTGTTGTGGTTGAACAGTGGGGTGCAGTTTAGTGGGGATAAAGCAGTGAGGTGCAGTGTAGTGGGGGATGAGGCAGTGGGGTGCAGTGTAGTGGGGGATGAGGCAGTGGGGTCCAGTGTAGTGGGAGATGAGGCAGTGGGGTGCAGTGTTATGGTTGTTCATTGGGGTGCAGTGTAGTCAGGAATGAGGCAGTAGGATGCAGTGTAGTGGGGGATGAGACAGTGGGGTGCAGTGTAGTGGAGAATGAGACAGTGGGGTGCAGTGTACTGGGGGATGAGGTAGTGGGGTGCAGTGTAGTGGGGGATGAGGTAGTGGGGTGCAGTGTAGTGGAGGATGAGACCGTGGGGTGCAGTGTAGTGGGGGGTGAGGCAGGGGGGCGCTGTGTGTTGGGGGATAAGGTAATGGGGTGCATGTAGTGGAGGATGAGACAGTGGGGTGCAGTGTACTGGGGGATGAGACAGTGGGGTTTAGTGTAGTGGGGGGTGAGGCAGTGGGGTGCAGTGTAGTGGAGAATGAGGCAGTGGTTTGCAGTGTTATGGTTGTTCATTGGGGTGCAGTGTAGTCAGGAATGAGGCAGTAGGGTGCAATGTAGTGGGGGATGAGACAGTGGGGTGCAGTTTAGTGGAGAATGAGACAGTGGGGTGCAGTGTAGTGGGGGATGAGGTAGTGGGGTGCAGTGTAGTGGAGGATGAGACCGTGGGGTGAGGCAGGGGGGTGCAGTGTAGTGGGGGATGACACAGTGGTGGATGAGACAGTGGGGTTCAGTGTACTGGGGGATTAGGCAGTGGGGTGCAGTGTAGTGGGGGATGAGACAGTGGGGTGCAGTGTAGTGGGGGATGAGGCAGTGGGGTGCAGTGTAGTGGGGGATGAGGTAGTGGGGTGCAGTGTAGTGGGGGATGAGGCAGTGGGGTGCAGTGTAGTGGGGGATGAGGCAGCGGGGTGCAGTGTAGTGGGGGATGAGGCAGCGGGGTGCAGTGTAGTGGAGGAAGAGGCAGCGGGTGCAGTGTAATGGGGGATGAGGCAGCGGGGTGCCGTGTAGTGGGGGATGAGGCAGCGGGGTGCAGCGTGGTGGGGGATGAGGCAGTGGGGTACAGTGTAGTGGGGGATGAGTCAGTGGGGTCCAGTGTAGTGGAGGATGAGTCAGTGGGGTCCAGTGTAGTGGGGGATTAGTCGGTGGGGTGCATTGTAGTGTGGGGTGCAGTGTAGTGGGGGATGAGTCGGTGGGGTGCATTGTAGTGTGGGGTGCAGTGTAGTGGGGGATGAGTCGGTGGGGTGCAGTGTAGTAGAGGATGAGGCAGTAGGGTGCAGTATAGTGGGGGATTAGGCAGTGGAGTGTAGTGGGGGATGAGGCAGTGGGGTGCAGTGTAGTGGGGGATTAGGCAGTGGGATACAATGTAGTGGGGGATGAGGCAGTGGGGTGCAGTGTAGTAGGGGATGAGGCAGTGGGGTGCAGTGTAGTGGGGGATGAGGCAGTGGGGTGCAGTGTAGTGGGGGATGAGGCAGTGGGGTGCAGTGTAGTGGGGGATGAGGCAGTGGGGGGCAGTGTAGTAGGGGATGAGGCAGTGGGGTGCAGTGTAGTGGGGGATGAGGCAGTGGCGTGCAGTAGAAGTCATTGTATACAGAATAGAGTGTGCTGATCATCTTGTGCCCAGCCTCCAGTACAGTACAGTGACATTGTCAGTTGGGTGTCACCCGGCGGAGCGAGGGTCGGGCTGGGGGGATGTGTACAGTGTGTGACTGGCAAGGATAATACAGCCTAATCCTTGTAAGATCAACTGAGATTCTGTGAAAGAAGGAAATGGGGGAGGGGAACGTCTCCTGCCACTGGCAACCCCATTCGGTGCAGATCTGCAGCCCACACATACTGATACACACACTGGGACACATACATGTACACACACACTCACACCGACCCACTTACTCATAGTGGCCTATATCTGTATCTTTATTATAATATGTATAATAATAATATATATACACGTATATATACATAGATATACTCATATTGCTCTGTACACGGATCACGTCCTCTGCTGTATAGGGAGTAATATGGTGTCTCTGGTGTATAGGGAGTAGTATGGTGTGTCTGCTGTATAGGGAGCAGTATGGTGTCTCTGCTGTATAGGGAGTAGTATGGAGTCTCTGGTGTATAGGGAGTAGTGTGGCGTCTCTGGTGTATAGGGAGTAGTGTGGCGTCTCTGGTGTATAGGGAGTAGTGTGGCGGCTCTGGTGTATAGGGAGTAGTGTGGCGTCTCTGGTGTATAGGGAGTAGTGTGGCGTCTCTGCTGTATAGGGAGTAGTGTGGCGGCTCTGGTGTATAGGGAGTAGTGTGGCGTCTCTGGTGTATAGGGAGTAGTGTGGCGTCTCTGCTGTATAGGGAGTAGTGTTGCGTCTCTGCTGTATAGGGAGTAGTATGGCGTCTGCTGTATAGGGAGTAGTATGGCGTCTCTGGTGTATAGGGAGTAGTATGATGTCTCTGGTGTATAGGGAGTAGTATGGCGTCTCTGGTGTATAGGGAGTAGTATGGCGTCTCTGCTGTATAGGGAATAGTATGGCGTCTCTGGTGTATAGGGAGTAGTATGGCGTCTTTGCTGTATAGGGAGTAGTATGGCGTCTTTGTTGTATAGGGAGTAGTATGGTGTCTCTGCTGTATAGGGAGTAGTATGGCGTCTCTGCTGTGTAGGGAGTAGTATGGCGTCTCTGGTGTATAGGGAGTAGTATGGCGTCTCTGGTGTATAGGGAGTAGTATGGCGTCTCTGCTGTATAGGGAGTAGTATGACGTCTCTGCTGTATAGGGAGTAGTATGGCGTCTCTGGTGTATAGGGAGTAGTATGGCGTCTCTGGTGTATAGGGAGTAGTATGGCGTCTCTGCTGTATAGGGAGTAGTATGACGTCTCTGCTGTATAGGGAGTAGTATGGCGTCTCTGGTGTATAGGGAGTAGTATGGCATCTCTGCTGTATAGGAAGTAGTATGGCGTCTCTGCTGTATAGGGAGTAGTATGGCGTCTTTGCTGTATAGGGAGTAGTATGGCGTCTTTGCTGTATAGGGAGTAGTATGGCGTCTTTGCTGTATAGGGAGTAGTATGGCGTCTCTGCGGTATAGAGAGTAGTATGGCGTCTCTGCTGTATAGGGAGTAGTATGGCGTCTCTGCGGTATAGGGAGTAGTATGGCATCTCTGCTGTATAGGGAGTAGTATGGCGTCTTTGCTGTATAGGGAGTAGTATGGCGTCTCTGCTGTATAGGGAGTAGTATGGCGTCTCTGCGGTATAGAGAGTAGTATGGCGTCTCTGGTGTATAGGGAGTAGTATGGCGTCTCTGGTGTATAGGGAGTAGTATGGCGTCTCTGGTGTATAGGGAGTAGTGTGGTGTCTCTGGTGTATAGGGAGTAGTATGGTGTCTCTGGTGTATAGGGAGTAGTGTGTGCCTCTGCTGTATAGGGAGTAGTATGGTGTCTCTGGTGTATAGGGAGTAGTATGGTGTCTCTGGTGTATAGGGAGTAGTATGGTGTCTCTGGTGTATAGGGAGTAGCATGGTGTCTCTGCTGTATAGGGAGTAGTATGGTGTCTCTGGTGTATAGGGAGTAGTATGGCGTCTCTGGTTTATAGGGAGTAGTGTGGTGTCTCTGGTCTATAGGGAGTAGTATGGTGTCTCTGGTGTATAGGGAGTAGTATGGCGTGTCTGCTGTATAGGGAGTAGTATGGCGTCTCTGCTGTATAGGGAGTAGTATGGTGTCTCTGCTGTGTAGGGAGTAGTGTGGTGTCTCTGGTGTATAGGGAGTAATATGGCATCTCTGGTGTATAGGGAGTAGTATGGCATCTCTGTTGTATAGGGAGTAGTATGGCATCTCTGGTGTATAGGGAGTAGTATGGCGTCTCTGGTGTATAGGGAGTAGTATGGTGTCTCTGCTGTATAGGGAGTAGTGTGGTGTCTCTGGTGTATAGGGAGTAGTATGGTGTCTCTGGTGTATAGGGAGTAGTGTGTGTCTCTGCTGTATAGGGAGTAGTATGGTGTCTCTGGTGTATAGGGAGTAGTATGGTGTATAGGGAGTAGTATGGTGTCTCTGGTGTATAGGGAGTAGCATGGTGTCTCTGCTGTATAGGGAGTAGTATGGTGTCTCTGGTGTATAGGGAGTAGTATGGCGTCTCTGGTTTATAGGGAGTAGTGTGGTGTCTCTGGTCTATAGGGAGTAGTATGGTGTCTCTGGTGTATAGGGAGTAGTATGGCGTGTCTGCTGTATAGGGAGTAGTATGGCGTCTCTGCTGTATAGGGAGTAGTATGGTGTCTCTGCTGTGTAGGGAGTAGTGTGGTGTCTCTGGTGTATAGGGAGTAATATGGCATCTCTGGTGTATAGGGAGTAGTATGGCATCTCTGGTGTATAGGGAGTAGTATGGCATCTCTGGTGTATAGGGAGTAGTATGGCATCTCTGGTGGATAGGGAGTAGTATGGCGTGTCTGCTGTATAGGGAGTAGTATGGCGTGTCTGCTGTATCGGGAGTAGTATGGCGTGTCTGCTGTATAGGGAGTAGTATGGCGTGCTGTATAGGGAGTAGTATGGCGTGCTGTATAGGGAGTAGTATGGCGTGTCTGCTGTATAGGGAGTAGTATGGCGTGTCTGCTGTATAGGGAGTAGTATGGCGTGTCTGCTGTATAGGGAGTAGTATGGCATCTCTTGTGTATAGGGAGTAGTATGGCGTGTCTGCTGTATAGGGAGTAGTATGGCGTGTCTGCTGTATAGGGAGTAGTATGGTGTCTGCTGTATAGGGAGTAGTATGGCGTGTCTGCTGTATAGGGAGTAGTATGGTGTCTGCTGTATAGGGAGTAGTATGGCGTGTCTGCTGTATAGGGAGTAGTATGGCATCTCTTGTGTATAGGGAGTAGTATGGCGTGTCTGCTGTATAGGGAGTAGTATGGCGTGTCTGCTGTATAGGGAGTAGTATGGCGTGTCTGCTGTATAGGGAGTAGTATGGTGTCTGCTGTATAGGGAGTAGTATGGCGTGTCTGCTGTATAGGGAGTAGTATGGTGTCTGCTGTATAGGGAGTAGTATGGCGTGTCTGCTGTATAGGGAGTAGTATGGCATCTCTGGTGTATAGGGAGTAGTATGGCATCTCTTGTGTATAGGGAGTAGTATGGCATCTCTGGTGCATAGGGAGTAATATGGTGTCTCTTGTGTATAGGGAGTAGTATGGCGTCTCTGCTGTATAGGGAGTAGTATGGCATCTCTTGTGTATAGGGAGTAGTATGGAATCTCTTGTGTATAGGGAGTAGTATGGAATCTCTTGTGTATAGGGAGTAGTATGGAATCTCTTGTGTATAGGGAGTAGTATGGCGTGTCTGCTGTATAGGGAGTAGTATGGCATCTCTGGTGTATAGGGAGTAGTATGGCATCTCTTGTGTATAGGGAGTAGTATGGCATCTCTGGTGCATAGGGAGTAATATGGTGTCTCTTGTGTATAGGGAGTAGTATGGCGTCTCTGCTGTATAGGGAGTAGTATGGCATCTCTTGTGTATAGGGAGTAGTATGGAATCTCTTGTGTATAGGGAGTAGTATGGCATCTCTTGTGTATAGGGAGTAGTATGGAATCTCTTGTGTATAGGGAGTAGTATGGCGTCTCGGCTGTCTAGTATGGTGGGGAATTTTGGTACATGGGGCGTCATCATCAGGAAATTAAATATCTTTTCTTACTACAAGTCAGGCTGTGACCGTTATCAGAGAGAAAATGACAACAGTTAAATGAATTTATCAGATTTGTGTTTTTATTCATTCCTTGCTCAACCCTGAAGACTGGATCCCGGGGGATTTATGTGTATTTCATGTATGTGACAAAGTCAGCGTCCTTAAACATACAGCCAGAGCTACAATGGAATGGTTTAGATCAAAGCATATTCATGTGTTAGAATGGCCCAGTCAAAGTCCAGACCTAAATCCAATTGAGAATCTGTGGCAAGACTTGAAAATTGCTGTTCACAGACGCTCTCCATCCAATCTGACAGAGCTTGAGATATTTTGCAAAGAAAAATTGGCAAAAATGTCCCTCTCTAGATGTGCAAAGCTGGTAGAGACATCCCCAAAAAGACTTTCAGCTGTAATTGCAGAGAAAGGTGGTTCTACAAAGTATTGATTCCGGGGAGCTGAATATAAATACATGACACTTTTTTCACATATTTGTTTGTAAGAAATGTTGTAAACCATTTATCATTTTCCTTCCACTTCACAATTATGTGCCACTTTGTGTTGGTCACAAAAAATCCAAATTGAATACATTCATGTTTTTGGTTGTAACATGACAAAATGTGGAACATTTCAAGGGGTATGAATACTTTTACAAGGCTCTGTAGATGCTAGGGCAGGGATAGGCAATCAGTGACCTCCAGCTGTTGCAAAACTACAAGTCCCATCATGCTTCTGCCTCTGGGTGTCATGCTTGTGGCTGTCAGAGTATTGCTATGCCTCATGGGACTTGTAGTTCTGCAACAGCTGGAGGTCGGCTAATTGCATATCCCTGTGCTAGATGTTCTGAACCTTCCTCATTCCATTCAAAACTGAGAAGAGTTTGGATAATAAGAAATACACTCCAGGTCGGGCTGCCTCACTTCTAGCCCTCTTAAACACACAAAAAGGAGGTGGTCCAGTTCGCAAATGCAGAAACTTTAAATAGATATGTCTTTATCACGGTCCCCTAGAGGACTGCTGAGAATTACCTGCTCATCTACGTGGTCATGACCTGTTGAACCTTCCGTCTCACCTGACACTCTGGGTTCAGTCATCCTTGTATCACTGTTTAGCAATAATCAAACAACTCATTGTATTTAGGTTCTAAGAAACTTTACTTGAACCAATAAAAGGGAAAATTGTTTCAAATAGGAGGTAATTAATCTGCTGAGTTTCCGGCACAGCGCTAACTCTGCAAAAGAATTCCCCAGAAATACACAAGACCATATTTCAGCAACAACAATACTATATACATATATGTACACTTCTTCCTTATAGATATAAAGTTATCCCCTAGTGGATTTTCAGTTAATTGCTTATATGACCACACTATAGAAGATGGAACCTGGCCAGCAAGAGGCCTGGCAAGAGTAATCTAGAGGCCTTTCTGTAAGTAATGGCAATAAAGTCCCCGTAGCAGATCTGATGTTCTTCGCCGGCTAGTCGGAGCTCGTTAATTGTAATCCGTTTAGGTGTATTGGGAACAGTAGACTCCTTGGAGTGAAGAAAACTGTCTGAGCACAGTGTTCCTGGGATAAAGATGTCTGCGCAAAGTGTCTCAATGTAGTGGTAGCAAAGGATGATTAAAGATCGAGCAATGTGCTCTCTCACCAACGACCAGATCTCTCCGATGTCTTCCAAACAGGAACTCGTGTATCGACAGCCATGCAGCGCATCCGCTGCCTTGATCTTCTGACGTGAATATTGCAACTCACACTGGCAGACAGGAGACTAGAGTGGTGCTGGAAAGGATGTTCGACAGCAACAACAGAGCTAGGCCCCTCGGGCTAAGGGTTGGAAGGAAGGCTCTGCGTGGTATGCCGCAATCTCCCTCTCTCTGCTGCACAGAGAGGTCCTTCTTTGTGTCAGGCCCAGGAGGAAGAGAGAGTTTGCGCAGGCTTTGGCTGTTTTTGTAGCTACTCCCAGCAATCGTCAGATGGCAGCAAGGATCCCTGGGATATGTAGTCCTGCCCACAATCGTCAATTATCTGATGGGTGAACTTATCCTCCCACAATCCTTGTATTTGGCACACCAATATGATGTCATTGGATACATTGGTCACTAAAGGGACAGGCTACACCCAGAAATGTCAGAAGCTATGGTGCGTTACGTTTTTAGTTTATATTGCTACGTTCCCCCCCACTTGAAAGTCTTTGGTCCCTAAAGACAGAGCACAACCTGGAATCACTTTACTGCATTGCGAAAGCTAAACAATTAACTATCTAATAAACTAGAAGTGGCAACAGATAATAACTGACTTAGTGACGGATCCTCTGATAACAAATCATATCCATCAACAGAAGACGAAGTAATATTAAGTTTGTGACAGGCCAGTAATAAATGAGTGGCCCACCTAGTAGTGTCAGGGGGTGGCATTAAGGCGAAAATACACCTGGCAGTGAGCGGCCCCCCAGTCCCCCCATTTTACTTACCTGAGCCCTGGAACTTGACCCGGAGGGGACGCGTTGTCCCTCTGCCAGGGGTTCTCAGTTCTTGATTGGATAGATTGATAGCAGTGCAGCCATTGGCTCCTTCTGCTGTCAATCAAAACCAATGACCTTTTGGGCGGGGCCAAGTGATACATTCAGCGGCTGTGGACGGCGAATGCTGGACTCAGGAGTGTGCCCGCAAGGCAACCCCCTCGGAAGAGGGGTTATCTGATGTGGGGAGGAGCCGAAAGAGCCACCAAGGGACCCTAGAAGGTTAGGTTCGAGGCCACTCTGTGCAAAACGAGCTGCACAGTTGACGTAAGTATGATATGTTTGTTTTTTTAAAACAAAAAGTAGGCAGATCTCCAGGGTCTGACAGAGAGAATGATCTCCCTGTAAGACAAGGCAAAGTCACCTACACAGGGAATAGTGTGGATTGCACGCTGTACGCAGCACTCCACTTAACTCTGTACATAATGCACTCCTGAACCCTTCACTCTGTATGTAGTGCATACCTGAACTCAGCACTCTGTACGCAATGCACTCCTGATTTCTGCACTCTGTACAAAGCACACCCCTGAACCTTGCACTCTGTACATAGCACACCCCTGAACTCCTATACTCTGTACATAGCACGCCCTTGAACTCTGTACATAACGCACTAATTAACCCTGCACTCTGTACACAGCACACCCCTGAACTCTGCACTCTGTACATAGAGCACCCCTGACCCCTGCACTCTGTACACAGCACACCCCAGATGCAACTGGCCCTTTTGAATCCAGCCATACAGCTGATGTGGCCCACGATGAAATGGAATTTGATACCCTTGTTTTGAAAGAAACCCATCATGATAGAATCAAAGAGCTACCATTGCTAACCTCCCGGAAATATGGTTTCCTTGCTCTCGGGTTTGTTCTGGAGAATATTGGTCCTCCCTTACCACCTCTTTTTTATATACAGTATCTCACAAAAGTGAGTACACCCCTCACATTTTTGTAAATATTTTATTATATATTTTCATGTGACAACACTGAAGAAATGACACTTTGCTACAATGTAAAGTAGTGAGTGTACAGCTTGTATAACAGTGGGAATTTGCTGTCCCCTCAAAATAACTCAACACACAGCCATTAATGTCTAAACTGCTGGCAACAGTAGTGAGTACACCTCTAAGTGAAAATGTCCAAATTGGGCCCAATTAGCCATTTTCCTTCCCCGGTGTCATGTGACTCGTTAGTGTTACAAGGTCTCAGGTGTGAATGGGGAGCAGGTGTGTAAAATTTGGTGTTATCGCTCTCACTCTCTCATACTGGTCACTGGAAGTTCAACATGGCACCTCATGGCAAAGAACTCTCTGAGGATCTGAAAAAAAAGAATTGTTGCTCTACATAAAGATGTCCTAGGCTATAAGAAGATTGCCAAGACCCTGAAACTGAGCTGCAGCATGGTGGCCAAGACCATACAGCGGTTTAACAGGACAGGTTCTACTCAGAACAGGCCTCGCCATGGTGGGCCAAAGAAGTTGAGTGCATGTGCTCCACGTCATATCCAGAGGTTGTCTTTGGGAAATAGATGCATCACTGCAGAGGTTGAAGGGGTGGGGGATCAGCCTGTCAGTGCTCAGACCATACGCCGCACGCTGCATCTCATTCGTCTGCATGGCTGTCATCTCAGAAGGAAGCCTCTTCTAAAGATGATGCACAAGAAAGCCTGCAAACAGTTTGCTGACGACAAGCAGACTAAGGACATGGATTACTGGAATCATGTCCTGTGGTCCGATGAGACCAAGATAAACTTATGTGGTTCAGATGGTGACAAGCGTGTGTGGCGGCAACCAGGTGAGGAGTACAAAGACAAGTGTGTCTTGCCTACAGTCAAGCATGGTGGTGGGGGTGTCATGGTCTGGTGCTGCATGAGTGCTGCCGGCACTGGGGAGCTACAGAACATTGAGGGAACCATGAATGCCAACATGTACTGTGACATACTGAAGCAGAGCATGATCCCCTCCCTTCGGAGACTGGACCACAGGGCAGTATTCCAACATGATAACCACCCCAAACACACCTCCAAGATGACCACTGCCTTGCTAAAGAAGCAGAGGGTAAAAGTGATGGACTGGCCAGGCATGTCTCCAGACCTAAACCCTATTGACCATCTGTGGGGCATCTTCAAATGGGAGGTGGAGTAGTGCAAATTCTCTAACATCCACCAGCTCCTTGATGTTATATGAAGAGGACTCCAGTGCCAACCTGTGAAGTTCTGGTGAACTCCATGCCCAAGAGGGTTAAGGCAGTGCCGGAAAATAATGGTGGCCACACAAAATATTGACACTTTGGGCCCAGTTTGGACATTTTCACTTAGGGGTGTACTCACTTTTGTTGCCAGCGGTTTAGACATTAATGGCTGTGTGTTGAGTTATTTGGAGGGGACAGCAAATTTACACTGTTATACAAGCTGTACACTCACTACTTTACATTGTAGACAAGTGTCATTTCTTCAGTGTTGTCACATGAAAAGATATAAGAAAATATTAACAACAATGTGAGGGGTGTACTTACTTTTGTGAGATACTGTATCTTCTCTTCTGGCCATCCCCTGACATTCCATATTGGGCCATGACTGTTTTCTAGACACACGTCTGACCTATGCGGCTTGGACCATACAGTCAGCGGCCCTTTAGTTGGAGTCTCCAGCGAGCACAGATGGCACACCGAGGTGTTAGATGGCATTTTTTTGTTGCGTATTCTCCAGGATTTCCCCTCCCCCTTGTTTTCCTTCCTTCTTTCTCCTTGGTTCTCGGACGCTCTCCGGCTCTAGGAAATAATCCGCTGTCCTTCCATTCCAGAATTAGCTAAATTCCCTCGGAAGAGGAATGAGGCTTTGCTGTAAAGGAGGCAGCCCTAATCTGATGAGAACTCCCGTCTCCGGGCAGATCAGGTCCCTCCATCTGCAGATCGATCTCATTACCCAAAAGAACTCGTTACTGCGTCTTCCATCGTCATCGGCTTAAAGAGTCAGTCCCCCAAAACTGATATTTCAGGCTACAATGGTAAAGCGGTCTCTTCTATGGTTTGGAGACTTTTGGTGAGCCGCCCCGTTATGAGGACCTTCCACTCTCCTTCCCATGAGCTTCATTTCCGCATTGACATTGAGTTCTTTCCAGACTTGGCTGACTCTTCTGGCACATGGAATTTGCATTAGTGGAAATAAAATGTAACCGGCAGCCACGCTCACTGCAGCTCACAGCAGCCTCTGCAGAGAAGCGGTGGGTGCAATGACTACTTAAAGGGAACCTGTCTTGGCTGGGTTAGTGCCGAACTCTGAATATTCTGTTTTTAAATTATTTTTGCAGCAAAGGATTTCCTGCCGCGCTGTCTCCCAGCTCCTGAGAATGCCTAACAGACATCGGAGCTCCTGGTTACGGGAACCATAGACGAGTGAAGCCTTGCACAGTTGTACCGTCTCCTCTCATGTGCTCAAATAGTTTACACCACATGTGTCAAACACAAGGCCCGCGGGCCGAATCCAGCCCCCCAGGCCATTTCATGTGGCCTTTGCACCTCTCCTGCAACTGCAGACTCCGCATTCGTCCCTGCCCCCACCTTGTCTCAGAAGTTGGCAGCAGAGAATACAGAACTCCTCTACCAGATCCTATGTTTCTCCGTGCAGCCACAGAGAGGCTAGTCTCTGACCCCCCCCCCCCCCCCCCATCCCCGTCTCAGCAGTCAGCAGCAGAGAGGACAGAACTTCTACAGATCCTGTGCCTGTCTGTGCAGATGCAGCACCCCTTTGTCTCTGCCCCCATCTCAGCAGTGAGGAGGATATATCTCCTCTTACATATCCTGTGCCTCCCTGTGCAGCCACATCACCCCTTTGTCTCTGCCCCTGTCTTAGCTGTGAGGAGGACAGAACTCCTCTTACAGACCCTGTGCCTCTCTGTGCAGCCACATCACCCCTTTGTCTCGGCCCCTGTCTTAGCTGTGAGGAGGACAGAACTCCTCTTACAGATCCTGTGCCTCTCTGTGCAGCCGCAGCTCCCCTTTGTCTCTGCCCTCGTCTCAGCAGTGATGAGGACAGAACCCCCTCTTACAGATCCTGTGCCTCTCCCTGCAGCCGCAGCACCCTTTGTCTCCGCCCTTGTCTCACCAGTGAGTACAGAACTCATCTTAAAGATCCTGTGCCTCACTGTGCAGCCGCAGCACCCCTTTGTCTCTGCCCCGTCTCAGCAGTGAGGAGGATAGAACTCTTCCTACAGATTGTGTGCCTCTTTGTGCAGCCCCTTTCTTCTCCCCCTCCCCTTAACTGACTCCAACCCTCCTATGATCCTCCTGCAGACCCTGCACTTCCTGCTTCCTAGCTCCATCCTAGCAGCAGCACAAGGTAAGGGGGATGGACTGTGATGTAAGGGAGTGTGAGGAATGCTCTTGACTTCTGTTGTAAGGAAGGGGGGGTGCTCAGGACACCTGATGTAAGGAAGGTGGAGTGGGGGTGTGCTCTGGACATCTGATGTAAGGAAGGTGGAGTGGGGGTGTGCTCTGGACATCTGATGTAAGGAAGGTGGGGTGGGGGGTGCTCTGGACATCTGATGTAAGGAAGGTGGGGTGGGGTACTCTGGACATCTGATGTAAGGAAGGTGGGGTGGGGGGCGCTCTGGACATCTGATGTAAGGAAAGTGGGGTGGGGGGGTGCTCTGGACATCTGATGTAAGGAAGGGGGGGTGGGGGGGTAGGGTGCTCTGGACATCTGATGTAAGGAAGGGTGGGGTGGGGGGGTAGGGTGCTCTGGGCATCTGATGTAAGGAAGGTGGGGTGGGGTACTCTGGACATCTGATGTAAGGAAGGTGGGGTGGGGTACTCTGGACATCTGATGTAAGGAAGGTGGGGTGGGGTACTCTGGACATCTGATGTAAGGAAGGTGGGGTGGGGGGTGCTCTGGACATCTGATGTAAGGAAAGTGGGGTGGGGGGGGGGTGCTCTGGACATCTGATGTAAGGAAGGTGGGGTGGGGGGGTAGGGTGCTCTGGACATCTGATGTAAGGAAGGGTGGGGTGGGGGGGGTTCTCTGGACATCTAGCCCTACAGATACAACCGGCCCTTTGATAGGAAACATAATGCAGATGCACCCCGTGATGAAATGGACACCCCCTGGCTTAAACTGATTTCTTTGCACACTGTGAGCTTCTCATATTGTGCATGAAAAGCTACTGCAAGCCAACCATTCAGATAGAGCCAGCCTCATTTCCGGTATGGAGGACGCCCAACATCATCTAGCTCTGACTGTCCCTATGCTGTGATGTATTCAGGAAGCTATGTGCAGCACCCTCCAGCTGGCCCCTCCCACCAGCCGTGATTGGCCTGCATTGCACAGAGAAGCACAGGGACCCCGTGATGACAGACTTGCAGCTTTTCCTGCTTCTCCTCGGAAGGCTCCTGTGAGCTGCAGGGCAAACAGTAAATGTGGTCAGTGGCGGGAGCATAGAGCGTAATGCAGCACCATAAAGGGGAAAAGGAACGCGGGTTAGTGTACAAGCAGCTGCCTGATTGGATGCAAAGGAAATGGGTTATGTAGACAGACATAACATAGTCACATTACATAGTTTGATTGATTGCTGCCTCCAAGCTCCTGAGTGTGCATAACTTCTACTGTAGGTGACCTCTGACCTCCCAGCTCAGTGTATAAGCCCGGGTATGAATGGGTCCCTTCAAAGGGAAATCTGTATCTGTGGATCTGAACCATTGTTAATTGTCTGGCTTTGTCCCTTTCAGATGAGTCTTCCTCGGAGAGCTGCAACGGGAACCCCTTTTCTGTAGCCAATCCGTCCACCGCCCCCACAAGCTCCGCCCTCAACTGCACGCTACCGGACATGAATGGGAACCCCGCCGCCCCTGCCCTGGAACTGAGCGCCACGTCCGAAGAGCTGCCCATCAACCTCAGTGACAAAGTCCGGCCTTCCCCGGGGGTCCCGCTGTATCCGTCCGACGCCGAGGCCCTGCGAAGCCGCGGCAAATACGCCCTGAAAGCCACCTCTGAGGTAGGTGCCCTTCAACCCCTTCAATACCGGGCATTTTCACCCCCTTCCTGCCCAGGCCGATTTTTCAGTTTTCAGCGCTGTCGCATTTTGAATGACAATTGCGCGGTTATGCAACGCTGTACCCAAATGACATTTTTATCTTTTTTTTTCCCCACAAATAGAGTTTTCTTTTGGTGTTATTTGATCGACTCTGCGCTTTTTATTTTTTGCGCTATAAACAAAAAAGAGCGACAAGTTTGGAAAAAAACACCATATTTTTTACTTTTTGCTATAATAAATATCCCAATTTTGTTTTTAAAAATAATTTCCCTCAGTTTAGGCCGATGTGTATTCTTCTAGATATTTTTGGTAAAAAAAAAAAAATCGCAATAAGCATATATTGAGCTGTCTTTTGGTGGTATTTGATCACCTCTGCGTTTTTTATTTTGTTAGCTATAAACAAAAAAAGAAAAAGCAACAAGTTTGAAAAAAACACAATATTTTTTACTTTTTGCTATAATAAATATCCCAATTTTTTTTTTCCTCAGTGTAGGCCGTATCGCATTCTTCTACATATTTTTGGTAAAAAAAAAATCGCAATAAGCGTATATTGATTGGTTTGCGCAAAAGTTATAGCGCCTACAAAATAGGGGAATAGTTTTATGGCGTTTTTATTTTTTTACTAGTAATGGTGGCGATCTGCGATTTTTTTTTTGTGGCGGACACTTTTGACACTATTTTGGGACCATTTGTTTGCTATAAAAATGCACTGATTACTGTATAAATGTCACTGGCAGGGAAGGGGTTAACACTAAGGGGCGATAAAGGGGTTAAATGTGTTGCCTAGGGAGTGATTCTAACTGAAGGGGGAGGGGACTCACAAGGGGAGGAGACCGATCGGTATTCCTCTGTACTGGGAACACACGATCGGTCTCCTCTCCCCTGATAGGACGTGGTTCTTTGTGTTTACACACACAGATCCACGGTCCTGCTCTGTTATCAGTCAATCGCAGGTGCCAGGCGGACATCGCAGCCACCGGGCATGAGCACTGGCTCCCGAGCGACATGGCATGCGCACGCCCCCCTAGATGGCTGGGAAGCCCAGGACGTCATATGACACCCACCCAGGATGGGAGATCCCTCCTGCAGGCGTCATATTACTATGGACAGGATGTCAAGTGGTTACCTTAGTTGTGGGGGAATTAGGAGACACTCCTTCATGGGATACTCTGGACATCAAAAATTGAAAAGGAGGTATGGGCTGGATTGACTTGCTTCAGCGTTACAATGTACAGTCTGAGGGATCACTAGGGAGGAAGAAACTGAAGAGAACATCTTTATTTACACATCTGTGTAAATAAACATGTTATACTTACTTGCCTGCTCTGTGTAATGGTTTTTGTGCAGAGCAGCCCCAATCCTCCTTTTCTGGGGTCAGCTGCTGGTGCTCCTCCCCCCCCCTCCCGACCAGCCCCCTGAGTACCCCCCATACGATGCCACTTTCTATGGGGGCACTCATGCAGGCTTTAAATTATGGATTAGTTCAAAGAAAGCCATTGCTTCTAAAGCTGCTATTTGTCTTCCTGGTGCAGTGATGCACTGCTCAGGTTTTTGGGAAATGAAGGTAGAGGGTCAATGTGACAGGCAGGCAGCTTGTCTTTATTTGGGGGGGGGGGGTTAGTTATGGGAGTCAATTGTGCAGGTCATTCAAGATTGTCAACTGCTATCTGCATTAATCTCTTCTGGCAGGTTTTCCTGACACCAAGAGATAAAAGGCGACGGGAGATATCTCCAGCACGCAGCCTGTGATTGGAAGCCTCAGCTCTGTTCCTGTGTGCTGTGTGTAGGGGGGGTGTGTCCCTTCCCTCCCAATCAGCTCTCAGTGAGCTCTGCAGAGTGTAACTTCAGCTCCCCGCCCCCCTTTTTTTTCTGAACTCCCAAACAAGCTTTATAAATTCTGGACTTTGAACAGATATAGAGAAGAGAGGGCTGCAGATAAACAGGTACAATTTATGCAGGAGGATTTGTTTAATCTCTGTGTATCACCGGGGCCAATCACTTCACTGGGTATGTGAAGGGGTTTACAACCACTTTGACCACCTATGGACAGCCGATATACGTCCTAAGGTTTCAAGAGGAATATCGTTGTTATGGCAGCAGCTAGTGTTATAACCCCGGTATCCTCTTCTTCGGCTGGCGGTTCACTTTCCGATAAGAGTTGTCTCTGCGGTGTATTTGCCACCAGATCACTTTTATCGGCAGCAGGAGAGGGCCCCCTCCCGCCTCACTCCGGTACCCTCTGCCGCTTACTGGACCCGTCAGCAGCGGCGGAGCGATTGGATGTTGCTCCTTGCTTGGTATGGAGACAATGACCCCCACCCTTCTCCATAACAATGCAGGGCGGAAGCGTCGTCAAAACGTCACTTCCGCCCATAGCTCTTAAAGGGCCATTTATTTTTTTTATTTTTTAAATTACAACATTTTTTATTTTTATTGTTATTGCATTTAAGTGTAAATATGAGATCTGAGGTATTTTTGCCCCCCCAGATCTCATATTAAAGAGGTCCTGTCATGCTTTTTTTCAATTACAAGGGATGTTTACATCCCTTGTAATAGGAATAAAAGTGATCCAATTTTTTTTTTTTTTTTAAAGAACAGTGTAAAAATAAAAGGTAAAATAAATACCTTGTCCCGCCGACCTCACGTGCAGAAGCGAACGCATACGCGAGTAGCGCCCCCGCATATGAAAACGCTTTTCAAACCACACACATGAGGTATCGCCGCGATCGGCAGAGCGAGACCAATAATTCTAGCCCTAGACCTCCTCTGTAACTCAAAACTTGCAACCTGTAGAATTTTTCTTAACGTCCTCCATGGAGATTTTTAAGTGTAAATGTTTGTCGCCATTCCACAAGCGGCGCAATTTTGAAGCGTGACGTGTTGGGTATCAATTTACTTGGCGTAACATTATCTTTCACAATATAAAAAAAAAATAATTGGGCTAACTTTACTGTTGTCTTATTTTTTAATTCAAAAAAGTGTATTTTTTCCCAAAAAAAGTGTGCTTTAAGACTGCTGCGCAAATACGGTGTGACAGAAAGTATTGCAACGACCGCCGCCTTTATTCTCTAGGGCAGGGATATGCAATTAGTGGACCTCCCAGCTGTTGCAGAACTACAAATCCCATGAGGCATAATAAGACTCTGACAGACAAAAGCATGACAGCCAGAGGCAGAGGCGTGATGGGACTTGTAGTTTTGCAACAGCTGGAGGTCCACTAATTGCAGATCCCTGCTCTAGGGTGTTCGAAAATAAAAAAAATGTATAATGTTTGGGGGTTCTGGGTATTTTTCTAGCAAAAAAAACAGTTTTTAACTTGTAAACAACACATCTTAAAAAGAGGCTCTGTCCTTAAGTGGTTAAGGGCTCATGCACGCCGGTTTCCTGTAAATGCTGTTTATCCTGACAGGAGAAAATCAGCATTATAAACTCACCTAAGTTGCATTCTTTCAAGGTGAGTTTGGCCCCTTTCATACGGGGTGGGGGGACGTGGACTCCGCCAAGCGGATCTCCCTGCTCAGCTCTCCTCTGATCCCCGCTGAGCAGGAGGATGACAGGTATAGTGAAGCGGACACAGCACACTGTTCTCTATGGGTCGGTCATCTGCCGTTTCCATCCGACTGTCATCCTATCCAATCCGCCGGATGGATGGTGAACATATCCCCGTCCTCCTGGGGTTTTTTTTGCGGATTGGTTTGGATGCCGGCGGGTGTGTCCACTGACATCCGCCGCTCCATACAGAACAATGGGTGGTCTAATCGGGTTTCTCTGAAAAACAAACAGGCAGACCCGATGGGGTCCGCTGATGTGGAAGGGGCCTTTTAGCAGGGTCTAGCAATTGTTGGAGTTTTTGGGTGTTTATTTCATTGCCCAGAATTTTAATTTATTCTGCCCATTGAAATAAATAAACCCAGAAGTGGTAAACATGCCTAGCACTTAAGTGTGTCTAACAGCGTTCTGCTTTTTGTTTTGTGGTCAAAATTCCCACGATTTTAGAGAGTTCAAAAAACATCGGAACTGGCACTGGGGAGCTACAGTTCATTGAGGGAACCATGAATGCCAACATGTACTGTGACATACTGAAGCAGAGCATGATCCCCTCCCTTCAGAGACTGGGGCGCAGGGCAGTATTCCAACATGATAACTACCCCAAACACACCTCCAAGATGACCACTGCCTTGCTAAAGAAGCTGAGGGTAAAGGTGAAGGACTGGTCAAGCATGTCTCCAGACCTAAACCCTATTGAGCATCTGTCGGACATCCTCAAATGGAAAGTGGAGGAGCGCAAGATCGCTAACATCCACCAGCTCGTCATGGAGGAGGGGAAGAGGACTCCAGTGCCAACCTGTGAAGCTCTGGTGAACTCCATGCCCAAGAGGGTTAAGGCAGTGCTGGAAAATAATGGTGGCCACACAAAATATTGACACTTTGGGCCCAATTTGGACATTTTCACTTAGGGGTGTACTCACTTTTGTTGCCAGCTTTTTTGACATTAATGGCTGTGTGTTGTGTTATTCTGAGGGGACAGCAAATTTACACTGTTATACAAGCTGTACACTCACTACTTTACATTGTAGACAAGTGTCATTTCTTCAGTGTTGTCACATGAAAAGATAGAAGAAAATATTTACAAAAATGTGAGGGGTGTACTCACTTTTGTGAGATAGTGTATATTAGCCTCTAGAGATTGATAATATACCTATGGAAGTGATCTGTTTTCCCTAGCCACTTGCTGACCGCCCTATAGCAGATCAGCTGCTGATGGCTTATGGACCTGGCTGGGTATATTACCAATAAAATGGCACCACTGATCCGTCTGAAAATACAGGAAAACCTGCTCCTCCACACATCATTATTTCTCATTACCTAAAGCATAGCTCCCGAATGTCCCTCTTTCCTCCTCATTTGTCCCTCATTTTGGTCTGATCTATATAGATGTATATAAAATGCACTTTTTATCTATCAAAAAGTGTTTCCCAGCGCTAAACCTTTCATCTGATTTCTAAATTGCTGCATTTGTAAATTTTAAAAGCCAATGTAAAGGAATAGTAGTGGTAAAAAAATGCCTGCACACATTTGCTAGTAAGTGTCCCTCATTCCCATCTCAAAATGTTGGGAGTTATGCCTAAATGGATCTTCAGTGCATCTGAGCACCACAAACCAACACCAAAATTTAATGTGATTTTAATATTCAAAGCAAACTCCCCCATCCACCCATGTCTCCATGCTTTATTTTGGTGAGAAATCTCTTTGAAAAACAACCCCCCCCCGCCCCCCCCAGCATTTTTTGGCAGTGGCCATCTTGAATAAGGGCAAATGATTCATGTAGTATTTACTTCCTGCCCTTAGATCAATTATGCATGCAGGAGAGAAAGCCCCCCCCCCCTCCTTTCCTCCTGAAGACTCCTGGAATGTATGAAATCATTTGCCTTGGCAGGAAACCAGGAAGTAACTGAAATATAAAAAAAAAAAAGTTTAAAACAAGTAATTATGATATAATTTCCTATCTATTTACTAATACTATCAGCATTGGAAGGGTGAAGTTCCCACATGTATTGGGAAAGGTATACTGATCCCACTCTCTTTCTATTGTTGTCAGTCCCCTCCGTACAGCTCAGGAAGTTACGACTCCATTAAGACAGAAGTGACAGAAGTTAGCGGCTGTGCAGAGGACCTATCGGCGGGCAGAGCTGCGGCTGTGGATGACGATGATGACGACGACCACGAAGATAATGACCGCATCACAGACACGGAGGGGCTGGACCCTGAACGTCTGAAAGCTTTTAATGTGAGTTACAAGACATAGGCTCGGTGCTAGATCATGAACGCCGGAAACCAAACACCCGCAGTCACCAGAGAGGTGCCGGCTGCCAAAGGTGCTCATCCAAAGTGATGCATGTAGAAATGAAAGAAGCGCCGCACTCCCATCCAGCCAATCTAGTGAAGACTTGAAAAAGGGCCTCAGCCCACGGGTCTCCACCAAAGGCACACCCCCTGACATGTTTACTCCGCCCACCATAGGGCCTATGATTAAGCTCTGGTGGACGGAGCAAAACATGTCAGTGGATGCGACTTTGGCGGAGACTTGTGGGCTGAGGCCGTTATCAAGTCTACACTAGGCTGGCTGCGTGGGATTGCGGCACTTCTTTTATTTTATGGGACATAAGTTTGGCTTTGTCTTAGCTGCAAGAGAAGAGAGAAGCAGCAGACTAATGCATGGATCAAATTCCGAACACTTTTTCTTTCGAAAATCAGAAATGTCGTACATTTGTAATCCAATGGCGCCACAATTGATTTCAAAATTCGACCAACCAAGCCTTCAATTTCACCTCATGTTGCTACAGAAAAGAAAGTCGTGGCTGAGAATCGTCTTTTCTTTCCAGGTCACAGCTCATGCGCATTTCTTTTTTGATTCAATTTCTCGCACGCTTCTCCCATCATTAATTTAAAGAAATTTGTTCGTTTTTTCCAAAAAATTTCCAACGTGCCCGATCACTCAGATTCGATGGCTGCAGAAAAATCGGGCGTTGCTGCGGCCCCTCTAATGGTGCGAAATTCTGAGCGGAAATTTATATATGCAATTTTCAATAAAAAAGAATTTGTTCGGAATTCGACCCATGAGCTTATCTGTTTAGCATATCATCACGCTTTGGTGTACAAGGACCACAAGTGTCTCATACCAAGTAAAAGGAAAATAAAGTCTTTCTCATCAATTGAGGGACACAGGAAGTCTCAAACCTTCGGGTTATGCTGCCGCCTACAGGAGGAGGAGCTAGACTTGTATCTGTTTTATGAGGACTCTGTACAGAAGTGGTCTGTTCCCACTGTGGATCTGGCAGTGTCCTCTCTTAGCAAGGCAACTACCATATAGAGGTCGACCGATATGGGTTTTTCTCTGGCCGATGCCGATATTTAGAAATCATGGCGGCCGATATATGATGCCCATTTTTTTGGGCCAATATGTTAGGCCGATTTTTTTTATTTTATTTTATTTTTTATCCCCCTTCATCTCATAAAACCTAACAGACACCTTTCCCACTGGGGCGTTTCTTTAGGCGCTTTTGGGCTAAAAATAGCACCTGTAAAGTGCCTGCAAAACGGCTCCCCTGCAGTCTGTATGAAAGACAGAGCGCTTTCACACTGAGGCGATGCGCTGGCAGGATGTTCAAAAAAAAAAAAAAAAGTCCCGCAAGCAGCACATTTGGAGTGGTGTATAACGCTCCTCCACCACTCCTGCCCATTGATATAAATGGGCACCACTGCCGAAGCGCATGCAATGCGATTTGGCAGCAGTGCTTCACGGGCGCATTTAACCTCTTCTTCGGCCGCTAGCTGGGTTATATGTGCCCCACTAGCAGCCGAATAGTACCGCTAAAATGATGGTAAAGCGCTGCTAAAACTAGCAGCATTTTACCATCAACGCCTCCCCGCTCCAGTGTGAAAGCAGCCTATAAAATAAAAACAGGTAGTCAAAACTTTTGGACGAAAAAAAAAATGGGCTAACTTTACCGTTTTAGTTTTTTTCGTTTTTTTTTTTTTAAATCATTTAGTGTATTTTTTTTCCCCCAAAAAAATTTGAAAGACTCTGTGCAAATGCCGTGTGACATAAAATGTTGCAACAACCGCTATTTTATTCCCTAGGATCACTGCTAAAAATATATATATAATTTTTTGGGGGTCTAAGTGATTTTCTGTCAGAAAATACAGGACTTTTACTTGTAAGCAACAAGTGTCAGAAAAGATTTAGTCTTTAAATGGTTAAACTGAGAACTTCTACACACTGAGATGAGTTCATTCATTCAAGTGTAAACATTGTATCTTTTTGCTCTTTTCTTGGCAGACTGCCCAGAGAGGAGACAAGTCCCTTCTATGAAGACTCAGGCAACTTGCACTGACTTCTATTACAGAAGTCATTTCCAAGTCCCGCTGTAGTTCTAGTTCTAAATCGGCCTTTTTATCAGCTCAATCGGCCGATGCCGATTAATTAAAAATATCGTCCGACCTCTACTACCATACCAGTGGAGGAAGCATCTACCTTTAATGACCCAACTGATAAGCTATTTCTGAAGCTCTGTCCTGACTATGGAGTCCTGCCTGGCACCCGATTCTGGCCGTGGCCTTACTTTGTCAAACCAAGTCTTACTGGTCAAAATCCTTTAAAAGAGATCTAATCACTGGTGAGGTTGATTCCTTGTTGATTGAATGTGTAGAGCAAATGTCTGCATCGTATATATTGGCTGTAATGTTTGCTGGAAGCCTCATGTCCCCCCAATCCATACCAGACCCCACTGACAGCAGAAGAGTCGTGTTCGTTTAGCGCCCGTGGTCTCCTTAACCGTGACAGTTACTTGTGCGTTAAGGACGCTGGCTACCACCGACGTTAAATATCACATGCTTTGGGGGCGTGTCCGGATGTAACAGAGAGTGGACGTGTTTTAGAGGGGCTCCGAGCATCCTGGCTCAATCCTTTGCCATCCATCCATCCGTCTGCAAATCCACGACCAGCTACCTTGTCAGAGTGCTCTCCTGCCCTCCGCGGAGCTCTGTCCACCTCTGACTGAGCGATTCCGTGGTGGTGGAGAGAGAGAAGCGGCGCTGCATACTCCAGGGTCGCCGCCATCTTGGACACCAGGGCCCGGTCGAGTGGAGCTGCTCCCCGCCTGGCCGTGCGGTAGGGGGCTACATCTGATGCAAGGACCTGCTTCCCATCCTCCGGCCTGCCCCCCCCGATTGCCTGCTACATTTTTTGGTCCATCTGGGCCGCGGGGAGCGATCGCGGCGGCCGCGGCCTAGTGCGGCCTACCGAGGCCTGCTGGCCGCCGCTGTTTCCTGAGCGGTCGCGCCCGGAGGTGCGCCGCAGCCGGCCGGACTGTGCGGCGGGGGGGATCCGTCCACCCTGGCTATACTCCCCCATCCTCCTACTTGCTCCACCGCTGGCTTGGTGTGCTCCGGTGGCCGGCTGGGTCGCGGAGAGCGCCCGTGGCGGCCGCAGCCTGGTGCGGCCTAGTGGAGCCTGCCGACCGCCGCTCTTTCCTGTGCAGGTACCCAGAGACTGTGGATCCTGCGGCCCCCACTGCCTTCATCCTACTTCCACCTCTCTGCAGCGGTGTGCTACCCGGTGGGGACGGTCTGTGTGGGCTGGGGAGGGTGCTGGGTGGTTCTGCAGCCTGTCGGACTGGGCCCCCCTCCTCTGGGCCTCTCTTCACCGCACTCTCTGCCCACCATTCCTACTGCTCTTCCCCCTGGGTGTCTGAGGTGTGAGACGGAGGGCGGTTGTGGTCTGCTGGGACTGCTCTCCCTGACTATTCATCTGCTACCCCCTGGGCCACCCCTTGCTGCTGCCTAGATAGCGCTTTGGGCACATACTGCTCCCCTGCTGGGGCCCCCTCCGGAGCCTCACCAGATGTCCCCCGCTTCTAAAAAGGGGAGGAGGGACTCCAAGGCCGCTGAGGTCAAGTCTTTGCCCCTACAGCCGCAGCTCTATCCACCGCAGGCGGACCCCATCCTGATTGGAAGACTCCGGTCCCTGTTAGCGGACTTGGAGATGGGTCCTGGGGAGGCCCCGACTGCGGGAGAGTCAGCCCCGCCCTCACAAGACAGTACGGCCACGATTCTTGCTGCGATCGAGCAGAGCAAGACCTCACTGCTGGTCCGCATCGATCACCTTGCTGAGGAGTGCAATCTTATTAGGAACGACCTTGACAAGATAAGAGGAAGAATGACTGAAACTGAGAGCAGAATATCCGCCACCGAAGACCTTACTGCCACTCACGCCTCCTCCATTGCTGAGCTGCAGCGCACAGTACAGTCTCTTGTCGCAAAGTCTGATGACGCGGAGAACAGGCTCAGGCGCAACAATGTCAGAGTCCTGGGACTGCCTGAGAGAGAGGAGGGGGATCACCCAGCCGAGTTCGCGGAGGAATTCTTTAAAAACCTCTTGGGCCTTACAGATGTCCCTCCTACGTATGTGGTTGAACGAGCCCATCGGGTGCCCACTGGCCGCGCCATTCCAGGAAACATCCCCAGACCTTTCTTGGTCCGCTTCCTTAATTACAGAGACAGGGATAAGATTCTCTCCGAAGCCCGCAAGCATCCCAATCTCAAATATGGTAACGCCTCTGTGCTTCTTTTCCCTGACTTTTCGGCAGATTTGCAGCGGAAGAGGAAAACCTTTAACGACGTCCGCAAGCGACTCAGAGATAGGAACATAAAATATGGCATGCTTTACCCTAGCCGCCTGCGAGTTCAACACGATGGCACAGTCCGATTCTTCGACAACCCAGCAGATGCCGACGACTGGCTGACTACATTGCATTGAATACCCTTTTTCCCATACGGATGACGGATGCTTGAACCTCCTACATCTTTACCTATTGTTTCATACTGCGAACTCCTGTCAATAATGGAGTCACCTCATTAGTACCTTGACAAGTGATTTATTTTGAACCCCCACGGTCAGGTTGGTTCATAAGCTCAGGAGTCCTGGTGTTCCCCATCCGGTGAGAGGAACAATCACCGGACCCCCCCCCCTCCCCCCAATTTTATCTGTTTCTTGGGTCACCAAGAGTTGGGGGCACTCCGATGAACTGAACTTAGCTCGGAGTGTTGTTGCCAACTTGCACCAGCTGACCCCCCCCCGGGAACTTCTGCAAGTTCCCGCGCGCAGTATTGAACTGCTGCCACGAAAAGTTTAAAGGGTTGTATTGTTAGTTCTGGGTATAGGCCCAATCTGATGGCTCCTACGTTCCCAGGGAGACCGTCGGATAAGGGCAGGGTTGACACTATGCTGTCACCAAGGGTATTGTTGTTTTTGCTTAATGTATGTGTTTTTTTGTTTGTATGGTTATTATTTGGTCGTGACTCTTCCTATTGGGGGCTCTCTGGCTCTGCGCGGCTCTTGGCGCCTGCTGCCAACCACAATTCACGTCTCCTTATTATCGTAATAGAATCACCTGATGGCCACACGTGACATGTCAACTTTTAATATCTTATCCTGGAATGTCCGGGGGCTCAATTCCAAATTTAAGAGAGCAGTATTGTTCAAATACCTTAAAATACATTCCCCCCACATGATTCTGCTCCAGGAGACGCACCTTGTGGGCAGCAGGCTACTGGCTCTGAGGAAGCCGTGGATCCAGAGAGCCTTCCATGCCTCTTACTCCACCTATGCCAGAGGGGTCTCGGTGTTGGTCAGTAAATCCTTTCCATGCGTTGTGGAACAGATTCACACCGACCCCCAGGGCAAATACGTGATAGTGGTTTTCACTGTTTGGGGCACGAGATATATTGTGGTAAATGTATACATTCCCCCTCCCTTCTCCACATCCACCCTGTATACTATCCTAGAACGGGTTACCCCGTACTGCCCCGCCCGGTTGTTACTTATGGGTGATTTTAATGCCATTCTAGCTCCAGGTTTGGACAGGCCGGTCCCCCCTAGACAACACTCCCCGGACCTGTCCTCATGGGCGCAGGCAATGGGGGTGGCCGAGGTCTGGAGGTGGAAACACCCCTCGACCAGGGCCTACTCCTGCTTTTCCGCCACCTACAAAACATCCTCACGTATTGACCTAGCTTTTGCCAATCCGCTCCTGATGTCAGACGTGCTGGACGCTACATACCTACCTAGTGGGTTGTCAGACCACTGTCCTCTCCTCCTTACTCTCCGCTCCCCTGCCTCCCGGTCCTCTGCCCTCTGGCGCCTGGGAACCCATTGGCTCTCCCACACTGACTTGACTGTCACTATCCCGCCTCTCCTTACAGACTACTGGGAATTGAATTCAGGTTCCTCCTCCCCACAGATTACCTGGGATGCCTTCAAGGCTTTCACTAGAGGTCAGTATATATCCTCAATAGCTGGTATCCGTAGGGAACAAGCCGCCACCACAACTGAGCTACAGAACGCGGTAAATACCCAGACTGAGGCCTATGCGGCTGACCCCACTGACGCTAGCTTTGACGCCCTTAACGCGACAAGACGGGAACTACATCTACATCTAGCAGAACTTACCAGACTGGATCTCTATCGTAACAAGCAAAGTTTTTTTGAACAGGGGGACCGGAACGGTCGTCTCCTGGCGATGTTAGCACAGCATGACCTACCCCTGACGGTGGTACCCAATATAACGTCTCCTTCGGGCGACTCGGTCTCTTCCCTTCCTGACATATTGGATGTATTTCGGCAATACTATAGCTCCCTCTACACCTCAGTACTGCCCTCAGACTTCAGGCCACAGGACCTAGCACCTTGGCTGGACCCCCTGGCACTTGGCTGGCTCTCAGACACCGAGAGGGAAACTTTGGTGAGACCGATTACCCCGGAGGAGGTCCTGAAGGTCATCAGGTCGTTTCCTGCTGGTAAATCCCCAGGCCCGGACGGACTCCCCATAGAATTCTATAAAACTCACGGGGACCTACTTGCCCCCAAACTGGCCCAGCTCTACTCTCACTGTCTGACAGATGGCGCTCTCCCCAACTCCATGAGTCATGCACACATAATACTGATTCACAAAGCCCCTAAGGACCCAACATCATGCGCCTCCTATAGGCCTATAGCCCTACTTAACACGGATTTCAAAATTCTTACCAAACTGCTCACTATGAGATTGCAGCCCCTATTGCCATCTGTAATAGAGACTGACCAAACTGGTTTTATGGCTAACAGAGCTACAGATGTCAATCTACGACGTTTATTTACCAACATTCATGCTCAACACCTCAACGAGGGTTCCCGGGTGGTGGCCTCCCTAGATATAGAAAAGGCCTTTGACACTGTGGAGTGGCCCTTTCTGTGGGAGGTTCTCCGCAGAATGGGATTCCCCTTGCTTTTTATTGGGTGGTTACAGACACTTTACCGCCACCCCACGTCGGCCATTAGGTTGGGGGGGGGTCTGTCACAGCCCTTCCCTCTCTCCAGAGGCACGCGGCAGGGCTGCCCTCTCTCTCCGGCCCTTTTCGCCATTGCCATGGAACCCCTGGCGGAGGCTCTACGCACCTCCCCACACATTAGGGGCCTGCGCGTTGGCTGGCTGGAGGAGAGGGTTGCCCTGTATGCGGACGACCTCCTGCTCTTCCTCAACGATGCAGACTCCTCACTCACAGGGGCGTTGCAGATTCTAAACTCATTCTCCACTGTTACGGGTCTTAGAGTTAATTGGTCCAAGTCACTTCTGTTTCCTATAGATCCCGCTGCACGCACCGCCGCCGCCCCCAATATACCTTTACAGTGGGTAGATAGCTTCAAATACCTTGGGGTGGTGGTCTCGAGGCAGGCTTCGGACTTCTTGCCCCTCAATCTGTCCCCAGTAGTCCACGAGACGCGACTGCGACTGAGGGCGTGGGAGTCCTTACCCTTATCACTGCTAGGCCGGATAAATCTGTTAAAAATGAAAATCCTGCCCAAATTTACCTACTTGCTTCGCCAATCTCCACATTGGATTCCTAAGTCCTTTTTCACAAGACTACATAGTCTCTTCGCCTCCTTTGTCTGGGGGACCCAGTCCCCCAGATACAGTTGGTCCACACTGGTACGCCCAACCTCCCAGGGGGGGCTGGCGTGTCCTGACCTACATAAATATTTCCTGGCCACCCAACTAGTCACTGCGGCCTGGTGGCTCACTCCAGATACGACAAACCCCGCCACCTTGGTCGAGGCGGCCGTGGTGAAGTCGTTGGAGGCGCTACAATTTTTACTTTTTCGTGGCCCAAAAGCCCCGTACCAGTTGACCCCCTCCATGCGCACTACGCTTCGTGCTTGGAGGGTGGGACTTCAACTTGAGAAGTATCCTAAAAATGCAATTTCCCCGGCTGCCCCCCTGTGGTTAAACCCCACCTTAGAGCATTTTTACAATTTGCCTGAGCCACACGCTTGGACTAAATTCAACATTAAAAAGGTGGTCCAGGTGATCTCCAATCAATCTCTGGCCCCATTTCCTAAACTGATCTCCGACTTCAACACTCCTCAGAGTTATTTTTTTAGATACCTTCAACTTTCCCACGCCTTCAGTCATCAATTCTCCAACCCCCCGATCCAGATCATCCAATCCACCCTGGAGGACCTCCTCAGGTCTGGATGCGCACAAAAGCCCACCTCTCGCCTCTACTCTCATTTGGTGCTGACTTCCCTCCCCTCTCTGGAAAAACTTAGGAACAAGTGGCTACACGACATACCTGACTTTGATAATGATGACTGGGACGACGTATGGGACTTCCCTTTTAGATCCCTGGTCTCCCTGAGAGACCGCCTAATACAATTTAAAATGGTCCACCGTGCATATTTCACCCCGCATAGGCTGCACAAAATGAACCCCGCCTCCCCCCCCGGCTGCTGGCGATGTGGAGAGATACCAGGGGATTTCACCCACATTTTTTGGACCTGCCCACCCATTGTTGACTATTGGAAAGAGATACTACAGGTCATCTCACAGGTCACCACCATATCGCTCCAACCCTCCATGGCAATATGTATACTGGGCCTGGTGGAGGAACTAGTTCCCACTGTGGCTAGCCGCACTCTGGTCGGACTGCTCCTCTTTTATGCCCGCAAAGCCATAGCCCTTAGCTGGCGTAAGCCCACTCCTCCTCCTCTATCTTTGTGGAAACAACTAGTTAACAGTAGCCTGCCCCTGTACAAGGATTGTTACTCTAATAGGGGTTGCCCCCGCAAATATGATAAGGTTTGGTCCAAATGGCTGGCAGATCCCTCCACAGCCTCTGACTTGCACCCTTCTTAACCTGATATTTTCCTCCAAAAATAGGAACATGCCATTGTGAATGTAATTGTATTTTGGTGATGGATGCTCTGGGCCCACTGACATCATCCTGCCCACAAATGCCACCTGCGGGAACCATTATGAGGTCTCTGGCCCACTGTTATGATGCACGTAACTGTTTGCCTCTTCTCATGTCTTTGTAGATACCGAAGTCCACTCTAGTCGTGACCAATGTTTGTTGTTTGTTTTTTGTTTGTTTTTTGTTCAATGGTTTAAAACTCAATAAACAGATTTTCCAAAAAAAAAAAATATCACATGCTTTCACTACTAAAATACTGCATCACTTCATAAAATAGCGCATGCGGTATTTTAGTTTTTTAGTGAATTGCAAAAAAAAATTGGGAAAACGCTCAGCAGTATTTTACCGCATTCCTTAAAGTGGTAGATGTCACTTTGTGAAAGGAGCTAGCTGTCTCTTCGGACCAGCTCTTGATACTAGCAAGGATGCTACTGGTGTCCATCAGCAGAAGAAGTTTAAGGAACAGACTACAGAGCCGCCTTCTTCTCTTGCTGTTAAGAGATGTCCCCTTTGTTTCTCCAGTCCCTCAACTTCCTCGGTTGGACCCTCCAAGCTTGGCTATCTATCCACCTGCAAGGTCTGACACTCCATTACTGCCAAATCCTCACACACGTCTTCCTCGGCATGGAGGTGCTCCCCCAATTTTCAGAGTGGGGAGGACTTGGACTGACCTCTGTGTTCACAAGGACAGCTTGTATCTCAGACTCCTGGTTGCGGGAGGTGGAGTCCCAGGGCTCCAAACTGGAATTTAGCTCCCTCCACCCTTCTTGGTTTCCCATCTCCAACCTTCTTGTGGCTCCGCACAGACTAGCAGATCTCCATCAGGCCTTCTTCAGTCTTCTGTCATTCCTCCATTTCTCATAGCAAAATTATTCGAGAGGTTAAACTCAGAATCCTGCTTGCTGTCCCCAAACCCAAATGCAGAGTTTTTCCCCATCTTGGATTGCAGGATACCAAATCTGTCATTGCATCCCTTCACCATGGAGACTTTTTCTGTAGATATTAAAGATGCTTACTTATATGCCCCCACCTTGCCAGTGCTTCTTTTGCATCGCTGTGGGGCCCCTACACTATGATTTTCTGGCCCTGGCCTTTGGCCTCTCGTCTGTAACTTGGGTGATCGCAAAAATGCTCAGCCCCATTATTAGCCCCATTATTAGCCCTGCTGCATCTTGTAGCAGATGGTAGCCTGATTCACTCTGACCTTCTTAAACAGTTGTTTGGACTCATAAGAGACATACACTATATTACCAAAAGTATTGGGACACCTGCCTTTACACGCACATGAACTTTAATGGCATCCCAGCCTTAGCCAGTAGGGTTCAATAAATGAGTTGCCCACCCTTTGAGCTATAACAGCTTCAACTCTTCTGGGAAGGCCGTCCACAAGGTTTAGGAGGGTGTCTATGGGAATATATATATATGTATATATAACCGTGAAAAAAATCCTTTCTGATCCCCTTACAGTTGGATTTTCCCTGGATCATCTTTACCTATAAATGTCAGTACCCAGTTATATTATGTACACTTAAGGAAAGAATCCAGGCCTCTCTTAAAGCAATCTACTGAGCTGGCCAGAACCACCTCTGGAGGGAGTCTATTCCACATTTTCATAGCTCTTACTGTTAAGAAACCTTTCCGTATTTGGAGCCAAAATCTCTCTTTTCCTCTAGGCGTAAAGAGTGCCCCTTTGTCCTCTGTGTTGACCATAAAGTGAATAACTCAACACCAAGTTCACTATATGGACCCCTTATGTTGATCATATCCCTCCTTAATCTCCTCTTCTCAAGAGTGAATAAATTCAGTTCCTCTAATGTTTCCTCATAGCTGAGCTCCTCCATGCCCCTTATCAGTTTGGTTGCCCTTCTCTGCACTTTCTCCAGTTCCCTGATATCCTTTTTTGTGAACTGCTGCCCAAAACTGAACTGCCTATTCCAGATGAGGTCTTACTAATGATTTGTACAGATGATCTCTCTCTCTCTCTGGAGTCCATACCTCTCGTAATACAAGAAAGGACTTTGCTCACTTTGGAAATCGCAGCTTGGCATTGCATGCTATTATTAGGCTTATGATCTACCAAAACCCCCAGATCCTTCTCCACTATGGATTTCCCCAGTTGTACTCCCCCTCGTATGTATGATGTATATTCTTAGCCCCCAAGTGCATAACTTTACATTTATCAACATAAAACCTCATCTGCCACATAGTCGTCCAATTAGACAGAGCACTGAGGTCGGCTTGTAAATTGTAGACATCCTGTAAGGACGTTATTCCACTGCATAGCTTGGCGTCATCTGCAAAGACTCAACTGAACCTTTTCTTGTAGTCCATTGAGAGACAGAGGTCCCTTCTCAGTGTTTATTATCAGGTTCTTAGTACTGAGGTTGGGCGGTAGTAGAAGTGGCTATCCTGGGCTAGCCTAAAAAATGTTTGCCATCCTGTAGGTGGCAGTATAACCAGAAGGTTAAAGTCTTCCTTTTTTCCTCAGCAGACTCCAAGAAAAGGGTTTTATTGTGAGTACAAAAATCTTATTTTTCACAAAGGCTTGTAATTGTTTTAAAATGTCATTAGTGTTATTTCTGTGGCCATTATAGAAACTTCTAGCACTTGGTAATGTTCTTCTGTAAAAATGGAATGCCCACTGGTGTCAGCTGTCTTAATAAATGCCATTTTCTCCATCTACTGACCACCAGATGTTTGTGCGCCTCTTTGTGGATGAGAACCTGGACCGCATGGTCCCCATCTCCAAGCAACCCAAGGAAAAGATACAGGCCATCATCGAGTCGTGCAGCCGCCAGTTCCCAGAATTCCAAGAACGAGCTAGAAAGCGAATCCGCACCTACCTGAAGTCCTGCCGGCGCATGAAGAAGAACGGCATGGAGATGGTGAGACCGGATGCTCTCAGGGTCTGTGTGAGTTACCAGGCGTACAATTCTCTGTGTGTCTTTGTTATGGACTCGAGTGATTGTATCTCCCATAATCTGTGTGACTTTGTGAATGCTGAGCCAATGTACAGAGCAGGATATAGAGCAAAATATATATATCTCTTGCACCTGTATACACCCATAGACCAGGGCAATATGTACATTTCCACTATGGGCCTATTTATTTGGCAATAACTTTGGTATAACTTAAAGAGGTTGTAACCCTAAAAAAAAAAAAAAAAAAAGATCCTGTTCCTTTAAGGCATGTTAAACCACATAGTGCTTGTGCAGTTTCATTTTTTCCCAATTCTATGTTGTAATATACCTGGTTGATCCTGCCTGTGTAATTATGGCTGCTGACCCATGACACCATGGCCCGTTTACTTGCCTCCATCATCCCGCAGTCTCCCCTCTCTCTATACAGTGTGTGTGTTTTTGGAAAATTCAACAGCTAAATACCTTTTTTTTTTTTACATTTTACATTGACGATGTACAGTCACATGACCTCCCGGCTGACATCAGAGGGAAATCTCTACCCCTCCCACTGTAGTACTTTGATCAGTAAAGGAGAGCTGGGGGAGGTCACGTGACCGCACATTGGCGATGTGAAAAAAGGTATTTAGCTGTCAAATGAAAAAAAAAAAACACACACACTGTAGTATATCTTATTATTATAGAGGGACTGGCAGAGATTGGGATCACTGGCTTTACAACCACTTTAACCCCATCCCACCCATCCCTGGTATTCCTTTAACACTTCCTTCAACAGGGTCTTTTTTGGGGAACTGTCCGATCACATGACCACTGTGATTGGCTGTTATGGTGGTCACATGATCGGGAGCTGGCCTCGATCCTGCACATATGCATTACATGAGCGGCAAGAGGTTAGGGTTAGGTCTAGGGGCCAGTAGGAGTAAAGTAAACCTCATGCTTGGTTGTTGGTGGGAGTTAAAGTAGAACTATACGCAAAACTTTTTTCTTTTTCATTTTGCTTAGAGTATGGGAGGATTATAACCCCGGTCAGTTTATTTTTTTCCCTCTGGTGAGATTTCCCTTCACTTCCTGTCCCATAGCCAAAAGAGGAAATGAGAAGAAATCCCTGCAAATTAATGGAAGCCCCCAGGTCACCAGAACTAGTGTCCCCATTGGAAGATTTCCCCTCTATTACTTTTCTGGGGACAACCCAAATTTTGTGATTTTCTTTTACTTTCACTTTCAATAATAATGGTAAAATAGAGAGGATGAATCTCCCTAACGGGGCACATATACAGCAGTAAAAACTGACAGGGGTTCTAATCTCTCTCCACTCTTAACCAAGTTAAAAAAAAATTTTTTGCCTTTACTGATACTTTAAGTTGCCCATACATGTATCAAAATTTGGCTCACCAGGAACCTGACTAATTTCAGTCCATGTATGGGCACTGTGGTTGTACAGATGTATACCGATCGACTTCTGTACATCCGCCCTGTCAGATATTCTTCACTCAAACACCACTGCAAGCTATAGACTGCAGTGTATTCTGACAGAGAGGAAGTCTGCCTACTGTCAGAACCAGGGGCAGATCCAGAGTCTAATCTCGGGAGGGGCACTGCCAAAAGTTTTGCAGGCAATTTGTAGGGGAAATGGGTGGTGTTGGTGCTTCAATCATCACGGCACCATGGTTAATATGGTGTCAGGATGATTGAAGCACATTATTTCTATTATTACATTGTAATATAAAATGAAATAGTTCAACTCACCATAATGCAGAATCAGTGGGAGCCCCGAGTGTGTCACTTGCCACCGTCGCCTGTTATCAGATGCGGATTTTCACTTGCCAGTGGCCAGTGACAGTGTCCCTATTGTCCCAGAGTGAGGCCTGCACAGTAATGGCAGTCTTCTTTTAGATGCAGAAATGCGGCGATGCAGGGGCACGGTTAGAGACAGTGGCGTCTCCAGCTTACATATTTAAGGGGGACACATGGGGGGGGACAGGAACAAAAGTAGGGGGGGGCAAATATAAAATGCAATTGTATATATACACACACACACAGAGACACACACACACACACACACACACACATACATACATATAAATACACAGTGTCTTGAAAAAGTAGCCAGGTGGAGGGGAGGACAGGGTAGAAGTAGCCAGGAGGAGGGGAGGACAGGGTAGGAGCAGCCAGGTGGAGGGGAGGACAGAGTGGGAACAGCCAGGTGGAGGGGAGGACAGGGTAGGAGCAGCCAGTGATAAAGTCCTGTAGCTCTATGGAAGCCTGCATCCCTGCCCCCCCCCCCCACACCTGGAGTTAAGTTCTCACCTTGGGGGATATATAGTAAAATCATGACTGGAATGTTCTCTCTGGCTCCCTCCACACGACAGCCTCATGGTTCCTCTTCTCCTCTGCCCTCCTCCCGCTCAGCATGTTGGGGGCTGCAGGGCACTCTCAGGGAATCGTCCTGGGCCTGCTAGTATCCAGGACTACATGTCCCATAATCCTCTATTGTTAGTTTCCCAGCTGCTCGACTCAAGGAGGAGAAAGAGGGGTAAAACTCCCCTGCAGCTGCAGCTCTGCCTGTGTCCCTTCACAGAGCCTGTCATCAATGGCTGATGGGGGGTCGGCATCAGCACAGCCTGTTCACTATTTTCTTGGGGGGGGGGGGCAATTGACTAGGGCACCAGAGCCAGACAGCCTACTGCAGAGTGCACACAACGCCCCCCTGTGGCCAGGCAAAACAATGAAAGGAAGACACAGCATAATCAAATCATGGCCATGATCTATTCATTTTTTAACTTTTCTACTACATGGAAAGTAGAAATTAAAAATATAACGTCATGACAGCCACCTTTCTCATACATAAAATATATGCATATTACTAAAAAACATTTAACCACTTGCTGCCCGCCATATAGCAATATGATGTCGGCAAAGTGGTTGCGATATCCTGACCAAACGTCATATGATGTTGCGCGCCCCCAGGGGTGCGCATCGCGGCGATCGTGTCAGTCCGAAACACTGCAACTCCGATCTAGGTAAAGAGTCTCTGACGGAGAGAGAGACACCATTGTTGGTGTCAGTGGGAGAATTATTGCACCACTTTTGGGGTCAGCGGGAGGAATAGTGCCCCATTGTTGTTGTCAGTGGGAGAATTAGTGCTCCATTGTTGGTGTCATTGGGAGGAATTGTGAATGTGCTCTTTGAATGTCAGGCTCATGATGTCATATGGAGCACTAGCTAGTCCTGCAAACCATATCATGGTAGGTCATGTCTCAAAGGAGCTGACAATCTAATGCCCCCACCACAGTCATACAGACGCCATATTATTATGAGAACATGTCTCTAGTGGAAATTAAAACCACAAGTGCGGTGCATCTTCCTGATGAGATGTGTTGTAGGCAGGTATAGTTCATATTAGGGGTCTGTTTTGTGTGTGATATCGCTCACTTGTCTCTTATACTCAATGCCATTTGTGTTTCCAGGCCAGGCCGACTCCGCCTCATCTAACCTCAGCCATGGCGGAGAACATTCTGGCGGCAGCCTGCGAGAGCGAATCAAGAAAAGCCGCCAAAAGGATGAGACTAGAAGTTTATCAGTCCGCTCAGGTAATGTACCACCCCTTGTACCTGGAAGTATTGGAAAAAAACTGTCCAGCTGTGCATTAGATGTGTGTTGTCAGTGATCTGAGAACACCGTTTCTTATCAGTTTGTAAAGCAAAAGAGGTGTTCCCAACCACACCCACTGCAAGCCTCATTCTGCCTCTCACAAACGGAAAGCTTTCTCACAGTATGATCAATGCTTGGCTTAGACGTGTGAATCAGATTGGTGATACATCATAGAGAGAGGGAGGGGCACAGATTCAGGAAGCAGACCCACCCACAGCACATGCAAGGGAGCTCTGTGGAATCTGCCTGCTCTGCATTTCATAGAAATTTGTTTCTGCTCAGTTGGGTGTAATTTTAGTGCAGTTACAATTAGGGTTGCACCGATCACGATACTAGTATCGGGGCCGATACCGAGCATTTGCACAAGTACAAATGCCCAGATGCTTGACCCGATACCTGCGTCCTCAGCATAGGGGGGGGGAGGGGAGCCTCACAGATGATTGGTGCGGGGCGGGACAGGCACTGATCTCCCTGTGTGGCTTTCAGTAAAGCAGCTGACAGTCGCTTCTCCTATATAAATATTTAAAAGGTGTGTTCTTTCTTGCCCATATCTGCTGCTGTGATTTTATTTAGCATTCATCTGGAGCTTTGTCCCTGCTAGGGTTGTCACCTCATCCCTTTAAACCCAAACACATATTAATTACACAGGTTCTGAACACATATTAATTACACAGGTTCTGAACACATATTAATTACACAGGTTCTGAACACATATAAATTACACAGGTTCTAAACACATATTAATTACACAGGTTCTGAACACATATAAATTACACAGGTTCTGAACACATATTAATTACACAGGTTCTGAACACATATAAATTACACAGGTTCTGTGGCTGATTAAGAGCCTCAAAACCTGTTTACCGTATATACTCGAGTATAGGTCGATCCGAATATAAGCCGAGGCCCCTAATTTACCACAAAAAAAATGGGAAAACGTATTGACTCGTGTATAAGCCGAGGGTGAGACATGCAGCAGCTACTGTTACAGCTTAAAAGAGTGGAAAAGAGGGTCAACAATGCCCATCTGCAGCTGTATACCTCCCTGTGTCCATCCCTGTGTCCATCCCTGTGTCCATCCCTGTGACCATCCCTGTGTCCATTGCAGCCTACCTGTGTCCTGTGCATGCCTCCGTGTGCCAATCTGCAGCCTCTTTGTCCTTCTGCAGCCTCTGTGTCCTTCTGCAGCCTCTGTGTCCTTCTGCAGCCTCTGTGTGCCAAAAAACATACGGCGGCCATGCCAGGATCGCCGCACCTCTCCTCCTCGTCTGTGACAGACGGCGGCCATTCCACTGTTCAAAAGCCGCGCCTCCGTCTGTGATAGGCGGAACACTCAATTTCCCAGCAGTCAGTGGTCCGCCTATCACGGACATCCTCTCATCCTCGTCCGTAGTATGAGGATGAGCGGATGTCCGTGATAGGCGGACCACTGACTGCTGGGAAATTGAGTGTTCCGCCTATCACAGACAGGGAGGCGCGGCTTTTGAATAGTGGAATGGCCGCCGTCTGTCTGCACGACACGCTGATCGGGTAGGCAGACGGCGGTGACTCGAGTATAAGCCGAGGTGGGCACTTTCAGCCTAAAAAAAGGGGCTGAAAATCTCGGCTTATACTCGAGTATATACGGTAATTAATATGTGTTCGGGTTTAAAGGGATGAGATGGCAACCCTAGTTCCTTCCAGTACCTGCATGTCCTTTCTTGACATGTCATATGCTCTGGCAATCCTTATGACTTTCTCAAGATTTAAGTCTTCTTTCTGCAGCAGCTTTCCCTGATCTTCCTTAAAGTGGTTGTAAACCCTTACAAACCACTTTGACCTACAGGTAAGCCTAGATTAAGGCTTACCTGTAGGTCCAAGAAATATCCCCTAAACCTACATGGTTTAGGAGATATTTACAAAAAGACAGGCACCGCTGTCTACACTGCATGCACCGTAGACAGCGGCGCGCAGGCGCACTGAGCATGCCGCTGCTAACGGCGATATGCCGTTAGTGGTGGCTCCCGTGCACATGCGCGGGAGTCACGTCAGTACTGTTCCGGCCCTGTGAGTGGCCGGAGCAGCGATACCCGGAAGAAGATGGACGCTTCATGCTACAGGGGACAGCGGTGACATTGCTGGCTCCTGTGTCAGGTAAGTGACACATAATGAGCTACTATGCGATGCATAGTAGCCCATTATGCTTTACCTTTGCAAGGAGACAAAGAGGAAGTAACACCCATCAGGGTTTACTTCCTCTTTAAACTTACTGCCCACCAGAATGCGGTCTTTTATCATATCTCCAGCATCATAGAGAGCACAGTCTTTGGCAAGCAAGCGCAGCTGTGTCACCTATTCATCCACAGACTCACCTCCACACTGCTTCCTCTCCTTTGCACTGTGGAGTTTCTCCTCGGGTTGCACTATGCTTCACACTTTGCACACAGTACTTCTGGTTTCTTTTTGTCCTCTGCAGTGATCTCCACACTTGCTTGTCAGGCTCAGCACACATCTAGGGTCACCACTTTTTCTTCAATTCAAACCCAAACACTTTAGCGGTGCACAGCAATTTTTTTTTTATACATCTATTTTGCTAATAAATATCATTTCTAATCATATGAAGTTAATAACAAGAGTCCCCCTTTGCATCATAGTCCACAGAGTTCCCCTTTACATCTGAACTCGCAGAGTTCCCTTTCACTGTAAGGGGGGACTCTGCAGACTCTGGTGTAAGGGAGAACTCTGGGGACTCTGACATAAGGGATGTTCTGGGAACCCTGATTTATGGAGGAACACTGAGAACTCTGATGTACAAAGAGGACTCTGATGTAAGGGGGAACACTGTGGCCTCTGGTGGAAAGGGGAACTCTGATTTAAGGGGTGCACTGAGTACCCTGATTTACCTTAGTGTACTCACTCAGAGGCAGGAGGGAGAAGGGGGAGACTTCAGTCACAGACAGGCATGGATGGTGAGCTCACTCACCCCTTGGCAGTCAGCACCTCTCATCCAGATGTATCTGAGGCTGCTGGACTTCAAATTTCCGTCCCTCGTTATCCTTTTCTGAGGCACAGCGTTGGGGATTGGACTGTGGGCAGACACAGAGGGGTAGGGGCCAGAGGAAGAGGTGCAGATCAAGCCCTCTCTCCTCTCTCATCTGTGTGTGTGTTTGGGGGGGCGGGGGGTGTTAGTGCTGGCTTTGGGCAGCATGAAAGAGAGTGTAACAGACACTCTCAGCTTAGACAACTGCAACCCTGCTGGGAAGCCATAGTCCAGTTTGAATAATTTGTCCAGGTTTCAGGCAGTCTGAATCCCGGATGCGTGATTCCAAACCTGAACTGTCCGGGTGAATCCCGGGCAGGTGGCAACCCTACACACATCACATCCTTTTTTGTCCCACACATATCAGAAAGCGAGCTGCTTTCTGCTGATCAGTCTATTTGTCTGCATCTGGTCCTGCAAACACAAGCTCTACCAGCTCCCTCCACTGTTATCAGATTTAGATACAGTCCCTGATACCAAATCCAGGGAAGGACTTCTGGTACCATGTGATGTTTTAACATTGTAGACACAATGCTAAAGAACCTCTTACACCGTGGAACGCTCCTTCACGGGCATGGCAGAGACTGGCTACAGATATTTTTCATTTGGAGGACAACCATTACCTGATAGTAGTAGAGTACTACAGCAAATACTTTAAGCTAATGCAGCTGAGAAATTGAAAAGCATCAACAGTGATATGGGCCTTCAAAACAATACTTTGAAGACATGGAGTGTGTGAAGAACTTGTGTCTGATAATGGCCCACAATTCTCGTGTTCTGAGTTCCACCAGCCCCTATCACCCACACAGGCCAATGGTCTAGCAGAGACGTATGTTGGTATAACCCAGTGTTTCTCAATTCCAGTCCTCATGGCCCACTAACAGGTCATGTTTTCAGGATTTCCCTCAGATGAAACAGCTGGGGTAATTACTAAGGCAGTGAAACTGATCAAATCACCTGTGCAAAATAATGGAAAGCCTGAAAACATGACCTGTTAGTGGGCCATGAGGACTGGAATTGAGAAACACTGGTATAACCAAATCCATTATACCGAAAGCACAATCATCCTTGTAGGATCGCATACCTCCCAACTTTTTGAGATGGGAATGAGGGACACCTATCAGCAAAAGTATGCAGGTATAGGACACACCTCTTGCCATGCCCCCTTAAAGGAGAATTGTACAAAAAAACAGGATTGGTTAAACCCACAAGTGCTTTTTTTTCAACCACTACTATTTCCCTCATATTGGCATTTGGAATTTACATTTTAGAAATCAGATGAAAGGTTTAGCACTGGGAAACACTTTTTGATAGATAAAAAGTGCATTTTATATACATCTATACAGATCAGACCAAAATGAGGGACAAACGAGGAGGAATGAGGGACAGAGGGACATTGCTCCAAATCAGGGACAGTCCCTCCTAGTCAGGGACAGTTGGGAGGGATGCAGGATGTGTACCCAGGACTGGTAAACTATCGTGCAGCACCTATTGAAGGTTTATGCCAGGGATCCACAAACTACGGCCCTTCAGCTGTTGTGAAACTTCACATCCCATGAGGCATTGTAAAACTCTGACATTCACAGACATGACTAGGGCATGATGGGAATTGTAGTTCCTGAACAACTGGAGGGCCGTAGTTTGAAGACCCCCATGGTTTATGCTCACCTGCACAGCTGCTAAAGGGTAGAACACCAAGGACCACAGAAATCGCAGCCTCAGTCTATTCCACGGGATGGAGTAACAGCTCAGAGGATCATGAACACGAAAAAGGCAAAAACTGTATTTTTATAAATCTACAAAATCCCTTCGTCCACTCTCTGCTGGACAAGCTGTGCGACAGAGTCACTGAGACTACACGGGAACCTGCTCGAATGATCAAAGAAGCCAATTCACCAAAATCATAGATAATCGAGAGACCAAGCGAGGACAGAAACTGAGACAAAACAGGTGCCATCTTCGTCCAGACACTGCCACGGATACATCATTAGAGGAACCGGATGACAATGGAGAATAAGGAACGAGCCCATGATGGCACAGAATTCCTAAACACGGATATTGAGTCTACTGAGGATACCGAGGAAAGCATAAACTATCAGCAAGTGCCGGGAGAGACTCTCAGCTGGACACCAATCCTACGGATGATGAGCCAGCGCTTACTTTCTCTCGCTATGGTCGGGCTAGTAAACCAAAATTATGGAGGCACTTTGTCTCATATTAAATGTTTCATACTTGAGAGGGAAGATGTAATGATGTGTATGCTTTATGTTATACTTCAAGTTCAATTGTTATTCCTAGTTCCTTATGCATGTTATTAAACAGTTAACAGTTTTAGTCATGTGATCTGGGGGGCGGGGAGCTGTGGTAGTTGTAAGGTGGATGCTGCTGAATAAACACCAGGCTCATGTTCAAGCTCCTTGCTGTTTGCCTATACTTTGTGTTAAAGCATCACACTCTCCGCTCCTCTCTTTACTTTTCTCTTCACTCTTCTCTTCTCTCTCCACTCCTCTCTTCTCTTTTTTCTTCTCCCCTCTTCTTTATTCCTTCCTTCCCTCCCAACACTGCTTGTCTCTTCTCTTCTCTACTCCTCTCCTCTTCTCTCTTCATTCCTTCCCTCGCAACACTGGCTGTTCTCTTCACTTTTCTCTTCTCTTCACTTTTCTCTCTCCACTCCTCTCTTCTCTTTTTTCTTCTCCCCTCTTCTTTATTCCTTCCTTCCCTCCCAACACTGCTCGTCTCTTCTCTTCTCTACTCCTCTCCTCTTCTCTCTTCATTCCTTCCCTCCCAACACTGGCTGTTCTCTTCACTTTTCTCTTCTCTTCACTTTTCTCTCTCCACTCCTCTCTTCTCTTTTTTCTTCTCCCCTCTTCTTTATTCCTTCCTTCCCTCCCAACACTGCTCGTCTCTTCTCTTCTCTACTCCTCTCCTCTTCTCTCTTCATTCCTTCCCTCGCAAAACACTGGCTGTTCTCTTCACTTTTCTCTTCTCTTCACTTTTCTCTCTCCACTCCTCTCCTCTCTTTTTTCTTCTCTCCTCTTCTTTATTCCTTCCTTCCCTCCCAGCACTGCTTGTCTCTTCTCTTCTCTACTCCTCTCCTCTTCTCTCTTCATTCCTTCCCTCGCAACACTGGCTGTTCTCTTCACTTTTCTCTTCTCTTCACTTTTCTCTCTCCACTCCTCTCTTCTCTTTTTTCTTCTCCCCTCTTCTTTATTCCTTCCTTCCCTCCCAACACTGCTCGTCTCTTCTCTTCTCTACTCCTCTCCTCTTCTCTCTTCATTCCTTCCCTCCCAACACTGGCTGTTCTCTTCACTTTTCTCTTCTCTTCACTTTTCTCTCTCCACTCCTCTCTTCTCTTTTTTCTTCTCCCCTCTTCTTTATTCCTTCCTTCCCTCCCAACACTGCTCGTCTCTACTCCTCTCCTCTTCTCTCTTCATTCCTTCCCTCCCAACACTGGCTGTTCTCTTCACTTTTCTCTTCTCTTCACTTTTCTCTCTCCACTCCTCTCCTCTCTTTTTTCTTCTCTCCTCTTCTTTATTCATTCCTTCCCTCCCAACACTGTCTCGTCTCTTCTCTACTCCTCTCCTCTTCTCTCTTCATTCCTTCCCTCCCAACACTGTTCTCTTCTCTTAACTTTTCTCTTTTGTCTTCTCTTTTCCCTCTTCTCTCTTCTGTTTTATCCTCTTCTCTCATCTTTTCTTTTCTCCTCTCCTCTCTTCTTCTCTCTTCATTCCTTCCCTCCTAACACTGGCTGTACAACTCAATATGGCGCCTAGTCACATTGTGCCCTTCTATCCCCCCCAGGAAGAGAATGTTTCCTTAGAGAAGACTTCCAGCCTCTCACAATCCACCTACACTCTGCCGGCAACCAACTATGCCCAGGATCCCGTCTATGTGAATGGAAGTCTCCACTACACTTATCGTGGTTACGGGTCCATTGGAGGCAACCTGGCGCCTCCCACCTCACTCCAAACTGGAAACCACTGCAATGGTAAGTTATACCCACATGCAATAATCATCAGGTTGACATTATTATATTGAGGGTAATTAGGTGTTTTTGTAGGGTTGATGGTATATGTGTACTATTTTTGTGTACTTAAAGTGGAACTAAACCAATAGGTTTAATAATTTTCCAAAACCGTTACATTCAAGCAATGCCATGGATAATACCTGTCACAATTGCTTCTGTTCTCAGTTAAACTGTCAAGCCATCAAATGGTTGGTGTCATAACTGATCACATGTGCAGCACCGTGGCAAATGTAGATCAAACAGAAGGTAAAATGGCAGCTGCCTTTGCTGTATAGGATAGGAGGGTTTAGTTCCACTTGAATAATGTGGCCACTGAGGTTGTACACTATGTACCATTTTATTTTTATCCTTCTACAGCTGATAATTGCTCCAGCTTTGACATTGTTCTGTCCCTTGAAACAGGTCCAACTGATCTCAGCATGAAGTCTGTGGCTTCTGGCAGCACCCACTCCAACTCCTCCAACCGGGCAATGCCGTGCGCCCAGCTCAGCCCCACCGAGATCGGAGCAGTGCGACAGCTGATCGCCGGGTACCGAGAGTCGGCTGCCTTCCTTCTGCGCTCAGCCGATGAACTGGAGAATTTAATATTGCAGCAGAATTGACCAGAACCCTCGGGCCCGGACCTCGACCTCTCACTCTACAGACTGAGAGAAGACAGCGAGGTCCCTCTGCCCCCTCCCCCATGCCCCCCTTCCCAAGACAGTCGCAGACACTGAACTTGCTCACTGAGCAGGAGCCATATTTTATCCCGCTGGGCAATCGGAAGGACGCTGTCTATGCGCTTACTGCGCTCTACTGATAGAACGAACTCCGCCCAGCGGCGGGACGGACGTCAATCACATATTTATTGAGATAAGGATTTCTTCTTTTATTAATTTATTTTTCTGAATTTTTTTTTTTCATTTGTACAATATATTCGTGTTTGTATGTGTGTAAGTGGACCCATCAACTAACCAGAGCGAAGTCGTTTTGTAGGCCAGTAGGTGGCATTCCCAAGAAAAAGGTGCAGCCCCCCAGCCCGCAACACGGCCTCTGCTCTGTAAAGGTGACAGGTACACCTTGAAGAACTATACCATCCAATGGTCATTCCATCTCTTCCCAGCGTCCAGGCCATTTTTGGCTTTGGCTGGATCCATTCCACTATGCCATTCTTTTGAGGTCCACTTCTACATTCCACCATGTACATTGTGAGCACTCCTATAGGAGCAAGGGAGAGGCCATTTTCTTTACTGCCCTGTCTCCTCCTTCGCTCTGAAACCTTCCATCACCTTTTTGGACCATACCATTCCACACTCAAACAGGTGACGTCACACTAAATCGGGCTAAGCAACGACTGAAATACCTCCTTCATCCTCTTTCCACCTCTCATCCACCGGGGCTGCTGAATCATGTTAACACACTAACATTTGCTTATTGCTGCTATCGATCGCCTTTTTTTCAGGTAAAACTCAGCCGCCCCCCTTCCTCTCTTGACCACGAGACCTCTCTTCTCCTTGCACGTCCGTTCTTACAGGTGTTTTTTGCACAGAACCTAACAAATACCTTGTTTTTTCAACTGCACACAACTCAGGCTGACAACCGGCTCAATCCTCAACCTGAACTTTCTGGTTCGGACCTCACTTTACAGTTCTCTCTCTGTCCCGATGAACGAACCACTGTCTCTGTTTTTTTTTGGTCCACCTCATTTCAGAACATTCCATTTGAAGTCGCCATTTTATTCCCCCACCCTTGCTTGTTATATAATCCATGTTTTCTTTTTTGTTAAGTGTTTTCTTGTAAAGCCATTCCTCCTGCTATCGTCCTTTATATTCACTTCAAGTCGAGCACTTTGCAACTAATCGTTTTTTTTTTTTCTCTAGGGTGATTCAGGAACTTTGTAGGACTCTATGTAACTAAGGTAGTCCTCAACTGCAAGCTGCATTGTGTGCGGTGACTGTGGATTTACAGCTTTTAGCGGCATCGCTTCTGTCGGTCGTTTAGCTTTTACCATGGCTGTCCTCACGCGGAGGATACGCCAGTAGCGTGAGTGTCCGCTAAGCACTTGGTGAACTTTTTTTTTTTTTTTTTTTTTTTTTTTACCAGACCGACCTCATCTTCAAATCGGTCACGACTCACTTACGACTTTCTGTCTTTGTAGGTGGGGTTTGATGCACTGACAACAGAACAAGACCCGGCAGCCTTTTTATTTCTTCGTTTTGTATCATTTTCGTGGTGCTTTTAATTATTTTCTATTATTATTTTGTCTTTGTCTTAGCTGAACACACGTTCCTTCCGCCAGCTTTAATTGCGGTCAACGCGTGCGTTTTTTTTTTTTTTTTGTCGATTCTAATTTCGGACTACGAGTGTCCTGTTTACATATACGGATGCCCCAGCTCTCTTGCAGGTTCCTGGGGTAGAGGGGACTGGAGGGGGCGCTCCTCTCCTTACTGAAAGCCACAGGTACACCCCCCCCCCCCCCCCAACGGCAAACAATTGCGCCTTTGAAGCGCGTGATTCACTTTACTCCCACTGACTCAGGTAGAAAGGAAGTCACACTTGATGACTACTGGGTTTACGGACTGGCTTCCGAAAGTTATGGGATCTTCCCTCTTTTTAATCCGTAAAAGATTTTGGCGAGGTGGGGCCACGCCCACGTTTGCTTGGAATGCATGGATTGGCCAACTTACATTATACCTATGACTATATAGTGTGAGGGCCCATCTGATTGGATATATACCCTCACACCACACAAGACTAAGCTACACTGGCAGTTTTGATTAAGCGTGATCCATTGGATAGCTTTAAAATGACAAGATAAAAATGTAATGTACGGAATATGCCAGGGATGTGCTGGCGGTGTCAGCTAAGGGTAGTCATCTAGATGATACCTCCACACTAGCCTGAGCCTGTCACCAAATTGTGTGAAGTGCAGGGCACAGAAATACTGCATCATCTTGCAGAATGAAGATATCACTTCTCATCCTGTGATAATAGTAGCTCGCATGAAAGGCCTGGCTCAGCTGGGTACAGTCATGGCAGCAGATGGAGGAAGACCTCTTCCTCAGGGTCTTGGATGACTATGGAGGGTTCCATCAAACACTTAGAAAGAGGTTTTGGATGGACTTTTTTCTCCTGTAGTGTGTAAGGGTTGGCATTAAGGGGGTGTCATCATTAGTCTCTAGGATTGTTGTGCATTTTAGTGCTGGGTAGGGCTACAGGTGACTGAGTTGCACCTAAAATCGGGTGCTGAGTGGAGGTACACCCAAAACATCACACGGCATTCAAAGCCTATCTAGCATTGGTGGGAGTGGGTGAAGACACCAGTGTAAACCCAAGTTCCTAGCTCTACCCCCCACCACCAGTCATTTCTATGGGTTCCAACTGGGTTAACTTTCGTTTGGACTTTTTTCTCCTATATTGTGTGAAGGTTGGCTTCAAAAGGGTGTCACCCTAGCATTGTAGTGCATTTCAGTGCCAGGTAGGGGTACAGGTGACTGACGAGCACCTAAAATTGGTTCTGGGTGGTGGTAGACACAAAACATCCCTGAGAAACAAAAGCCCATCCAACTTTGGGAATGAGTGAAGGCACCTAAGTTTCCAGCTCTGCCCCCCTACCCAAAACATTCCACAGCATTCAAAGTCCATCCAGCATTGGTGGGAGCGAGTGAAAGCCCAGTGTAGACCCAAGTTCATAGCTCTTAACCCCCCCCCCCCCCCCCCCCTACACACACACACCAGTTATTTCCATGGGTTTCAATGGGGTTTTTAACCGATTGACTTTTGGGTGGACTTTTTTCTCCTATATTGTGTGAAGGTTGGCTTTAAGAGGGGGTGTTATCATTAGTCTTTAGCATTGTAGGGCATTTCAGTGCCGGGTAAGGGGCAGGTGATTGGCAATCACTTATTGGTTTGGGGTGCTCCCAAAACATCCCACAGCATCCAAAGTCCATCCAGCACTGGTGGGAGTGGATGAAGACACCAGTGTAGACCCAAGTTCCCAAAATTTGCCCCCTCCCCTCCCCCACACTAGTCATTTCTATGGGTTCCAATAGGGTTTTAGTGCAGCCCTGTATTCGCTGGGAAAGGTAGAAGAGCTAAAATATCTACTTTTCCTGGGTGCCTTACTGCATGGACTTGGTCATATGATCTCCGCTGAGGGGCATAATCAGCCAATCTGATTTCTGCAGAAAAGAAAAAAAAAACCAGCACAACACAAGGGAGGATCAGAATTCAGATTTAAGCCAAAACAAGCTCAACCTCTGTTCCAAGATAGACCACTCAGAAAACCGGCTGCTCTAGCTGGAAGGTCTTTATAAACCTCCAACAATGTAAAATCTTCAGAAAAGAGCCGGGTACTACAGTAATATCAGCAAACGGTTGTCTTTAATTAAACATGGTGGGAAAAAAAGCCATAAGAAATTCCAGCGCGTTTCGTCAGCTTAAGGCCTAAGCAGCCAAAGCGCATTGGAATTTCTTATGGCTGTTATCCACCATGTTTAAAAAAGGATGACCATTTGCTATTACCGTAGTACCCGGCTCTTCTCTGAATATTGTACATTGTTGGACGTTTACAAAGACCTTCCAGCTAGAGCAGCGGGTTTTCTGAGTTGTCTATCTTGGAGCGGAGGTTGAGCTTATTTTGGCTTAAATCTGAACTCTGATCAGAGGTCACATGACTAATTGCTTAAGAGACCTGTGGTCAGCACTGCTGGGAGCGCAGCGTTTTCCCCAGCTAAGGTCAGTATTCCAGTTCTTGTTTGTTTTTTTTGTCCCATGGATGCTCAATTGTGATTCCAGTTGAAGGAGAATGCCTGTGGGTAACTCCGCTAAAAGTGGCTGCTCATAACGGTAATATCAGCTCTGGGTTTTTTTTTTTGTAAGCCTTTAAAGAGAACCTGTCAAATGTTTGTTTTTAGATACCCGTCTTAATTAAAACCGCCTCTGTAGCTCAGTTTGATGCAACTTCAGAAGGCCTCAGTCTATTGCACTACCAGGCCGCACCATGCCCGCCACCTCCCTGCACTCCATAGCCCCTCTCCCTTTTCTTTGCACTCCTAAAGAGCCCCCCCCCCCAACCTACAACCCCTTACAGCTGCACTTGTTTCTTATAAGCAGATGAGGCAAATTCATGAAAAAAAAAAAAACATAATATATATAATATATTAAAGAATGATATTTATTGTCCTCATGCTTTCTTTTATCTGTAAATGTGATTTTAATTATTATAATTTGTAGAATGGTTTTTATTCTCTTTTATCCTATAGGATGTGATGTGTTTAGCAGACAGACTCTTCCTTTTTTTTACAGACACTACCAGGCGCTCAATGACACAGTACAAAAAAAAAAAGGAAAAAACCCCAAATGGTGTTATAAAAAAAAAAACGCAAAAGTGCACTGACTTGCCACAAAGTGGAATTTCTTTTTTGTTTTTATTTTTTCCCTTTTTAATATGTATGTCATATGTAAAAGGCTAACTAATGATTAAACGCCCACTGCATAATAAAACTATACCACCTTTCACATGGAGTGTGCTCAGTCTCGTTCATGGAGGTCATCGGGGATCAGAGCAAAATGATAAAAGTCAATTGCATGGGGAGTAATGGGTGTCCAATATTAATATTAAGTCTTGCTACAGTGAGGGAAAAAGTATTTGATCCCCTGCTGATTTTGTACGTTTGCCCACTGACAAACAAATGATCTGTCTATAATTTTAGTGGTCGGTTTATTTTACCAGTGAGAGAGAGAATAACAACAAAAATATCCAGAAAAACGCATTTAAAAAAAAGTTATACATTGATTTGTATTTTAATGAGTGAAATAAGTATTTGATCCCCTATCAATCAGCAAGATTTCTGGCTCCCAGGTGTTTTCCGTTCTATGGGACAGGAAGTGAAGGGAAATCTTCCTAATAGGACACTAAAAAAACTGACTAAAGGCCCGTACACACGATCTGACTTTTTGACAACAAACATGCAAATGAGCTGTTTTGGAGCAACATCCGACCGTGTGTACGCTCCATCGGACAAACTTTTTCTGTTTTCATCGGACTTTTGTTGGCTGTGCGAACGGACAAACTTTTTGACAACATAAGTCCGATGGAGCAAAGTCCGATGGAGCAAAGTCCGACCGTGTGTACGCAAAACCATCAGACAAGGTACAAACACGCATGCTCAGAACCAATGCAAAAGATCAGACTACAATACAGAAGTTGACCAATGGTGGCGCTGGAGTAATTAAACGTCCTCTTTTGAAGTGTCATCAATACGTTGAAACGTCACTACGTTCGTGTTTGTTGCCTAAAAAGTCCTGCCGTGTGTATGCAATACAAACTTGTGGACTACGCCCTTTGTACAAAAGTCCACGGGAAAGTTGTACAAAGTCCGAGGAGGCGTTCAAAAAGGAGCAGTTATGCTCCGAAACCTATAGCCATGGTTCCTGGGACAGGAAGTGAAAGGAAATCTCCCCAATAGGACATTAAAAAAACTGACTAACCCTCCCTTTGGGGCACATTTACACTTGCTGACACTAAAAAAGAGAACACATTGCCCGAAGGGCTAGGAGAGTGCTGCTCACCCCAAACGGATATGAAAAAATAGAACAAACTTCCCCCACAAAAGTGTTTTTTAGGCAGCAAAACAATAAATGTATGACAGAATAATAAAAGAATGTTTAATATTTATTGCCATAGAACAATAACAATATGACACATAGGTAAAAACATGAGCTCCACCCGAACAGTTGAAAGGCTCCAAAAGAGCAATCAATAAAGACTGTATAAAAAATACAATAATAACAGTGGATGTGCAGAAACAGACACGACTATTACTGACACTGTACAACTATAACAACAGTGAAGGTATAGTTCTAACGCGTTTCAACCCACTCAAGAGGTCTTCTTCAGAGAAATGGTCTGTTATAAAACAAAAACATAATAAGTATATCCATCAAATGTTAATAGGAGTACCTAATATTTTATTATGATTTACCCGATGATGCACATCCAACGAGATAGAGAGAAATCATTTCAGTGGAGTTCCCCCTTAAAACGACTGCCTCAAATTCCCTTCACACATCTAGGGTGTCCCTAGTTCCAAAATGTCGTCAAGTGCCAGGAGGGAAAATTGGGGTCCAACGTCGTAGCTTGCGAGAGGTCACACTGATACCTCACCCCCCATAGACATAAGGAGTGAGTGCAGACGTTAGAGGCCGGATAGTGTGGCGGGTCGCACCTGTAGTGGAATTCCATATATATATACATATATATATATATATATATATATATATATATATATATATATATATATATATATAGAATTAGGGATATATATTTTAAAATATAATCAGTGGGTATCTGTAGGGCATGAATCTATTGTAATACCCCTCATCTGTATATGTGGGAAATACCCACACCCAAGTATTTCAGATATATATATATGTTAGGAAAGAAGGAAGAGAAAAAAGAAGCTCGTGAACCCAAGTGTTTAAGGTTGAAGTGAGAAAAAAAAAAAAATTATATATATAAAAATATATGAGATAATGAAGCTTTTTTTATATAATAATATATATATTATACATAGCTCCTGACTGAGGCATCTGCTTCCTGGCTCCTGAAGACACACTGATGCTCAACAGCAAACCGCACTGGGTGGAATACATGCTCTCATCCTTATAAAACTTATGAGATGCTACTTGTGATTTTTAATAAAGTGTTTTCCTATATACTGCACTTAGTTGGCGCCCTCTGCTGTCTTCTTTATATATCTCCTCCTTACCGCCTGTTTTAACCTCCTAAATGCCTGACGTCTGACACAACCAACAAAATACGCTGTGCGCGGTTGCAGGGAGGCCCCATTGGTCTGAATGAGTCGCACTCGGCTGGCAGTGGTGCAACAAGTGGCATGTGCACACCACTGGCTTCTACCACTGTGCCCCCCCCGCCCCCTCAACTGCTAATGTAAATGAGCCCTTATTGTATCCAAAATGGGAAAAAAACGTTTTGCCTATAGTTCTAGCCACCACATCTAAGGACCTCTAAGCTGCAATTTTTGTTTCTGGGTTTGAGATACACGTTCAATTGTAGTAAAGTCTTATTTTTTACCTGAAGGTACTTTGAATATCTCCTAAACTTGCACAGTTTAGGAGATATTCAGAGTGCATGCAACTAATGACATCAATAGTGTTTGCCCACTGAAGATCCGGCTTACTGTGCCGGACATTCAGAGCCCGTGCCGTAAATGGCGTGACATCATAGCCGCGCTCCGGCCACTCACAGCATCGATGCCCGCGGATCCGAAAGAAATGCCGGGGAAGATGTCAGCCGTCTCAGCGGTGTGCGGGCGCCGCCATTCTAAGGTAAGTATTTTTTAGAATGCGCTAGTAGCTCATTATGCCTTTGTTTTGTTTTGTTCCCGGGGTTTATAACTGCTTTAACCGCTTGCCGACCAGTGTGCGCCGACGTACTTCGTCAGAATGGCGCTGATAGGCAGAAGGGCGTACAGGTACGTCCCCTTTAAGAAGGTGCGCGCCGATGGTGCCCTCCGTGACCGTCGGTCCCACGGACTTGAGAGGAAGAACGGGAAGATGCTTTTGTAAGCAAAGCATTTCGCCGTTCTGCCTAGTGACAGGACAGTGATCGCTGCTCTCTCTCATCAAGAGCTGTGATCACTGTCCTGTGTGTTAAAGTGGTTGTAAACCCTTACAAACCACTTTGACCTACAGGTAAGCCTAGATTAAGGCTTACCTGTAGGTCCAAGAAATATCTCCCAAACCTATACGGTTTAGGAGATATTTGCCCGAAGACAGGCACCGCTATCTACGGCGCGCATGCGCACTGAGCGGGGCATCGTCGATGACGGCAATGCTGCGAGTCACGGCTCCCGTGCGCATGCGCGGGAGTGACGTCATCGCTGCTTGGGCGAATCACAGGGCCGGAGCAGCGAGACCCACGGAGACCCACCAAGAAGATGGACGCTCGGAACTACAGGGGACAGCGGTGACTTCGCTGGCTCCTTGTGTCAAGTAAGTGACACATAATGGACTACTATGCGATGCATAGTAGTCCATTATGCTTTGCCTTTACAGGGAATGAAAGAGGAAGTAAACTCATCAGGTTTTACTTCCTCTTTAAAGCCCATCACTCCCTAGGACACACTTAACCCCTTTACTGCCCCCTAGTGGTTAACCCCTTCACTGCCAGTGCCATTTACACAGTAATCAATGCATCGATCGCTGTATAAATGACAATGGTCCCAAAATAGTGTAAAAAATGTCCGATGTGTCCGCCATAATGTCGCAGTCCCGAAAAAACTCGCAGGTCACCACCATTACTAATAAAAAAAATTAAAAAAAATGCCATAAAACTATCCCCTCTTTTGTAGACGCTATAAATTTTGCGCAAACGAATCAAATAAACGCTTATTGCGATTTTATTTATTTTTTTACCAAAAATATGTAGAAGAATGCATATCAGCCTAAACTGAGGTAAAAAATTATTTTTTTAGATCTATTTTTGGGGGATATTTATTATAGCAAAAAGTAAAAAATAATGCGTTTTTTTAAAAAAATGTATGCTCTTTTTTTGTTTATAGCGCAAAAAAACAAAAACCGCAGGGATGATCAAATACCACCAAAAGAAAGCTCTATTTGTGGGGAAAAAAGGACGTAAATTTTGTTTGGGTACAGCGTCACACGCAATTGTCAGTTAAAGCGACGCAGTGCCGAATCGCAAAAAATCCTCCGGGGCTGAAGTGTTTAACAATTTAGTAACTGAAACCACCAATAACTGTTATCCAGAGAAATATTTAATTTTTTAATTAAATTAAATGTTTTCATTTTTTTTATGATTGAACTATTTTTAATTAAATTACTTTTGAAAAAAAAATCCAGTTCTTCCACTTCCTGTCTACACACAACTCCATTGATGGCTGCGTGGAATTTCTCAAGGTCGGTTTCCTGGTGGTGACAACAAACAGTGGACCACGCCTGCATTATGTATTAAAATGGCCACTGCTAGTCCGTGTGACAACGCAGGAGCACAACTGAGCGATTGGGAGGGGAGCGGTGTCAGCTCTGTAACAGGAAATGCCTGAACCAAGAACCTTCCAGGCAGGATCACCAGGCATTATTTTACAGAAACCTGCAGTTCTTGAAAAGGTTAAAATGTACTTTTGAAATGACATTACCATGTTTTTAAGTAGAACTAAAGGAAAAACGTTTCTTTCATTTTGGATAGTATAAAGGAGGGTTATAACCCCTGACGGACTTTGTCTCATTGTGGAGACTTCACTTCCTGTCCCATAACCAAACAGGAAGTGAGAGAAAATCCTTAAAAATGAAGGGAATTCCTTGGGGGACCCCCCAGGTCACTTGAAGTAGTGTCCCCATTGGAAGATTTCTCCCTCTATTACATTTCTGCGGACAACTCACAATGTGAAACAAGAGAAATAGAGAGGGGGAATCTCCTAAAAAAAGGGGCACAGACAGCGATAAAAACCTGACAGAGCTTCTAATCCCTCTGCACTCCATCCAAAACGTAAAAAAAAAAAAATGGATATACTTTAACCCAGGTGATCCTGCTATTAAAGTGATTGTAAACTGCTGGCCTTTTTTTTTTTTTTTTTTGTACCTGCAAGGTAAAGGTATAATGTGCTAGAATGCATCACATACTAGCACATTATGTTAAAAGGAAGCCTTCCAGCAGCGAGTTGTCACTGCTGCAGGAGCTCTCGTCTTCACCCGTCTTGCTTTCGGGTTTGTGGACTCCGGGTCTGTGACTGGCGGGAGCGGGACGTTCATAGCACGGGGCTCTAAAGAAAAGGGCACGGGTGGCTGTTCCTTCACAGCGCATGTGCCAGTGATGTCCACGGCTGCATGCACAGTAAACACGGCACATATTTAGGAGATATCAACACTACCTAAAGGTAATTCTTATTATAGGACTACCTATAGGTAAAAGCAAGAGATGGAAGTTTACTTCTATTTTAACACGCTTCCTGTCTTAGGGTGCCAATCGTACAGTGTTGTCACCCTAGGCATGTCAAGACTACATAACACTGTTGCAGGGCTCCTCCCTCTTTTTTTTTTATAACAGGAGGTGTTTTGTAGTCAGCAGAGAATAATGCCAATTGATAGCTTCCTATGCTCTCCGCCCGAGGAGCGGAGCAGCTCAGAAGTTTTCTGGCTGGATGAATAACTTCATACAGCGGTATATAATATATATATATATATATATACAAACAGTCCAAATAGGAGAAAATATGAGAAACGTATTGTAAAATGCGATAATCTAGCTCGTGTGGCCTTCCATTGCAGAAGCCCACCTCAAGGTAAAACGTTTGATTGTGTTTTAGAGCAGCTATCAGAACAGGAAGTAATGAGAAATCTCTCCAATGGGGACACAGACAAATACACATCTTGGGTTTGAATTTGGGGAAGGTTTACAAATTCTGTTTTTATTGCTGTGTCTGTGATGGGCACTGCCCTCATTATCTGTTCAGGCAGCACTGGGACAGGGAGGTCGAGGTATATGGCATAGGGCTGTACTCAATATAGAACTTTATGGCTGGGTGGAACATATCCAAGGCAGATCACTCCAACATTTGGGTGATTGCGTCAACTTTTTTTGCTTCTGCAATAGAAGACTGTTACCCTCAGGTGGTCGTAGAGGAGACTGAAGTCCTGTTCCATTAGGTGGTTGTCTTCTTTAATGGGTGATTGTTTTGTATTTCTGAAACCGGAGAACATCTATACTTGAGCATTGATATTAGCTCAGAGGGTAAGAGCTTTGACTGGCCTGCTGGAGACCTGAGTTCAAATCCCAACGAGGGAAGGCCATGTGTGTCCTGGGTGCTGCACAGCACCTGCACCCTCTGGTGGGACATGCTTCAGACTCACTGACCTGTTTCTAGGTTAAAAACATAAGTTCCTACTTTTAGAAGTGGGCTGCCTTGGTAAGGCAGCCCATTCTAATTATATATGTTGCAGTGATGTCACAGACCATGGACCAAAGAGGAGAGGTGTCCATGACCTAATGTGTTGCACACATATGTTAGAGGCCTCTGGGGACCCGGGAATCAGAGCAGACTGGTGGGTTATCCATGAGCCTCCAAGCTTTCACTCAGCAGCACTTTTTGGAATTGCCCTTGGAGTCTACAGTGCCTTTGTGGATTTGAACTTGGGTCTACGGCACCCTGGGTCAACACTCTTATCCACTGAGCTATAGGCCTCTGCTCGACAACTCATGTGTTCATTCTGCTACTTGAGGAGGAAAATGTCATCACAAATTCCAATAGCTGAATCAGGATTTGAACCTGCAGTTGCAAAATCTTTGCTGGGTTAGGGGGCTGTTTAGTTAACCCCAGAGCCAGCCAGTCTTTTGGAGATCAGCTGAGTAAATCAAGAGTTAGTAAGTGAAGTGTGATCCGTGACTCCTACAAATTCAAGGCGGTTCTCCTAGATTCGAACCTGCAACCCTAAAATTGAAGTTGAGCTGCTGAACCGCTGCACCAGACCACAGTTCTGGCTTTGGGCTTGGCAGCCAGCCCCTCAAACATCAAGATTTAGTGTAAAAAAAAATAAAGAGCGAGCCCTGAATTCCACAAATTCAAATATTCGTACAATATTGGTGACAAGCTGTGTTACCCAGGTGGGTAAAAAGTGGGACTTAGAATATATATATTTTTTATTATTTTGGGGTCTGGCTCTAGTGTGTTGCAGCCACGTTTGAACCTTATTATTTAGTAAAATTCAGTGTTACAATGTGTTTCCGCCATTGCTCTCATCCACTGAATTATTACTTCTAGTCGATAACTGACACGTTTGCTGTCCTTCCCAATCATGCTCCTGGTAAGGTTCAAAGGCCATACTTATGAATAAGTTTAATGTGTGCATGTTGATTATTGGACAGGTTATTTGTTGGCCTTAACAATCTTTATGACCGATTTGTACTTAAACGGAGACAAGCACATTATTAGCCTTAACAGGTGGGTGGTGGAGAGATGGCCCCGGATTGGAACAGTAGGAGCTACAACTGTTGGGTGTAGCTCAGAGGGTGTGTATCGTAACTGGCATCCCGGATCGCTGTGTTCAAGTCCAGTTCAATGCCTGTGGCTCCCGGCTTGTGTCAATATAAGGTTAGGTCCAGTTTTAGACGTATAATCATTTTTCAACCAATAGAACCAAAATTAATAATAAAAAAAAAAAAATGCATCGTATGAAAGCAAATTCCTACAAGCACACTGAGAGTTAAAAAATGATTGGTGAACGTCCACCATTATGTTTTTATTTCTATTTTTTTCAAGACACCACGGCACTAGCCAGTGATTCTCCTGGGAGGTTAGTTGTTTATTTTTTAACTAGTTCAAGAATCCCTTACAGCCTCCGATAAGGCCACATCAATGCAGGGAAAATTATCACAAAGGCTGCATTCACATCCAAGCATTGCGTTTTCGTGGACATTTTTTTTTTTACTAGCCCATAGAGCAGGGGGTAAGGAACCTGTGGCTCTTTTGATGGCTGCATCTGGCTCTCACCTCTCAATCCGCGGATTGCATGGTGTGCCGATCCGTGGATTTAGCCCATAGGAAAGGCCGCAGCTTCGGCCTAGCTCCGGAGCTGCGGCCATCTTGGTACACCCGGCGGCGGACTAGGTGAGCGGCACGCTGACGTCATCATCACCCGCCTCAACTGCTCGTGGATCTGCCTGCCTGTGTAGTGGTAAGCAAGCAAACAATCGTAGGGGAGATGTGGATAATACAGTGGAGGAGATGACGTGGATATTACAGTTATAATTGAAATTGGTCGATTAAAAAAAATAAAAAAATAATTTGTTTTAAACATATTGTATGGCTCTCGCGGAATTACATTTTAAAATATGTGGCGTTCGTGGGTCTCTCAGCCAAAAAGGTTCCCTACCCCTCCCATAGAGAAATAGTACTTATTTTTTTTGCTACCTTTTTCTGCTTTTTCCCTCCACTTTTAAATATATATATATATATATTTTTTTTTTAAGGATTAGGTTTTAAGATTAGTGTATTTTTTGTTTGTTTTTTTAATTTTATTTATGTATTATTGCATTTAAGCAGGAAAAACTCAAAACCACACAAATCAAGCAGTTCCATGGAACAAAAAAACACACCAATCTGCCGAATTCGAGCTACAAAAAAAGCTCCAGAACTTTTTGGAGCTTCCGGCCACTTGTAATGGAGATGTGAACCAACGCCATAGAAAATAATAGAATTCATTTTATTTTCTCCTTCAGCTTTTTAGAGCATCAAGCTACAAAGTACATAGGTGCAAATGGGGTCTATATCTTGGGAAACCTTGTTCAAGCCTACAAAAAAAAAAAAAAAACTGCCCAGGAAGAAGGTGATTTTTGTACTGCCCATAAAATCTATTTCTTGGGGTCTATTGAGGGACAGAGGAAATCAGAGTGTCAGGTATTCTGCCACCGCCAGGAGGATTAACAGAAAAATCTAAAGCTAGTGCCCAACTCTGCCAGTCATGCCTCCTTTTTCTTTTTTGGTAAAGTAATAATAAAGAGCATGAACAAAAACATAAGGAGCAGGGGTTACAGAATCTAAAATATCTTTGGTTACACCAAGGCTTGCCAAAGTATGCTGCATAGTCTGCATACACCTGAAGAGACATGGGTCAAGGAAGGGCGGGGGTGAAGGAGGGTCCAGGGCTGAAGGAGGGACCAGGGGTGAGGCCAGGGTGGAGCTGAAGGGGGCCCCATCAGGTAAGCTGTATGGGGCCCCATCATTTCTATCAGCGGCCCTGACAATAACCATCATGTAGTAAGAGGCAGGAATTTTAGTCAAAAGCTAAGGGCATTTACCCAATTAAAAGCATCATTAGCTGAAGAACATTCCCAGGAAGCTGCACCAATCCACCACCGAAAGGGTCCTAAAAAGTCCTCTGAATCGAGTCTGTTCCCAGCAGAAAAACACTGGAGTGTTCCGTCTTTCAACAATTCAAGGAGGGGGCTCAAGCAAATATCTCTGCGGTGCACAAGCCACTCCCTCTCTGCAGCCAGTCCGTCCATCACCAGGACAAAGTCCTTTAGATTGACTGTTCAGGCAAGGCTAAATCTCTCAGCGCTACCAAGAGCAGGTATGAGACAACTACGCTCGATCACATGGGGTACTCCCACCTATTTCAAAGAGTAGAAAACATAGCCAAGGCAGGGTCCGTTGTAACAGACGGGACAATGTAATCCAAGGGATTGGGCAATCGACCTAAAGCTTGAGGTACTCTAGAGGCTGAAATTGCTCAGGAATAAGAGGAAAAAAAAAAGCTAAGGGTTTATGGGAAAATGTACCTGCTCAGTAGAGACAGGACCACCAGCCTGCTCAGAACCCAAAAAGTGGGGTTGTAGGAAGCTGGGAGAGAACAGGAAAGGGGGAAGCAAGCCTGAGGGGGTTCACTCCCTCAATGGAGAACAGATGAACTCCTTGACTACTGACAAAAGCTAGTTGCAGAAGGTGTGGATCTTTTAAAAGAGAAGGCTTAAGCATGCCAGCCTAAACCACTGGTGACAATCAACAGCCAACATTAAAACCTGTTGATCCTGAACCAGCCAAATCTATATGGAAGGTGGCCTGAGCATTCCATATCAAGAGAGGGCATTAGAATGAACACGAAAGCCCTTGCTCCCGGGACCAACAGGTGAGCCTGGGCAACGAAAATCCAAAGGTTCTTGAGCAAGATGTCCAGGTCTACCATGTGGGTCAGCCAATCCCTCTGGTAAGGAGGAATCGCAAGAGATACCATGTACTGGCACAGCCTATTCACATCCCCACAGAAGGTTGGAGGAAGAAGGGGAGGCATAGAGCAGAGATCTAGAAACAGAGCTAACAAAAACTGGAGCAATAAGACCCAGGATAAAAAGAAACCAGATGGCAAGGGGAATGAGAAGGGTCAACACTTGTGAAGGACCAACTGAAGCAAGGTATTAGCCTGTGGGCAAAAAAAAAAGAGGGGGTCGTTGCACCTTAGTGAAGGTAAGGGAAGCTGCACACTAGGAAGCACGATCAAGACTGCACCTGTAGAAATGGGGGCACACCTTCCTGGACAGTTGACCCCTGAGTTTATAGGCTGATTGGGTGGGGGGCCTGAGGGCACCTACTTCAAAAGCAGGTGTAGGAGAAGGGTGGAATTCAACTAACCTCTTCCTAGGCCTCCTATGTTGGGGCCAGAGCGCAGTCTAGTTTACCACAACATTACCGATGCCAAGTGCAGAGCCAAAAGAGGTAACGTCTGTCCCTAGAAGTCTAAACAAGTCAGATGCATTTTGGATAGGTCATTGGCCTCCCAACAGTGCAACCACAGTACCCCACCCATCTGTGTGGACATAACACCCATGGAGGAGGAGCCCAAAACCCCTTCGGGTGTTTCCATAGGGGAATGTCTGAAAGAGCATGGGCAAGGGGGGAATTCCTGCAACAGAATAACTCAGACTCCATTCACATTTGTACGACTCCAAAGTCGGCGCAATTTTGGATGGGCGCCACTTGTTGTCCCTCTGCGAAGTCAGACCCACTGTTGCATGTCAATCATTTAGGTACGACTTTCATGCAACATGCGGGCCATAGAATAATGTTAACACTCAGAAGTTGCATGAAAGTCGGACCAAAAGTAGTGCATGAACTCCTTTGAAGTCGCTACTTTAAAGTACAACTAAAAGGCAAAACTTTTTCTTTAATTTTGGATGGCATGGAGAGGGATTAGAACACCCGACAGTTTTTAGTGCGGTCTTTGGCCCCCCCATTAGGGAGATATGCCCTCTCTATTTGTCCGGTTTACCATTATCATTGTTAGTGAAAGTAAAAGAAAATCCTAAATTGTGGGTTGTCCCCAGAACAGTTATAAAGTGGGAAATCTCACAATGGGGACACTAGTTCTGGTGACCTGGTAAGCCCCAAGGAATTCCCTTAATTTGCAGGGATTGCCTCTCATTTCCTGTTTTGGCTACGGGACAGGAAGTGAAGGGAAATCTCAGCAATAGGACACTGATGGAGAGGGTTACACTCTGTCTTCCAAAATTAAAGAAAAAAGTTTTGCCTATAGTTCTACTTTAAGTCATACATATATGAATGGTTATTATTGGGAAACACGGAGTACAACTTCTCATGTAACCCAAGACTAAAGACAGCAGGGTGATCCTCCAAATCCAGAATGGTAGTATGCACTCCATCATTAAGGCTAGGTTCACACCTATCCGTGTTGTGATTGATGTGTCTTCCAAGCGTGTTTGGTGGTGGGTTGGGTTTTCTTTTAATATGCAACACAGCCTAGATGCCTTTCATAGTTAGTAAGGCTGGGTTCACACTGCTGCGGGGGGAGATCCGGATGTGATTCGCACCGCAAATCACATCCGATCTCCGTAATGATGCGAGTTCAGCCGTACAGATAGTATGGCTGAATTCGCATCGCTCCCGCAGCAAACTCGCACGGGACCCTTTTTTTGGTCCGCAACAGAATCGGATCGCATGGGGGTTCACACCATGCGATCCGATTCCTGTGCGAGTCGGCAGATCGCACTGCGATATGCAGACGGATCTGGGGGTGTCATTAACATATCATTGACACTCCCAGCCGTCCGCATAGGGCAGTGTGAACTGCCGGCGGGAGTAATGCGATGCGGGAAAACGCCGCGGATTTGCGGCGTTCCCGCATCGCAGCGGTGTGAATCCGGCCTAAGGTTGAATAAAGACACCAGTCCATCTAGTTCAACCTGAGTGAGTGTCTGCGATTGTCCCTATCCCTGTACATTGCGCACTCAAATCAGTCCCTACCCTCAATGAGCCCACAATCCAAGGTCCCCATTCATATACTAGGGCCAATTTCGGACAGAAGCCAATTAACCTACCTGCATGTCTTTGGAGTGTGGGAGGAAACTGGAGTACCCGGAGGAAACCCATGCAGGCACAGGGAGAACATGCAAACTCCAGGCAGGTAGTGTCGTGGTTGGGATTTCAACCAGCGACCCTTTTTACTGCTAGGTGAGAGTGCTAACCACTACACCACTGTGCCACCCAAATCATTTGAAACCGCTTTTTTTTTTTTTTTGACCAATGAGAAAGTATGACAGTTCTGTTAATGTAATGCGACTGATGTGACTTCACACTCTCTGGCACAAGCCATGAATAGAACTGTCATACTTTCCTATTAGCCCAAAAAAAAAAAAAAAAAAAAGCAACACTTTTGGTTCAGGCCCATTGAACTCTATTACAGGCAAAACGCAATCTGCTGCAGGAGCAACACCCCTGACCCTTTCCAAAAACGCACAATGTGAGCTAGACCCATAGGAAACCATATTAAATGGACTGTAGTGCGTTTCTGCAAAATGCACAGGTGTGAACCAAGTGTAACACCTAATATGAACCCATGTAACTCTGAGGAGATGGAAGGGGACTGTGGTGCTTTAAAAACAGAAATTGGTAATTGAGGTTCTAAATCGGAGACATGGTCACTGAGACTAATGATCCAGCCTCATCTAAAGTATCTGGGGGGGGGGGCACGTAATAAAGAACCTTTGTGGTCAATGTGTGTAAGGCATTAAAAGTGGTTGTAAACCCTCACATATACCCAGTGAAGTGACTGAATTCAGGTGATTGACAGATGAAACAAATCCTCCTACATAAGTTGTACCTGTTTACCTGCAGCATTCTGTCCTCTACATCAGTTCAAATTCTAGAATTTATACAGCTTTTCAGAGGTTTTAGACCCAAGTTGGTGTTTTGTGTACTTTTTACAGTGCCTTAAAAAAGTATTCATACCCCTTGAAGTTTTCCACACTTTGTCATGTTACAACCAAAAACATAAATGTATTTTATTGGGATTTTATGTGATGGATCAACACAAAGTGGCACCTAATTGTGAAGTGGAAGGAAAATGATAAATGAGCTATGAAGCCCTCAGATGTCTGTTAGAGAACCTTATTGAACAAACAGCATAATGAAGTCCAAGGGACACACCAGACAGGTCAGGGATAAAGTTGTGGAGAAGTATAAAGCAGGGTTAGGTTATAAAAAATAAAAAATAAATATCCCAAGATTTGAACATCTCATGAAGCTCTGTTCAATCCATCATCCCACCTAAACTGACAGGCCGGGTAAGGAGAACATTCATCAGAGAAGAGCCAAGAGGCCCATGGTAACTCTGGAGGAGCTGCAGAGATCCACAGCTCAGGGGGGAGAATCTGTCCACAGGACAACTATTAGTCGTCTCTCCACAAATCTGACCTTTATGGAAGAGTAGTTAGAAGAAAGCCATAAGAAGTCCCATTTGCAGTTTGCGAGAAGCCATGTGGGGGACACAGCAAACATGTGGAAGAAGGTGCTCTGGCCAGATGAGACCAAAACTAAACATTTTGGCCCAAAAGCAAAACACTGTGTGTGGCAGAAAATTAACACTGCCCATCACCCTGAACACACCATCCCCACTGTGAAACATGGTGGTGGCAGCAACATGTTGTGGGGACGCTTTTCTTCAGCGGGGAAGCTGGTTAGGAGTTGATGGATGGAGCCAAATACAGGGCAATCTTAGAAGAAAACTTATTAGAGGCTGTAAAAGACTTGAGACTGGGGTGGAGGTTCACGTTCTCAAGCAGGACAATGACCCAAAGCTTCAGTGCAATGGCTTAGATCAAAGCATATTCATGTGTTAGAATGGCCCAGTCACAGTCCAGACCTAAATCCAATTGAGAATCTGTGACACGACTTGAAAATTGCTGTTCACAGACGCTCTCCATCCAATCTGACAGAGCTTGAGATATTTTGCAAAGAAGAAGAATGGGGCAGAAATGTCCCTCTCTAGGATGTGCAAAGCTGGTAGACACATCCCCAAAAAGACTTGCAGCTGTAATTACAGTAAAAGGAGGTTCTACAAAGTATTGACTCTGTGGCTTGTATTTGTATAGCACCCCACTCTTTTCACATACTTATTTGTAACAAAAAAAAAAATTGAAAACCATTTCCGTGCCACTTTGTGTTGATCCATCACATAAAATCCCAATAAAATACATTTAAGTTTTTGGTTGTAACATGACAAAGTGTAGAAAATTTCAAGGGGTATGAATACTTTTTCAAGGCACCGTAACAATTGAGAAATGTCGAAATATTGCAAAAAAGAAAAGCTGATTGCTATGCCCTGAGGGGGCAATCAAACCCCTAAACAAGGGATATGCAATTAGCGGACCTCCAGCTGCTGCAAAACTATAAGTCCCATCATGCCTCTGCCTCTGGGTGTCATGCTTGTGGCTGTCGGTCTTGCTCTGCCTCATGGGACTTGTAGTTCTGCAACTGGAGGTCCGCTAATTGCATATCCCTGCCTTAAACTGATACAGTTCCACACCCTAATATAGAGATTGAATGGAATTTAACGGCACATTTAGAAAAATATGATAATTTTAATGGTTCACATAGAATTACATATAGTGTACACATTCAATAAAACACACAGAAATAAGAACTACAAATAAAGGAACATTTTGATCAACCCAAATTGGAGTGTGCCGTTTTGGATACTTCCTGTGGGGCAAGCTTCGTATATACCGTATATACTCGAGTATAAGCCGAGATTTTCAGCCTCTTTTTTGAGGCTGAAAGTGCCCCCTCGGCTTATACTCGAGTCACCGCTGTCTGACTGCTCGATCAGCGTATCGAGCAGACAGACGGCGGACATTAAAATTCAAAAGCCGCGCCTCCTTCTCCGCCTCCGCCTGTGATAGGCGGAACACTGAATTTCCCAGCAGTCAGTGTTCCGCCTATCACGGACATCCGCTCATTCTCATACTACAGACGACGATGAGAGGATGTCCGTGATAGGCGGAACACAGGCTGCTGGGAAATTGAGTGTTCCGCCTATCACAGGCGGAGGCGCGGCTTTTGAATTGTAGAATGGCCGCCGAGAAGAGCGGCGATCCATCGGCACGACACGGGACGGAGGAGGCACGGGACGGAGGAGGCACGGGACGGAGGAGGCTCGGGACGGAGGAGGCTCGGGACACAGGTAGGCTGGACACACACACAAGGCTGCACGGACACACACACAGGGATGGATGGATGGATGGACACACACACACACACAGGGATGGATGGATGGATGGATGGATACACACACACACACACACAGGGATGGATGGATGGATGGATACACACACACACACACACACACACACACACACACAGGGATGGATGGATGGATACACACACACAGGGATGGATGGATGGATGGACACACACACAGGGATGGATGGACGGACACACACACAGGGATGGATGGATGGATGGACACACACACACAGGGATGGATGGACGGACACACACACAGGGATGGACGGACACACAGGGATGGACAGCCATGTCTCACCCTCGGCTTATACACGAGTCAATAAGTTTTCCAGTTTTTTGGGGGTAAATTGGGGGCCTCGGCTTATATTCGGGTCGGCCTATACTCGAGTATATACGGTATATCAGAAAAGACCACCCCATGAAAAAACGGCTTGCATTATTGGGGAGTTCAACAATCCTTGGAGGGTTTAAAAATTGCTCAACGTGTTTCGCGGCAGGTTTGTCGCTTCTTCAGGAGCTTCTAATATCTCTGAGGAGATAGATTATAGTTTAGAAATTGATATACAGAGTTTAATACATAACGTATATATTTTTGCATACCCATATATGTGTATTCTAATATATGAACTCACCTAATAAAAAAACAAACACGTCTTAATGCTCGCCACCACTGATGGAGCACCTCTGCTGACCAGAGAAGCTCCTCTCCTTATGGAATGGGAGAGGAATACCACGAGACTTCACCCCAACACTTCCGAATGAGCATCATTAGCCACTAATAGTGGTTTTTCAACTAACTATTAGAAATACATAACCATAGAATATAAACATCTTCCTCTAGATAATACAACTCCTACATCTCTTTCCCATAGTGCCTAGGCATCTATGGGAATTAGGGTGCAAATTAGAGGAGAGTATAGCTTTAACTATCACCTATTGTAGATACAAGGCAATGTGAAAATCAGTGCAGACCAATATACATATTTTTAATTATCCTAGCTACCTGATGTACCCCCATACCTCAATTCCTATCCCGGGTATCTGTTCGGAAGTGTTGGGGTGAAGTCTCATGGTATTTTTCTCCCATTCCATCAGGAGAGGAGCTTCTCTGGTCAGCACAGGCAGTGGTGGCGGGCATTAAGACTTTATAGTTCATATATTAGAATACACATATATGGGTATGCAAAAATATATACATTATAGTACAGTACAGGTATCTGCACCCACTTCCGGCATAGATATCTGCAGAATCTACGCCCCTTTCCGCAGAATCTACGCCCCTTTCCGAAGGTCCCCCGCTGTCTGCTGGGAAACACACGGATCCCAGAGACAGCGGGGACCATCCTTATTGCGCAGCGCGACTCACGCATGCGCAGTAGGGAACCGGGAAATGAAGCCGCAAGGCTCCACTTCCTGATTCCCATACCCAAGATGGCGGCGGCAGCACCCGAGAGACGATCGAGAGATCGGCTTCGGGTGCCGACATCGCGGGCGCGCTGGGCGGGTAAGTGTCATTATTTTAAAAGTCAGCAGCTGCAGTATTTGTAGCTGCTGGCTTTAAAAAAAAAAAAAAACGGCGGAACCCCCGCTTTAAACTCTGTATAGCAATTTCTAAACTATAATCTATCTCCTCAGATATAAAAGCTCCTGAAGAAGCGTCAAACATGTGGCGAAACACGTTGAGCAATTTTTAAACCTTCCAAGGATCGTTGGAACACCCCAATAATGCAAGTCGTTTTTCAAGTGGCATATATATATATACACACACACACACACACACACACACACACACACACACAAAGCTTAGCCACACAGGAAGTATCCTAAACGGCCCATTCAAAATTGGGTTGACCAAAATGTTCCTTTATTTGTAGTTCTTATTTCCAATTACACTATATGTAATTATTCTATGTGAACGATTAAAATTGTTATCTATTTTTCTAAACGTGCCGTTAAAGTCCATTTTTCCTTGTCCAGTCAATGTATTGCAAGCTAGGGAAAGGAAGAAAACAAAATAGCGCAATAAATAGTGGAAGGTGTCCCAATCTGTGTACAGAAGGCCAGACAGACAAAAACAAGAGGCCAGTAATGGAAACTCACACGGCAATGCCATCTATACAGAATATACATTTATATTGTGGGCCAAAATTGTTTACAACATAAATACAGGAATAAAACACTGGAATGCAGAAGCCGAACAGTTTACTTTATATACAACTTGTTGAAATCTCAGACATATTCTTGTCCATGCAAAAACAAGTATGGACATTCCCTCCCTCCCCCCCCCCCCCACCCACCCACCCCCAGCTCTCCCCAAGCCCCAACCCTGAACACTGACCGTGACCCCCTGCCGCCACACACTTAGTCCTGTTTCACACAGGCTTCAGCTTGTATAAGAGCAGTGTGAACAGCAAGCTTTGTCAAAGCTTTCAAAGCACCATTCAGCTCCAGTTTGTAAATGTTAAAACACAGATCCTAATGGGAGTGCCGATTGCCACTGTAAGCAAGCTGCTAGCAGGCTTCAGCACTTGCTAGCAGCTTGCCTAAAGTGGCAACCAGCCCTCCCCCATTAGGATCTGTGTTCAACATGAAGCTTTTAAAGTACCATTCGACTCCAGTTTATTAACGTTGAACACAAATCCCAATAAGAGTGCTGATTGCCACTTTAAGCAAGCTGCTAGCAAGTGCTGAAGCCTGCTAGCAGCTCGTTTAAAGTGGCAACCAGCACTCCCATTTGGATCTGTGTTCAACATTTACAAACCGAAGCCGAGTGGAATGTTAAGAGCTTTGTTAAAGCTTGCTGTTCACACTGCTACAATACAAGCTGAAGCCCGCGTGCAACAGGCCTTACGGCTGGGGGAAGCACCCACGCACAGCTTCCAGCTGCCTCCTGAGCTGTGCTGGGGAGGTTGAAGGGGCAGTAACGTTTCAAGAGTGACTTAAAAAAACAAAAAGAAATCCAAAAAAAAACAAAAAAAAAAAACAAACAAAAAAAAAAACACTTTATTAATACTGTGCATTCCCCACAAAGACGTGGCACCAGGAGTGCTGGGTGCACCACAGAGGCAAAAGTGTGAACATTAAAAAAAAAACTGGAAAAACATTTTTTTTTAAACTTTACTTAACAGTTTTCTGCAAACGACTGCATTTATATTTATAGCAGCACCTTTTTATTAGGAGTACAGCCAGACTCTCAAATGAGGGTCGGGCCTGTGTGCCCAACTCTTCAGCCGTTCATCAGTCTTTCTTCCAAACGCCATAAATCCTTAGTAACACAACAGCACCGTCTTCTCTCCTCTACTGGATCATGTGCCCAGGGAGGGCACCAAAGACTCCCAAATTGTGAGTCAAACCAAAAGGTTTCTATACCAGGAGAAGCTTTGAAAGAGCAGTTTTAGTTTTAATGCAGCATTAAACAACGTCAATGCCACTTCCTCCTGACTGATGAACATTTTGAGGGTAGATTGAGGCACGTGTAATCTCCCTTGACAACAAAGCCTGACCCGTGTTTGGATTGGGCTTCAGAGGCTACAAAAGGTGGTGAGGAAGCGATTCAAAACCTCCTCACCGACACAACTGCGTTATGCGGGACGAATGCCACGCTTCCACATTGACTTGAATATGTAGCGCTTGGCGGGCTTACTGCCCGCTGGTAGCTACAAGTCAGGTCAATTTTTCATGTAAAACACCCCGGTCTGCTGCCTACAGCTTAGGGGGGGGGGGGGGGGGGGGGCAGGGGGTTGGTGGGTGACAAAAAACGAGGCTTATGATCATTTTTTGCCATCCTTCAACCACAAGTCTAAATGAGGCCATTTAAATCTCACACCCAATTGGTCATTTTAGGAATCAGATCCTAAACGTGATCAACTGCTGGCTATAACAATCAGTGCTCTCCTTTTAGCTCCACTTTTTCTCCGCACGATAGCACAAAGGAGGCCCATTAACTACCCCCCCCCCCCACCCCAGCCCAAACAATTACATTTTATAAAATAGACATGGTTGCCAACATTTTCATCCTCATTCAACACCTGGGACCTGATGGTCCTGTATCCGGAAACCCTTAGCTATTCCTTAACAATTAACTTTCTCCTCCTCCATGGAGCCAACTGGGGAGACTGGAGTGTGAGCCATGTGACAAAATACAAAAAAAACCCCAAAAAGGTCAACTAAGAAACTGCTTTTACCTTTGGCTGGAAACCCTTTCCTATTGCTTAACAACAAACTTTCTTCTCCTCTGTGCAGCCAAATGGGGAGACGCCACCATTAGCCACTATGAGTAACGAGACCCATTCCTACAAAATTCTGTTTAAACCAATGGCTAGACATGGGCAGGCCTGCTATAGCCCAACTCTCTCCCCTATTAAGACCCTTGTGACATTGCTGGAGTGTGAGCCATGTGGCAAAATGCAAAAAACGCCCAACACCTTTCCTACTGCTTAAACAGCCTCCTCCTTTGTGGAGCCCACCGGGGAGACGCCAAGTACGAGTAACAAGGTCTGTTTTAGTCCAACTCTTGACCCCAGTAAGACCCTTATGACATTGCCGACGTGCGAGTCATGCACAAAAAACTCCCAAAACCAAAAGGACTGTGTCAACTGAGACAGACTGGTTTTACCTTTGGATGTAAACCCTTTCTTATTGTTTAAACAGTCTCTTCCTTTGTGGAGCCAACTGGGGAGACACCATTTGACCACTACGAGTAACAAGACCCATCCCTACAAAATTCTGCTAAAACAACAGCCAGACATGGAAAGGCCTGCCTGCTATAGCCCAATTCCCGACCCCAGTAAGTCCTTGTGAAATTGCAGGCGTGTGAGCCATGTGGCAAAAATACAAAAACACCCAAAACCGAAAGGTCTGTGTCATCTGAGACAGACTGGTTTTACCTTTGAATGGAAACCCTTTCCTATTGCTTAGACAGCAGTCTCCTCCTTTGTGGAGCCAACTGAGGAGACGTCATTTTGCCACTACGAGTAACACGGTCGATCCCAGTAAGACTTGGGACATTGCTGACGTGAGCGCTATACAGCTAAATACAAAAAAAAAACTCCCAAAACTGAAAAGGCCTGTGTCAACTGACACAAACTGGTTTTACCTTTAGATGGAAATCCTTCTTCTCTGTGGAGCCAACTGGGGAGACGCCATGTTGCCACTACGAAGAACAAGACCCATTCCTACAAAACTCTGCTAAAACAATTGCTAAACATGGGCAGGTCTGCTACAGTCCAACTCTCAACCTCCGTAAAACCCTTGATACAGTGTTGACGTGTGAACCATGTGGCAAAAAACAAAACCACCCAACCCCTTTCCTATTACTTAAACAGTCCCCTTTGTGGAGCCAACTGTGGAGACACCATTCGCCAACTACGAGTAACAAGACCCATCCGTACAAATTTCTGCTAAAACAATGGCTAGACATGGGCAAGCCTGCTATAGCTCAATTCTCAACCCCAGTAAAAACCTGTGACATTGCTGGAGTGTGAGCCATGTGTCAAAATACAAAAACTCCCAAAACCAAAAGGTCTGCGTCATCTGAGACAGACTTTTTTTTTTTTTTTTTTTAACCTTTGGATGGAAACCCCTTTCTATTGCTTAAACAACAAACGGTCTCCTTCTCTGTGGAACCAACTGGCAAGATGCCATTCGGCCACTACGAGTAACAAGACCCATCCCTACAAAATTCTGCTAAAACAATGGCTAGACATGGGCAGGCCAGCTATAGCTCAACTCTCAACCCCAGTAAGAACTTGTGACATTGCTGGAGTGTGAGCCATGTGTCACAATACAAAAACTTCCAACCCCTTTGATATTCCTTAAACAATAATCTCATCTCCTCTTTTGTGGAGCCAACTTGGGAGATGCCATTGGTCACTACTAGTAACAAGACCCATCTGTACAAGATTCTGTTAAAACAATGGCTAGACACAGACAGGTATGCTATAGCCCAATTCTCAACCCCAGTAAGACCCTTGTGACATTGCTGACGTGTGAGCCATGTGGCAAAATACAAAAAAGCCCAAAACCGAAAGGTCTGTGTCAACTGACACAAACTTGTTGTACCTTTAGATGGAAATCGTTTTTTTTGTGGAGCCACCTACGAAGAACAAGACCCATTCTTACAAAATTCTGCTAAAACAATGGCTAGACATGGGCAGGCATGCTACAGTCCAACTCTAAACCTCAGTAAAACCTTTGAGACATTGTTGACGTGTGAGCCATGTGGCAAAATCCAAAACCACCCAACCCCTTTCCTATTGCTTAAACAACAGTCTCCGTTGTGGAGCCAACTGGGGAGACACCATTTGACCACTACGAGTAACGAGACCCATCCCTACAAAAAGCCCGACTCCCTACTTCAGTAAGACCTTGTGACAGTGCTGGAGTGTGAGCCATGCGGCAAAATATGAATACACCCAAAACTGAAAAGTCTGTGAGGTGAATTGGTTTTACCTTTGGATCTTAAAAAATATACTAGAAAAGAAAAAATTACAAAAAGATAAAAGTGGTTTTAGGGGCAAAAAAAACTTCTGAAAACTTGAAAGGACTTTTGAACACCTGTGAGACTCATGAATGCAACCAAATTAAACCCTTTGTGTTTTATTCAAACAGCCACTAGTTTGTAAAATATAGACCGGTTTAAACAAGATGTCCTCAAAAATGGCTAAAAGCTCAAAACATCTGCCGAAAAAACGAAGTATAAAGACAATATTCATAGCAACCATTCTTTATGTTAACTGCTGTAGACCAGAACCAGACTGGTTGCCACATGATGTTGGTCTTGGCGCTACCTTGCAAAGAAAAAGGGGAACCCATCCTAAAATTCAATTTGCAACTATCAATGAACCACCTTTCCCATTGGCGCTCTGTGTCTGACAATGACCAATAAGAAAAGGCAAAAAAAAAAAAAAAAAAAAAAAAAAAAACTTTTATAAAACCAGTAACTAGCTCTTTTGCCTTACTGCCCCTTCAACAGGATCTGTATCACAATAAGAGCTGAATAATAATCATCATCAGCGGTTTAGTCTAACAAAATTAAGCATTATACAATATTAAATCACCTCCGGGGCTCCGAGGTTATGAAAATACAGACAATGTACTATTGAAAGTCCCGGGCGATCTTTTTTACTATCTTATGACAAGGCACGAATCACAAAGCTTGGAGGGGCCTATGCAGTCGATGTGATAGAACGCTCCGCACCCTTCGCAAACTGTCATGGCTTTGAAGCTGCACCGAAACGACACGTGCTCCCCGCTATCATGCTTGGCGAAGACTTCCACCGACAAGGAGGCTTCGCCGGTCACCGCGTATTCTCCAGGAGAGGAGAGGCGCACCCCGGCCGAGTAGCGGTAAGACGCCACATCCTGCGCTCGTGTCGTCAGCCTCCCGAATAGGGTGCGTTTTAATTTGCCTGGCGGGGACAGCGACAACAAATCTACTGGCAGCTCGACGCGGACATCGACCTCCTTGGGAAACGGGACAAACGGCAAGTCCAAAAGCAGAGGATCCTTGCTGACGGACTCCGGATCGTTAGCTAGCAAATGCTGCTCTTTTTCACCACAAAATACCTCACCATAGAAGAGCTCCAAGAAGGTAGGTGGATCAATACTATGAGGAATAGGCTTCCCTGTGCTCCCTTTATATACAACCCTTTCACCCAGAGTTGGGACACTTGGGTGTGAACAAGATCTCGGTGACTCTTCGCCAGTGTTTGCCAAAAAAAATCCATCTTTGGAGACGAAAGTTGGGCACGCAGACACTTGCTCCATGGGGAATTCACTTTCTACAGCGGTGGGAGCTACCAGGGGTAAAGAATCCTTGAGACAGTCATTCAGACCTTTGGAAAATAAATCATCTCCAACTTTGAACACAACGTTCACGTCCGTATGCAGAGAAGATAAATCTGTGGTTTGGATGGGTGCACCTTCACATGTGTCATAGGACGGGGAGTGAGAAGACCCTGTCAACTTGTACATTTGATTTTGTTTAATGTTGTCCAACAAGTCACACTCGTTTGGCTCCCGTACATCCAAAACGTGAGATACGTTGACCAACTTACAAGGGACAGTCTCCGGAACAGGTTCATTATCATCCTGACGATTTCCACAGTCCCAATGTTGGTTATCGGTTGAGGTGCTGGCTGGCTGAGGTTCGTAAAATTGAGGGTCAACAACGGACTCTTGCTGTGAGGAATCCATGATGCTGTTAGTATCCTTTTCAGTTGAACTCGGGTTAACAGGCTTAATTCTGTTCTGAAAAGTATTGGACACGTCACCGAGAACACAAGACATGGATTCAGTCTGTAGATAGTTCCCTTGCCCTGCGGGATCCACAAGAACGGAAGCCGGCCGGCCGACTCTTACATTTTCTTCCCCTTTGCCATCCATAGTAACATCATTTGTAGCTTTATCGCAACTCTTATCCTTACAGTAATCCAAAGATGGGACACCAGAGACAACATCACCATCGACCACCTCATTGACATGCCACTCTTTGGTCACGGCGCCAGAGAGGCCATGCTCTTTGGTCTCCGGGGAACTCTTAGTCCAAGTGATTTTGACTCGAGGAACTTGAGGTTTGTCTGCTGAATCTCTCACTGTAGCGGACGGCAGTAATTGTGTTCTGCAGCAATCTGCTGCCTTCTTGCGATGTCTGTGCTTAGCCCTGGTGCTGTGGCCTCCTCCCGGACCTCCGCCGCCACCAATCGAGGTCTGGAGGTCATGGCCACTGGTCTGACTGTCAGCAGGTGAGCAGGAAGTAAGTTGGCACCCAGGGGGATCAGGGTTTGGGATGATCCGGGGACAGATCTGGTAAGCTGGCAGACCTTTAACCACCCAGGGAGGTTTGATGCGAGAAAGCTGGATCTGCAAAGGTAAAAAGATAAAATTTAATCAAAGATGCAGAAAAAACAACCACAGCCATCAGCAGCTGAACTGCACATTATTTAATAGCAAAGATGATCGTGTGTATTTTTGTGCATTCTCCACATAGCTTGTAGTTCTTGAATTTAAAAATCTAAAGACAAGCAAGACTCGAATCTTGCAAATATTGAATATTGAGACACTATTTGAGAAGGGTTTTTCCCTTTAGTTTCACCTTGTGATCTGGCTAGTAACATACTTCCTGTGACCCATGGTATCTTGGTGTGCCGCTCAGACTCAGTTGATGTGGAGTATGTGTATGTGGGTTCTTCCACTTCCGCTGCTGGGAGTGATGGAGCCCATCCCGGCTCCTGTTGTAGCTCAAGAAAAAAAAAAGGTGATCCCTGGTGCCGCAGATCCGTATGGTCCTATGGCAGTGATCAGAGTGGCAACCTCAGCCTGAACTCCAATCAGGCCACGTTTCTAACACGTTTCCGGGCTGAGGTTGCCACTCTGATCACTGCCATAGGACCACACGGTCATGTGGCACCACGGATCACCTCTTTTCTCTCCCTTGAACATACTTCCTGTCTTGGGGTGGCTCCTCTATGGAGGAGAAGCAATGGAGTCAACCCTTGATAGCAGCATTGCCGTGAGAGCATAGTGTTAGATGGACTGGTAAATTTAGATGGACTTTACATAACTGACTGACAAATTAAAGCCCATTTTTGTCATTACCACTTTAAAGAGGAAGTAAACCCTGATGGGTTTACTTCCTCTTTTTTTCCCTGCAAAGGTAAAGCATAATGGACTACTATGCATCATTATGTGTCACTTACCTGACACAGGAGCCAGCGAAGTCGCCGCTGTCCCCTGTAGTCCGCCGCATCCATCTTGCTGGTGGCGTCTCGCAGCTCCGACGAATCACAGCGGCGAAGCCGCGATGACGTCACTCCCGCGCATGCGCACGGGAGTCGCGTCTCGCAGCTCCGCCGCTGCCACGGGAATCTACAAATTAGGCAAATCCATTCTTGGACTTGCCGCATTTAGTGCGCCTGCGCGCCGCTGTCTACGGCGCATGCGCCGTAGACAGCGGTGCCCATTTTCGGGCAAATATCTCCTAAACCATATAGGTTTAGGAGATATTGCTTGGACCTACAGGTAAGCCTTAATCTAGGCTTACCTGTAGGTCAAAGTGGTTTGAAAGGGTTTACTTCCTCTTTAATGGCAGGTTTCCTCTAAACTAGTTGCCCGCACTGGAATTGGGCCTTGTTGTGTCCCCACTATCTTTGGACCAAGCATGTAAAAGAAAAAAAAGAAAAGTTTTACCCATACCCGGATTGGTGGGACTTTTGGTTCTTCTTTGGTGGGCTGCGGCTTTTCTGGGTGAACACTTGTAATTGTGTTACGAAAGGACTGACGCTGTTCCATCCGCGGCTTCTTTTCGAGGGAGGGGCTGGAGCTATCTGGATCGGCATTCTTCCTTTTCTGCTCGCTGTTCTCGGGATGAAGCTCTGGGACCCTGTCGGAAGTGGATGGAAGGTTTATGGCTTCCGCAGGGGCCAATCTGTCCTCTGAAGCTGGGCCGACATTCTCAGCTTTCATGGGAGGGGGTGGAGGAGGAGGTGGCGGCGGTGGTGGAGGAGAAGAGATTCTTGCTTTAGAAGCCACTGGAAGGGTCTTCTGGAGTCTCTCTCGGTTTCTGTACATGCTCCGCCGCAGTCTGCCCCGAATATCTGGAAGGGATTCTTCAACATGAATAGGTTCTGGGGTGGTCCTCTGCAGAGCTTCACTTGTAGAATCAGGTGGGTTGCATTTCTCTTCTGGGTCAGAACCTGGGTCCTCAGACAGTCCAAGTCTACAATTACAAGATACAGGCACAATTGTTACGTTTCATATAAAATTATTGGGAAAATGGTGTGCACTTACCATATGGGATAATAGCCTATCTATTCACTAGACCGGCGACATCACCGAGCGTGCAGCCTATTCATTCACTAGAGACGGGTGACATCACTGAGAATGCAGCCTATCCATTCACTAGAGACCTATGACATCACCGAGAATGCAGCCTATCCATTCACTAGAGACCGGTGACATCACCGAGAAAGCAGCCTATCCATTCACTAGAGATCAGTGACATCACCGAGAATGCAGCGTATCCATTCACTAGAGATCAGTGACATCACCGAGAATGCAGCGTATCCATTCACTAGAGATCAGTGACATCACCGAGAATGCAGCGTATCCATTCACTAGAGATCAGTGACATCACCGAGAATGCAGCGTATCCATTCACTAGAGATCAGTGACATCACCGAGAATGCAGCGTATCCATTCACTAGAGATCAGTGACATCACCGAGAATGCAGCGTATCCATTCACTAGAGATCAGTGATATCACCGAGAATGCAGCGTATCCATTCACTAGAGATCAGTGACATCACTGAGAATGCAGCCTATCCATTCACTAGAGACTGGTGACATCACCGAGAATGCAGCCTATCCATTCACTAGAGACTGGTGACATCACCGAGAATGCAGCCTATCCATTCACTAGAGACCTATGACATCACTGAGAATACAGCCTATCTATTCAGTAGACCAGCGACATCACCGAGAATGAGGCTCTTAAAGTGCCAAAACACACTGGTGAAATCTTTTATACTGTGAGCAGATACTGCACAAGACTTATTCCATTTCTCTAAACGCAGTGCCATATACCTAATGAGGAGTGAAAATGGTCATCTAATGAACAATAGATACGGGAATATCCACAGCACAATGAAAACAACAAAAACTGATCAATGCAATATAGCCACTTACTTCTGCCCGTAAAAATCTTCAAAAAACATCTCCTTCCAATCTTCTATTTTCTTTTCTTTTCCCATTTCTTGTCTCATTCGCAGCTGCATCTCTGGTGTAAACTCACCTGCAGGGAAAGACAGACAGTTACAGACACCTCAGCATAGGACAGCGATGGGGAACCTTGGCACCCCAGATGTTTTGGAGCTACATTTGCCATGATGCTCACAAAGCGCATAAGCATCATGGGAAATGTAGTTCCCAAACATCTGGGGTGCCAAGGTTCCCCATCACTGTCATAGGACAATGGAAATCTTGTCAGCTCCTTGTAGACGTGTTGAATGACTTGGGGCCCGTTCATAGCAGCGGGTGCACGTTATAGTGCACAGAACATGCAGGCTGGTGTGCATTGTTCTCCCGCGCTGCAATGAAACCCATAAAACATCTGTAACTTTTTTTTTTTTTTTAAAGACATGCTGCCATGTGTTGCGTTCTTTGAATACAGACATGCTGCATGTTTAAAGTGGTTGTAGACCCTTCCATATACCCACCCAGTGAAGTGACTGGCTTCAAGTGATACAAAGAGATGAAACAAATCCTTCTACGTAAATTGTACCCGTTTACCTGCAGTCTTCTCTACAGCCAAAGTGCTGAATTTTAAAGCTTGTCTGGGAGTTGGGAAAAACAGGGGTGGAGAGCTGAAGTCACAATCTAAAGAGCTCAGTGAGGTGAACTCTGACAGCTGAATGGCAGCACACAGGAACAGAGTTGGGGCTGTCAATTACCGGATGTGTGCTAGAGCTCTCTCCCCCATCACCTTTTTTCTCTTGGCATCAGGAAAACTTCAGAAGAGATTCATGCCGATAGCAGAGGAACAATTCAGCAGACATTAATGATACTTTGTGCTATGGATTGAGACAAGTACATGGTACATGTTCATGGTACTTTCTAAGTATAGGGAGCAATTGACAAACTCCCATTCCCCACTGCTCCTAGGAGGAGATTGCACTGGTGATTGGCTTAGGTACCCAGTGCAGTCTCAGGACTAAAAGGTTTTCCCCGCCCCATGTTACATGGTCTTCATCCCTCCCTTCTCTCACAATGGTTTCACTGAGTAGCAGGCAAACGCTGGGAAGGCGTTTATGTGCAATCGCTGAATCTTTATAGCAGAGTGTGAAAGTTGCCTACCATCTGCCAGCCTCTCCCTCCATCTCTGACAGGCGTGGGCAAAGAACTCATTATTCAGGGCACTGCCACTCATCTTCATCTGCCCATCTGAAGTGACCTGCAAGAAAACACACAGTGATGTTAAGGGAATCTACAGTGCTTACCCACCCCCTCCAAAAAAACAACCATCATGCCACCCTCTCCCAAACCTTTGTTCTTGCAGCACCCAGGTGATGGAGTCATCACTATCCTTCTGTTGGGATCCCAGGAAATGCTAAGCATCGTAAAATTTCACGAGAAGACGCCCCCGTGCAAGACATCTAAACTCCTTTTCAAATCTCGCAAGACAGATGACAACAGCTCCCTCGAGGCTCCAGCCGCCTCCCACAGAAGAGTGCCCCCCCCCCCCACTGAGGCCACTGCCGCCTCCCGCCCAAGAACGCCCCCCCCCCCCCAAGGCCCCTCCTGCCCAAGAACGCCCCCCCCAAGGTCCCTCCCGCCCAAGAACGCCCCCCCAAGGCCCCTGCTGCCTCCCACACAAGAACGCCCCCCAAGGCACCTGCCACCTCCCGCACAAGAACGCCCCCGGCACCTCTCGCACAACAAAGGCCCCGCCAACCCCCGCACATAAATGACGCCCCCCTCCACCAAGGCTCCTGTCGCCTACCGTACAAGAACGCCAGCCCATCCCACTCCCCCCCCTCCTCATGGCTCATGCCGGCTCTTGCATAAGAATCCCCCCCACGGTTTTGTGCAGTGGACTGCTCATGGTGTCATCATGCCCATAGACCTGCTCTGGATGTCAGGAAAAGTCCACTTCTGGATTGCGGGGGAGCATGGTTTGCTGCTGGAGCGAAGGATCGGGTGGGTAAACAGGTTTTTTGCCCCTCCCCTGGGCAAAACAAGCTGCTCAGCCATGCAATGTGGGCACAGGCTGGAAGCTTGGCTTTAACGTAATGCTGCAATTTATTATGGAGGTGGGGACACTGATGTATTAATCTAACCTCCCCTTTAAGAAGTCAGCAGAACGGTCGCACAAAGGACAAAAAAAAGTGGATGTTGTAGGAATCTCTCAGCCGTCCGGGACTCCCTTCCTCATTGGCTGAGACAGCAGCGCGGTGGTGCCATTGGCTCCCGCTGCTGTCAATTAAAGTCAGTCAGCCAATGAGAACAGAAAGGGGGTGGGTCGGGCCACAGCTCCATGTCTGAATGGAAACAGTGAGATGTCACTCTGCTCAGGTTTCCCCATAACAAGCTGCTTGCTGTGGGGGCATCCAACAGAAGGGAGGGGACAAGAGCTGAAGAGGGACCCGAGAAGAGGAGGATCTGGGCTGCTCTGTGCAAAACCAACTGCACAGAAAAGTAAGAGTAAGTATAACGTGTTTTTTTTTTTTTTTATTAAAAATAAACCTAAGACTTTACAATCACTTTAAAGGTGTATTTTCAAGAGCCAATGAGGTTACCTGTCTGTCCACCTCTGGGAGCAAAAGCAGCAGCTGCTGTTGAAGATTGTGGGGGAGGGCATTAAACGTCCGTACGTTGATCAGAGCGCGAAGGTTTGTGTTGACGAGAATAGAACCCGGGGTTTCAAAATCAATCTCTTCTTCTTTGTTCTTCTTTACTTGCCCTGTGCCGAGACAGAAGAGTCCCTTTAAGGTACGCACTCATTTCCTTACATGATTCATTGTGGTAGGAGAAACAGTTTTGTAAAAAATAAAACTTTATGTCATAACAGCAATAAAAGTTTCCGCTGTACCTGCAACCGGGGAAGTCTTCATACTTCTGAGATGATGGGTGGAATTTCCACTCAGTGCTGCACGCCTGTGAAATGTCAGGTTGCTCCCTATGCTTCGGTTACTGGAGGATTCACTCTCTACACGGCGGGCAGATAAGCCTGAGACACAACACAGATCATCAGCTAGCAGAAACAAGTACAAATAAAGGCTCCTGTATGACACTATAAAGTCCAGTTACTATGTAACACACAAGAATTAATACATTTAACAAAACATTCCTTTAACTTCTCCGACTGAGCCAAATCTTCCTTACTATGAGTCTCTAATGCACCCCCTTCCCGGACACTGCAGCTCAAAGTGGGAGGGTTTCATCAACAGAGGCAGGGCAGCCAAATCAGGAGTCAGTGGGGGGCGGTACCAGGTGTGGCTGATTGGCAACTCACAGTGCAAAGTGAATTATGCTGATAGCCACGCCCCCTCACCCCACTGTAGCTCAAGCAGACAACTGCCTACAGGAGAGTGACAAGTCTGCTCTGAATTCAGGAGCAGTGCAGCATTGTTACCTCCCCATCACCGGAAGCTGCATTATGTGGACTTCACTGGCAGGATCAACAGGTATTTGGGGGGACTTTGTGGTGGTGGTGGTGGGGGTGGGTAAGCACGCACCATGCGACACATATGTCCCAGAAGGCTGAGCACTACTCATGAAGTCCCAGTCAGCTCCTGTATACATAATGACGGTGCAGGAGACCCACAGCGCGCTGGACCCCAGGCAGTGGCAAGTACCAGATTTGAAAAAGTCAGCACCTACGTCTAAAATCAACCCACCTGGACTAATGACCAGAGGGGATTTCCCTGGATAACATTATGGAAAAACCATTTAATAAACCCAGATATCTCTTCTCTTTCTTATGTAGTAGGGAGCTCTGCACCCCTGCTCTAACCTATAGGAGGGTCCCCCCCTCCCAAAGGATGGATACTTTGTAGCAGTTAATGAGTGTCAATGTGGGCAACTACATATGAAGGGCCATGGTAGATATGTCACTACGGATGTCTCCAAACAGAAGACATCAAATTAATATATCATGGGAATGCCACCATGGATCAAAAAAGTTTACACCCAATGGTAGGTTTGTATGCATCTGACTGGAGTTGACAATAAAAATTCTTACCAGAGGTTGATGGTAAATGGGCCCCATTGACTTTCAGAGGCGTCAAAACGACACGAGGCATTAAAACTCCACTTCTTCTCTTCTGCTTATTGACCTAAAGGATGAGCACCTCAGGGTCACAGAGAAAAGACTGCCCCCCCCCCAAAATATCACCCGTTCCCGGCACAGTGCCATTACCTGCACCAAGGACCTGGTTTCTCTGACATTAGACTCTTGGGAAGAGGACGCGCTTCCAAAGGATTCCACTGCGAAGACAAGAGGTGGTCAGGTTCTGGAAATATGGAGCCTATGAAGATAAAGAGATCATGTAGCGTCCCTCATCAGTAAGGTTACCTGCAGCTCCTGTATTGGTCTCGTTCCATTGGCTGCTCTCTTCATCTGCTGTGTCTTCAGTGTCTCCATCTTCAGGCAATGGCACACGAGACCACTGCACCGCATTCTTCTACGATAGAAAAGATGTACAAAAGTGTCAGCAAAGGACTTCCTTTCTTCTTTACATCAAGCTATAACCCTTAATGGCCAGGATAACAAGATTTATCTTCCTATTGGCCTTCCTATTGGTCCTTTATTACACGCTTTAGAGTCAATCCATAGAAGATTTACTGCTACAGGTCGGCTCTCCTGTGCAGAATCAAGTATATATACACGTGATTCTGCATGTCCGCCTGCAGGGGCGTCTCGAAGATGCTTCTGCTGTGATTAATCTAAACAGAAGCCAATCTGCGGATGACGGGCAACTAGATATCGTCGGTTAACAACCGCTGCGTTGCTGCAAAGCAGGAAGTAAAATCAATAATTTCCAATGGTAAAAGCAGCGCACATAGTACACAAAACACTGGCTAGGCATGCAGTTAACCCTTTGTTAGCCCTAGATGTTTAACCCCTTCTCAGCCAGTGTCATTAGTACAGTGACCGAGCATATTCTCATCACTGAATGAGGGTCTCTGGTTCCTGTAAAGTGTGTTAGTGTCCGATTGTCCGCTGCAATATCACAGTCCCATTATAAGTCGCTGAGCACCATCACTAATAATATATATATAATACACACACACACAAAAAAAAAATTATAAAAATTCCATATATGTATACACTCGTTTGTAGACACTAACATTCACATAACCAATCAAAATACGATTATTGGGATTTTTTTTTTTAACCAAAAATATTCTTATTCTTTTAATCTATCTATCTATATATACATACACACATATATATACACACACACACACACATACTTTTTTTTTTTATTGGATATGTTTAACAAAGTGAAAAAGTATTGGTATTGCTTTTCAAAATTGTAATATTTTTTTTGTTTATAGCTCAAAAAACAAAAAAACGCAAATGTGATCAAATGCCACCAAAGAAAACGATTTGTGGGGAAAAAAAATGATATAAATTGTATTTTTATTTGGGTACAGCGTCACACGACGATTGTCAGTTAAAATTAACACAGTGCCGTATGACAAAGAATGGTCTGGTCATGAAGAGGGGGGGGGGGGGGCGATCTTCTGGGAGATCAAGTGGTTAAACCCTCAATGAAACTAAAGAATGAATGTAGCATCACCTTTAAAGGTCCCCTATGCTTCCTGTCCACCCAACTCCCTTTTTTTTTCCTTGCAGCTTTTACCACAAAATCAGCCTTTGCGATGTGCGGAGACTGCACCTATATAGGGTTATAGGGTGACTTCTTTACTTTGCTATCTCCCTGGAAACTATACTGATGTGCATGCCCCCAGCCAGGAGTGAATATACACACCCCCTGGTGCCGTGCTCAGGTGGCGCAGTAGGGGCATCTATCAAGCGATGTGCCTCCGCCCATGTGCCCACAGCATGATCATAGGCCCTTACCGCGCATGCGTCAGCCAAACACAGCAAAACTGCTCTACACACAGACCACACTCGCCTTCATTGTGAACAGACTTATCCGTCCGGGGAGCTTGTAGAAAAGAGCCTCTCGGGTTCTGGAGTTAGAATGTAGCATGGCATTCAGGCAGGCAAGTGGGGACGATCCGCTGTACAATAAAAATTATGTCACTTCACAAAATAATATTATAAACAATAATTAAATAAAAATAATTATTAAAAGTAATTATTATGAATAATATTAATTTGCCACACCTATGCACTGGGATTTAAAAAAAATATATATTTATAATTTATAAAATAGGCTGTTACTGGTGACATTTTCTGAAAATGCTAGTTCCCTGGCTGGCCTTGGCTTCATCACTTTTTAACTCCCTGAATCAGGATGTAAATAAAGAAGACACTGAATCAGTAGCCAAGCAACTATCTTTTCAGACGCGGTTCACACTTACTAAATAAAAAGGTGGTGGAATTGAAAATTTTAAAATTAAATATACCGTATTTTTCGGACCATAGGACGCACTTTTCCCCACCAGAAATATGGGGAGAAAATGTGCCTGCGTCTTATGGTGCAAATATACGATTGGCACCGCACCCCGCCGCGATCCAAAGCTCTCCGCGGCCTCGGCATTAGGAAAGGCCGCGGCTTCGGCCTAGCTCGGGCGGCAGCCATCTTGGTGCACCCGCCGGCCGTTTACAATGTGATCGCTCCGTCAAATTACGGAGTGATCACTTGTAAACAAACCAGCATCATGATGATCGGATGGCAGCAGTGCTGTGGGCTGCATCTGTAGTGCCCACAGAGCTGCTCTGTGACAAGTGCAGTCACAGCCACCCCTCCATACCCTGCCAATATTTTCTATGGTAATGGTCACTCTGCATTTCACGGGCACTGGAAAATTCTTTAGTACACCATTTGGTTCAGAATATTTTTTTTTCTTGTTTTCAACCTCTAAAACCTAGGTGTGTCTTATGGAGCGAAAAATATGGTATAATTAATAAATAAATATATACCTACCTATTTTCAGGACGCTCTGGTCCAGTCATGTGATCTGGATTCGCTGTGTCAGCCAGTGGCGGCTGCAGGGGAGAAGAGGTAGTGCCACAAATGCTTGGACATAAGAGCCTATAGGTGACATCTTCATTCCTGGAATTCACAGCCATTGTTGAGTGCTTTCTCCTGCAGCCGCCACTGGTGGACACCAGGGATCACATGACCAGAGCGGGCTGAAAAATAGGCCCATATAAGACATACAAGTATATGCATTTTTTTTTTTATATACAGGATACAGGTCAGCATAGGTGTTGGGGGGGTGGGAAGCATTTTCCTTACTGTGCTTACCTTCTGTAGATGCCAACGAATATTATATAGGAAAGAAAAGAAAGAAAGAAAGAAAGAAAGAAAAAAAAAAAAAAAAAAAAAAAAAAAAAAAACACACATTAGTGACATGACATGGACATTAAAAGTGCAAATAATGACTTTCCTTCACGCATTTGATTTGTAATTATTGCAATTATATCCACTTGAAGCTTTTTCTGGCACTTTTTGCTTACAAGTTAATTTGTGTTTTTTGCTAAAAAAATTACTTATAACCTCCAAATACTATACATTTTATTTAGCACAGACCCTAGGGAATACCGCGGTGAATGTCGCAATTTTTTTTTAAGGTCCCACTGTATTTGCACAGCGGTTTAGCAAACGCAAATAAAAATAAAAAAACAAGTTACCCCAATTTTTTTTTTGTATAATGTGAAAGATGTTACACCGAGTAAATAGATTTAGAGAGGTGGTCTAGGGCTAGAATTATTGCTCTTGTTCGAGGTGATACCGCGTGTTAGTGGTTCAAATACCGTTTACATATCCATGCGCAACTTACCATTGCGTTTGCTCCTGCGCATGAACATGGAGGGACGGGGGCACCTTAAATCTCTTTTTTTAAATCACTGTTTAAGTTTTTTTTTTTGGATTACTTTTATTCCTATTTCAAGGAATGCAAACATGTAATGTAATAGAAAAAAAATTATGACAGGTCCTCTTTATGAAGAGATATGGTGTCCTAAAAACTCAAAATATTTCCTATACCTTTCAAGGAAAAATAAAAATAAAAAATGTGTGTGATCTTTCCCTTTAATTTCTTATTTTTTTCTTCCAGCCTGGACCGGTGGCGTAGGTCTTCCTAGACCAGTGATGGCAAACCTTGGCACCCCAGATGTTTTGGAACTACATTTCCCATGATGCTCATGCACTCTGCACTGTAATAGAGCATCATGGGAAATGTAGTTCCAAAACATCTGGGGTGCCAAGGTTTGCCATCACTGTCCTAGACCATAGAGTCAATCAAAGTGTTAAAGAGGAGTTCCACACATAAATTGAACTTACGCTATAAGGGAAGGTGCCCCCGACATGCCACATTTGGCATATAATTTTTTTGTGGGGGGGGTGGAAACCCTGTTTTTATAAGGTTCCAGCTTCACTTCCTGCTGGGGCAGCGTGGCACTGGAAGTAAGTTCACCCCTCTCTCTTGGCAATCATCTGGGACATGTCTCAGGTCCCAGATGACTGCCCGGCCAATCACAGCGTGCCCCCAGACTCGCGTATGTGCAGTGCGTGCCCGGCTGTGAATCCACAGCTGGGCGCCCGCAATGACAATGCCGGGGTGCAGCAGAGAGGAGGGGACAATGAGCGGCTCTTCGTTCCCCCGCTTCGCTGGACCCTGGGACAGGTAAAAGTCAGCAGCTGCAATATTTGTAGCTGCCGACTTTTAATTTTATCTTTTTAAGCGGAACTCCGCTTTAACTTTTGCCTATGGGAGCAGCCGGTTGCACCGCCAGATCGTTTCTTGGGCGAACCAGTGGTAACGGTAAGCCCAAGAAGCATCGGCCCTAAAAAAAAAACACAACAACACGATATCGGTTGACCCCTACTCTGCACACTGCTACAGTATATAGGCTTTCTAGCAAACTTTGCAATAAAAATAGGGATATTTAGTTCACACATATTGCTATACATGTTTAAGCTGGCCAACTGCGTCAAAGTAATCCCTCTTATGGCCAGTCCTACTCTGCTCTGCCACTGCAAATGCTGCGGTGGACATAATGCCAACCTGGGGCAAAAAGACACAAAATGGGGGGAGAGCTGCACGTTTTAGGTCTGGCCACTGACCTGCAAGGAGAGCCAACAGAAAACATAGGCAGATACTGACTTGGAGAGTCGCTATTTGCATATTAATATCCCGGAGGTGAACTAAGGTGGGATCGGGGCAGGTACTCTGCTCTATGCCAGGAATTCTAACATTAAACTCACTTTGTGTCTTTAAGCCCCTCAGCCTCGATCACATTCAGAATCTGTTTTGGGGTCATCGGTGCATCTGAATAATTCTCCAAGACCTGGGGAAGAAACACATGCTGGTTATTTTTCTATTCCAATGAATAGATAGCAATCAGAAAGCAGCTTTCCAAAACTGGTCTGCAAACCAACTACGTTATATAGTACAAAGCATACATCTCATACCCCCATCCCTTCCATAGAGCACAATTCCTCACCCTGCCCTTATATAACCTCCGAACCATTAATATTACACCATATATCCTACACAATATACACCCACCCACTACCTAATATGACACTATATACCGCCTCGCCTTTGAATAATGTACTACATATGTAAAGTGCATTATTACAGTGTAATGTAGGAGCGAATGTATGGTTTAATGGGAGGGGGACTTATACAGTATTTTATATATATATATATATATATATATATATATATATATATATATATATATTTATACACACACACACACACACACACACATAGTATCACAAAAGTGAGTACACCCCTCACATTTTTGTAAATGTTTTCTTCTATCTTTTCATGTGACAACACAGAAGAAATGACACTTGTCTACAATGTAAAGTAGTGAGTGTACAGCTTGTATAACAGTGTAAATTTTCTGTCCCCTCAAAATAACTCAACACACAGCCATTAATGTCTAAACCGCTGGAAACAAAAGTGAGTACACCCCTAAGTGGAAATGTCCAAATTGGGCCCAAAGTGTCAATATTTTGTGTGGCCATCATTATTTTCCAGCACTGCCTTAACCCTCTTGGGCATGGAGTTCACCAGAGCTTCACAGGTTGGCACTGGAGTCCTCTTCCCCTCCTCCATGATGACATCACAGAGCTGGTGGATATTGGAGACCTTGTGCTCCTCCACCTTCCATTTGAGGATACCCCACAGATGCTCAATAGGGTTTAGGTCTGGAGACATGCTTGGCCAGTCCTTCACCTTTACCCTCAGCTTCTTTAGCAAGGCTGTGGTCGTCTTAGAGGTGTGCTTTTTGGGGGTCGTTATGTTGGAATACTGCCCTGCGGCCCAGTCTCTGAAGGGAGAGGATCATGCTCTGCTTCAGTATATCACAGTACATGTTGGCATTCATGGTTCCCTCAATGATCTGTAGCTCCCCAGTGCCGGCAGCACTCATGCAGCCCCAGACCATGACACTCCCACCACCATGCGTGACTGTAGGCAAGACACACTTGTCTTTGTACTCCTCACCTGGTTGCCCCCACACACGCTTGACACCATCTGAACCAAATAAGTTTATCTTGGTCTCATCAGACCACGGGACATGATTCCAGTAATCCATGTCCTTAGTCTGCTTGTCATAAGCAAACTGTTTGCGGGCTTTCTTGTGCATCATCTTTAGAAGAGGCTTCCTTCTGGGATGACAGCCATTCAGACCAATTTGATGCAGTGTGCGGCGTATGGTCTGAGCACTGACAGGCTGACCCCCCCCCCCCACCCACCTCTGCAGCAATGCTGGCAGCACTCATTCGTCTATTTCCCAAAGACAACCTCTGGCTATGACGCTGAGCACGTGACCTCAACTTCTTTGGTCAACCATGGCCTGTTCTGTGTGGAACCTGTCCTGCTAAACCACTGTATGGTCTTGGCCACTGTGATGCAGCTCAGTTTCAGGGTCTTGGCAATCTTCTTATTGCCTAGGCCATTGTTATGTAGAGCAACAATTCTTTTTTTCATATCCTCAGAGTTCTTGCCATGAGGTGCCATGTTGAACTTCCAGTGACCAGTATGAGAGAGTGAGAGCGATAACACCAACATTTTTTTTTTATTCTTTATTTATAGGTCAAGAAATTTTACAAAACCATGTGCAATCAACAGTATTAAAAGGTAGAGACAAAAACAGAAGAAAAGAGCATGGCATTACATAATACAGGTAGGTAGTGCATCTCTTGCATTCAATGACAAGCTTCTGCAATGTAAAAAATAAACAGTGCAGAATACCCAATGGCCGACCATGGTTTTTGACAAATTCCCCAAACATTTTCCCTTTGAACCGGGATGTTCCTGGTCCCACAGCTGCAGTCTTATGGAGGAGCTCTGGAGTTATTGCAATGTTCTCCCAGCTTGATGCATTGCCTTGGACTCACTAGCCCCACCTGTAGACAATGTACAGCTAATCAGCCCCTAAATAGCAGCAATTCCGTTACCTGGTGCTCGTTTGGACGTGCTCCCTGGGTGTATATTACTAGCGCTGTGATTTTGACTACCGTGTATTGAACCTCCGTCTGAATTCTTGACCACTCTCCAGCCTGCTGATTCGGTACTTCACCACCATCTCGTGTATGACCTCCGCCTGCCTGACCATTCTTTGGATTTAGATTTTGTGCCGCTTTGCCTGATCTGTTGCCAACTTGACCTGCCTAAGTTTTCGTCTGAATCCTCAGCATACAAGCTCCACTTCAGACACTACTTACCGATTCCCTAACATTGGTTCAGGATCTGCGGGGAAATATTTTTTGCAACTTGGCTGGAGTCCTATACCAACGTGAGGATTTTATTACCTCCCTCCTGGTATTTGTTGGCCAGGGAGGCCTTGTGTGCAAAAAAAACAGTATCCTGTCTTATAACACTAAATTTAACACAGCTGCTCCCCATTCACACCTGAGACCTTGTAACACTAACGAGTCACATGACACCAGCGAGAGAAAATGGCTAATTGGGTCCAAATTTGGACATTTTCACTCAGGGGTGTAATAACTTTTGTTGCCAGCAGTTTAGACATTAATAAATGTGTGTTGAGTTATTTGGAGGGGACAGCAAATTTACACTGTTGTACAAGCTGTACACTCACTACTTTACATTGTAGCAAAGTGTCATTTCTTCAGTGTTGTCACATGAAAAGACAGAATAAAATATTTACAAAAATGTGAGGGGTGTACTCACTTTTGTGAGATAGAGTGTGTGTGTGTGAGATTATATATATTTTAATGTGGGTGGGGATGTGTATGTTGTAATGCGAGGGGGATTTATACAGTATAATGTGATAGTGTGTTTATATATCATAATTTTTGGGATGGGAGGAATGTATGTCGTATGGTGTAACAAGGAGCGTGGGGGCTTATGTATGGTGTATGTGCCCTCTGGATTGCCCGCTTTGTAACAAACTCATATCTGTGCACAACCTTTTTATCTCTCATTATCTCTACTTGCCATTACTGAAACCTAGCTTCAAGAATCTGACTCTGCTTCTCCTGCATCCCTCTCCCATGGTAGCTTCAGACCCAGTGGCCGGAAAGAAGGTGGAGTTGAATTCCTTCTATCCCCACAGAGCACATTTCAAGTCCTTCCTACCCCTCCCTCTTCTCTTTTGAGACCCACTGTATTCGTCAGTTTTCTATAAAAGATTGCAGATGTTTTTTGATGAAATCTGGTTACCCTACTTTCTCTCCTCTGAAATACCTACTATTATTCTTAGTGATTTTAGCATGCCTGTTAATCATATGCCTAAACACAAAGAACACAAACTTCCACTCACTCCAATGGCAACACCCTTGACCTGGTAATCTCCCATCTCTGCATTCCTGGGAACCTCACCATCACCCCCTTTCCTCTCTATGATCACAACCTCATCAGTTTCACAGTATCCTTGTCTTCAACCACCTATCCATCCAAGCATCAAAATGATTACTCATAGAAACCTTTGCTTCTATATTCTGCTACTGACCACCTCTATGATAAAATCTCTCCCCCGGCCTAATCTGCCCACTTCTGTTTAAAACCGGTCACTTCTCATCCTCGCTGGAGGTACTTGCTCCTCGAACTACATGCAGAATCAGGCCCCAACCATTACACCTTGCAGGCAGACAACACCTGAGGTTAGAGGAAGAGCTTACCAAACTTATCTCAGATGCCCACCTAACCAATTGTCCCCTGGATACTGTTCCCCCGCAACTACTACGGTCACTCTATTCTTTTATCCTATGCTCACTCACATGTACAATCTACCCCTCACTACTGGTACCTTCCCCTCCCCTCTAAAAGCAAGCACACCCCAATAAATTAAAAAGCCCTCACTGGACCCCACCCACCTGAACAACCTCGGACCTCTCTACTTGCTCCCATTTACCTCCACTGCCTTCAGATCTTTCCTAGTTCTCCTCCTATCACAGCATTCCTTCCGTGTCACCCATAACGGTCTCCTCTCCATTTCCCTTCAGCCCCCCCAAAGCTCTGTTATTGGACCCAATTCCTGTCTCCCAAGGTTCTTGGATCCCTTTCCTCTATCTACCCCTCCCCCTTGGTCACCTGATAACCTTCAATGGCTTCCAGTACCATCTCTATGCCGATGACACCCAAACCTATCTCTCTTCTCCTCACCTCAGTCTCCTTACTGACATATCATGGATGGCATACCAATTCCTCAGACAAAAATATCTCTAAAACTCAGCTGGTAATGGCTAGCATTAAGAATTAGCATGTGTAGGAAACGCTTTAAGCCCTTCAGCCCCGGAAGAATTTACCCCCTTCCTGACCAGAGCACTTTTTGCGATTCGGCACTGCGTCGCTTTGACAATTGCACGGTCATGCACCGTGGCTCCCAAACAAAATTTACGTTCTTTTTTCCCCCCACAAATAGAGCTTTCTTTTGGTGGTATTTGATCACCTCTGCGGTTTTTATTTTTTGAGCTATATATAAAAAAAAAAAAAAAAAAAAAGGCGACAATTTTGAAAAGCAAAAAAATAAATTTTTCACTTTTTGCTATAATAAATATCTCCTAAAAATATATGTAAAAAAATTCAGTTTAGGCCGTTACGTATTCTTCTACATATTTTTTGGTAAATCGCAATAAGCGATTATTGATTGGTTTGCGCAAAAGTTATAGCATTTAAAAAATAGGAGATAGTTTTATGGCATTTATATATATATATATATATATATATATAAAAAAAATTTAAAGGCGGCGATGAGCGATTTTTATCGTGACTGCTGTGAGTGGCAGCCTCAACTTGGAGCGGTGTAATTTGTGTTTGAATATCTCCTACCCTTGCCCTTTAGGCGATCCCTGAAAACTGATCTCTGCAGGTTAGCCTATGCCGCCTCCAACTAGCAACTGAACGCTTAGGTCACCCCATCAGCTCATGCCCCTGTTACCTTTTGTACCGCTTGCCCCTCCCTACTAGATTGTAAGCTCCTATGAGCATTGTACTGTATTGCAATGGTACGGTCTTTCTTTAGATGGTAAAGAACTGCACAAACCGTTGGCAATATATAAATCCAGGATAATGTGGAGGAGGATGTATATATAGCGTAGTGGGGGGGTTGTTATGTATGGTGTAATGTGGCGGGATAGAGAATATGTATGTATGTATATATATATATATATATATATATATATATATATATATATATATATATATATATATATATATATATTAGTGAGGTAAGGGGGGAGGGTACACTACTGTGCAATTGTTTAGTGTGGAAAAAATGCTGTAAAAATTAAGAAAGCTCCCAGAAATGGAAGCGTTAATAGTTTCTAGTTATCAATTAAAGTAAATGAAAACCCAAAAAAATAAAAAAAATAATCTAATCAATACTTAGGAGGGCCTTGTTTCCACGTCGGAGGTATGGTGGCTTTTTGGCCGCAATTCTTCCATTAAGACCACTTCTGGCCAGACTTCTCCAGACAGTAGAGGGGTGTACCTGGATCCCACTGGTTTCCCCCAGTTCTGTGCTGACGGCACTGCCGGACATCTTCCGATGTGGAAGGTAAGAAAGCACGATGTGTCTTTCATCCGCTGTATTACGTTTCCTTGGTCGACCACTGCGGCTATGCTCCCCAACTTTACCCGACCACTGCTGATTTTGTACATTTGCCCACCGACAAAGAAATGATCAGTCTATAATTGTAATGGTCGGTTTCATTTTTAACAGCGAGAGACAGAACAACTATCCAGAAAAACTAAATTTCAAAAAAATTATGAATTGATTTGCATTTTAATGAGTGAAATAAGCATTTGACTCCTTCACAAAAAAAACTGGCCTTTGACACAGGAGCAGAGCGGAAAACAGAGGGGAGACAGCAAGGCAGAGGATGACTGAGGCACGTAAACTGACCATGGTGTCAGGGCTCAGTAGCCACTATACACCGTGGTCAGTTTACAGAGGGGAGGGTAGAAACTGGCAGGATCAGGCAGTTTTTGTCTTTTGTTTTTTAGGGGTTACGGGGGATGGGCAAATTACACAGCACGAGCACTGTGCTGTATAAAATGCTTTAAAAGGAGCAGGATCCATTTTTTTTGGGGGGGGGGGGGGGGGTTAACAAACGCTTTAAAGTGATTGTTAATTTTTTAAACAAACATGTTATATTTCCCTCTTCTGTGCAGTTGGTTTTGCACAGAGCAGCCCAAATCCTCCTCTTCTTGGGTACTCCTGGCCTCTCCCTCCTTTGAGTGCCACTCATCCAGCAGCTTGCTACAGGTTGTCACCCAAGCCGAGCCATAGCTCCATGTATCCATTCAGACACAGAGCCCCGGTCTGGCCCCACCCCCCCCCCCCCCGATTGACTGACTGACTTTGATTGACAGCTGCGAGAACCAATAGCGCCACTGCTCTGTCTCAGGCAAGAGGAGTGTGGACATTTCTGGAAAGAGAAGGAGCCCAGGTAGGTAATTGGGTGGTGCTGGGGAGGCTCCTACACACAGAAGGTTATTGTATCTTAATGCATTAAGATAAAAACATTCTGCCTTTAAAATTCCTCTAAGGTTTTGAGGCTGACATTTGGTAAAGCAAACCTTCAGCTCCCTCCACATATTTTCTATGGGATTAAAGCGGAGGTTCGAATGTTTAAAAAAAAAAAAAAGTCAGCAACTACAAACACTTTACCTGCTGACTTAATAAGGGCACTCACATGTCCATCGAGCCCGCGATGTCGGCCTCCCGAGGCCGATCCGTCCATCGGATCGGGTGCTGGCGCCGCCATCTTAACTAAGGGAAACAGGCAGTGGACCCTTGCGGCTTCACTATCCGTTTACTACGGCGCTTTGTGAATAGCCGGCTGTGTTCTGGGACAACCACAACCTGAGGAGGGAGAAGACTTAAGATAACCGCAGAGTTGGAAGTGGCAGATTAGGATGATCTGTTTAGCAACAGCCATTTCTCGTAAGTAAAAAAAAAAAAAAAAATCTTCAAATTTTTTTTTATTTTTTTTGCGTTTTTATGAAAAAAATTTTTTAGGGTAGTCCTCCGCTTTAAGGTCTTGAGACTGGCTAGGCCACTCCGGGACCTTATGCTTAATCTTGAGCCACTCCTTTGCTGCCTTGGCCGTGTGTGTTTTGGGTCATTGTTATGGTGGAAAACCCATCCACGACCCATTTTTAATGCCCTAGCTGAGGGGAATGAAGTTCTCACACAAAATATGAAGGTACACGACCCTGTCCATCGCTCCTTTGATGCGGTGAAGTTGTCCTGTCCCCTTATCCCAAAAACACCCCCTAAAGCAGTGATGGCGAACCTTGGCACCCCAGATGTTTTGGAACTACATTTCCCATGATGCTCATGCACTCTACAGTGCAGTTGAGCATCATGGGAAATGTAGTTCCAAAACATCTGGGGTGCCAAGGTTCGCCATCACTGCCCTAAAGCATAATGTTTCCACCTCCATGTACGACGGTGGGGATGGTGTTCTTGGGGTCATAGGCAGCATTCCTCCTCCTCCTCCAAACACGGCGAGTTGAGTTGATGCCAAAGAGATTGATTTTGGTCTCATCCGACCCCAACACTTTCACCCCGATCTCCTCTGAATCATTCAGATGTTCATTAGCAAACTTCAGACCGGCCTGTACATGTCCTTTCTTGATCAGACTTTGCGGGCGCTGCAGGATTTCAGTCCTTCACGGCGTAGTGTATTACCAATTGTTTTCTTGGTGACTATGGTCCCAGCTGCCTCAAGATCATTAACAAGATTCTCCCGTGTAGTTCTGGGCTGATTCCTCACCGTTCTCATGATCATTGAAACTCCACGAGGTGAGATCTTGCATGAAGCCCCAGATCGAAGGAGACTGACAGTTATTATTGGCTTCTTACATTTGCAAATAATCGCACCAACTGTTGTCACCCTCTCACCAAGCTGTTTGGCGATGGTCTTGTAGCCCTTTCCAACCTTGTGTATTTCTACAATCTTATCCCCAAGATCCATGGACAGCTCTTTGGTCTTAGACATGGTGGAGAAGCTTCTGTTGACAGGTGTCTTTTTATATAGGTAACCAGCTAAGATTAGGAGCACTCCCTTTAGGAGAGTGCTCCTAATCTCAGCTTGTTACCTGTATAGAAGACATCTGGGAGCCAGGAATCTTGCTGATTGATAGGGGATCAAATATTTATTTCACTCATTAAAATGCAAATCAACTTATAACTTTTTGAAAAGGTTTTTCTGGATCTATTTTTTATTCTGTCTCTCGCTGTTAAAATAAACTCATCAAAATTATAGACGGATCATTTCTTTGTCAGTGGGAAAAACGTACAAGATCAGCAGGGGATCAAATACTTTTTTTCCCTCGTTAGTGTTACAAGGTCTCAGGTGTGAAAGGGGAGCAGGTGTGTTAAATTTGGCGTTATCGCTCTCACTCTCTCATACTGGTCACTGGAAGTTCAACATGGCACCTCATGGCAAAGAACTCTCTGAGGATCTGAAAAAAAGAATTGCTGCTCTACATAAAGGATGGCGAACCTTGGCACCCCAGATGTTTTGGAACTACATTTCCCATGATGCTCAACTACACTGCAGTGTAGATGAGCATCATGGGTAATGTAGTTCCAAAACATCTGGGGTGCCAAGGTTCGCCATCACTGGCCTAGGCTATAAGACGATTGCCAAGACCCTGAAACTGAGCTGCACAGTGGCCAAGACCATACAGAAAATGAACAGGACAGGTTCCACTCAGAAAAGGCCTTTTGGGAAATAGACGTATGAGTGCTCCCAGCATTGCTGCAGAGGTTGAAGGGGTGGGGCGTCAGCCTGTCAGTGCTCAGACCATATGCCGCACACTGCATCAAATTGGTCTGCATGGATGTCGTCTCAGACAAATAAGTCCACAAACAGTTTGCTGACGACAAGCAGACTAAGGACATGGATTACTGGAATCATGTTCTGTGGTCTGATGAGACCAAGATAAACTTATTTGGTTCAGATGGTGACAAGTGTGTGTGGGGGCAACCAGGTGAGGAGTACAAAGACAAGTGTATCTTGTCTACAGTCAAGCATGGTGGTGGGAGTGTCATGGTCTGGGGCTGCATGAGTGCTGCTGGCACTGGGGAGCTACAGTTCATTGAGGGAACCACGAATGCCAACATGTACTGTGATATACTGAAGCAGAGCATGATCCCCTCCCTTCAGAGACTGGGCCGCAGGGCAGTATTCCAACATAACGACCCCAAACACACCTCCAAGATGACCACTGCCTTGCTAAAGAAGCTGAGGGTAAAGGTGACGGACTGGCCAAGCATGTCTCCAGACCTAAACCCTATTGTCACATCTGTGGGGCATTCACAAATCAAAAATGGTGGCCAAACAAAATAGACACTTTTGGGCCCAATTTGGACATTTTCACTTAGGGGTGTACTGACTTTTGTTGCCAACGGTTCAGACATTAATGGCTGTGTGTTGAGTTATTTTGAGGGGACAGCAAATTTACACTGTTATACAAGCTGTACACTCACTACTTTACATTGTAGACAAGTGTCATTTCTTCAGTGTTGTCACATGAAAAGGTAGAAGAAAATATTTACAAAAATGTGAGGGGTGTACTCACTTTTGTGATACTATGTATACTGTTGGCTACATTAATCCTGAATAATAATAATAATATAAACATCCCCCTCCATTATACAGTATAGACCCCTCCCCCTAACTCATGTTAGCGCTCTCTCTCTCGCACTCTCTCTTATGCTCTCGTGCAGGCGATCTCTCTCTCTCTCTCATGCATATGCTCTCTCGTGCAGGCGATCTCTCTCTCGTGCAATCTTGCATGCAGGTGCTCTCTCTCTCTCGTGCAATCTTGCGTGCAGGCGATCTCTCTCTTTTGTGCGATCTCTCTGTCTCTCTCGTGCAGGCGATCTCTCTGTCTCTCTCGTGCAGGCGATCTCTCTGTCTCTCTCGTGCAGGCGATCTCTCTGTCTCTCTCGTGCAGGCGATCTCTCTGTCTCTCTCGTGCAGGCGATCTCTCTGTCTCTCTCGTGCAGGCGATCTCTCTGTCTCTCTCGTGCAGGCGATCTCTCTGTCTCTCTCGTGCAGGCGATCTCTCTGTCTCTCTCGTGCAGGCGATCTCTCTGTCTCTCTCGTGCAGGCGATCTCTCTGTCTCTCTCGTGCAGGCGATCTCTCTGTCTCTCTCGTGCAGGCGATCTCTCTCTCTCTCGTGCAGGCGATCTCTCTCTCTCTCGTGCAGCCGATCTCTCTCTCTCTCGTGCAGGCGATCTCTCTCTCTCTCTCGTGCAGGCGATCTCTCTCTCTCTCTCTCGTGCAGGCGATCTCTCTCTCTCTCTCTCTCTCGTGCAGGCGATCTCTCTCTCTCTCTCTCGTGCAGGCGATCTCTCTCTCTCTCTCTCGTGCAGGCGATCTCTCTCTCTCTCTCTCGTGCAGGCGATCTCTCTCTCTCTCTCTCTCTCTCGTGCAGGCGATCTCTCTCTCTCTCTCTCTCTCTCGTGCAGGCGATCTCTCTCTCTCTCGTGCAGGCGATCTCTCTCGTGCAATCTTGCGTGCAGGCGATCCATCTCTTGTGCAGGCGATTCTCTCTAGTGCAATCTCGCGTGCAGGCGATCTCTCTAGTGCAATCTCGCGTGCAGGCGATCCATCTCGCTTGTGCAATCTCGCGTGCAGGCGCGCGCGCTCTCTCTCTCTCGTGCAATCTTGCGTCCAGGCAATATCTCTCTCATGCAATCTCGCGTGTAGGGGATCGATCGATCTCTCTCTCTCTCCTGCAATCTCGCGTGCAGGCGACCTCTCTCGTGCAATCTCGCGTGCAGGCGACCTCTCTCGTGCAATCTCGCGTGCAGGCGACCTCTCTCGTGCAATCTCGCGTGCAGGCGACCTCTCTCGTGCAATCTCGCGTGCAGGCGACCTCTCTCGTGCAGGCGACCTCTCTCGTGCAATCTCGCGTGCAGGCGATCTCTCTCGTGCAATCTCGCGTGCAGGCGATCTCTCTCTCTCTCTCGTGCAATCTCGCGTGCAGGCGATCTCTCTCTCTCTCGTGCAATCTCGCGTGCAGGCGATCTCTCTCTCTCTCTCGTGCAATCTCGCGTGCAGGCGATCTCTCTCTCTCTCGTGCAATCTCGCGTGCAGGCGATCTCTCTCTCTCTCGTGCAATCTCGCGTGCAGGCGATCTCTCTCTCTCTCGTGCAATCTCGCGTGCAGGCGATCTCTCTCTCTCTCGTGCAATCTCGCGTGCAGGCGATCTCTCTCTCTCGCGTGCAATCTCGCGTGCAGGCGATCTCTCTCTCTCGCGTGCAATCTCGCGTGCAGGCGATCTCTCTCTCTCGCGTGCAGGCGATCTCTCTCTCTCGCGTGCAATCTCGCGTGCAGGCAATCTCTCTCTCTCGCGTGCAATCTCGCGTGCAGGCAATCTCTCTCTCTCGCGTGCAATCTCGCGTGCAGGCAATCTCTCTCTCTCGCGTGCAATCTCGCGTGCAGGCAATCTCTCTCTCTCGCGTGCAATCTCGCGTGCAGGCAATCTCTCTCTCTCGCGTGCAATCTCGCGTGCAGGCAATCTCTCTCTCTCGCGTGCAATCTCGCGTGCAGGCAATCTCTCTCTCTCGCGTGCAATCTCGCGTGCAGGCAATCTCTCTCTCTCGCGTGCAATCTCGCGTGCAGGCAATCTCTCTCTCTCGCGTGCAATCTCGCGTGCAGGCAATCTCTCTCTCTCGCGTGCAGGCAATCTCTCTCTCTCGCGTGCAATCTCGCGTGCAGGCAATCTCTCTCTCTCGCGTGCAATCTCGCGTGCAGGCAATCTCTCTCTCTCGCGTGCAATCTCGCGTGCAGGCAATCTCTCTCTCTCGCGTGCAATCTCGCGTGCAGGCAATCTCTCTCTCTCGCGTGCAATCTCGCGTGCAGGCAATCTCTCTCTCTCGCGTGCAATCTCGCGTGCAGGCAATCTCTCTCTCTCGCGTGCAATCTCGCGTGCAGGCAATCTCTCTCTCTCGCGTGCAATCTCGCGTGCAGGCAATCTCTCTCTCTCGCGTGCAGGCAATCTCTCTCTCTCGCGTGCAATCTCGCGTGCAGGCAATCTCTCTCTCTCTCGCGTGCAATCTCGCGTGCAGGCAATCTCTCTCTCTCTCGCGTGCAATCTCGCGTGCAGGCAATCTCTCTCTCTCTCGCGTGCAATCTCGCGTGCAGGCAATCTCTCTCTCTCTCGCGTGCAATCTCGCGTGCAGGCAATCTCTCTCTCTCTCGCGTGCAATCTCGCGTGCAGGCAATCTCTCTCTCTCTCGCGTGCAATCTCGCGTGCAGGCAATCTCTCTCTCTCTCGCGTGCAATCTCGCGTGCAGGCAATCTCTCTCTCTCTCGCGTGCAATCTCGCGTGCAGGCAATCTCTCTCTCTCTCGCGTGCAATCTCGCGTGCAGGCAATCTCTCTCTCTCTCGCGTGCAATCTCGCGTGCAGGCAATCTCTCTCTCTCTCGCGTGCAATCTCGCGTGCAGGCAATCTCTCTCTCTCTCGCGTGCAATCTCGCGTGCAGGCAATCTCTCTCTCTCTCGCGTGCAATCTCGCGTGCAGGCAATCTCTCTCTCTCTCGCGTGCAATCTCGCGTGCAGGCAATCTCTCTCTCTCTCTCGCGTGCAATCTCGCGTGCAGGCAATCTCTCTCTCTCTCTCTCGCGTGCAATCTCGCGTGCAGGCAATCTCTCTCTCTCTCTCTCGCGTGCAATCTCGCGTGCAGGCAATCTCTCTCTCTCTCTCTCGTGCAATCTCGCGTGCAGGCAATCTCTCTCTCTCTCTCTCTCGTGCAATCTCGCGTGCAGGCAATCTCTCTCTCTCTCTCTCGTGCAATCTCGCGTGCAGGCAATCTCTCTCTCTCTCTCTCGTGCAATCTCGCGTGCAGGCAATCTCTCTCTCTCTCTCTCGTGCAATCTCGCGTGCAGGCAATCTCTCCCTCTCTCTCTCTCGTGCAATCTCGCGTGCAGGCAATCTCTCTCTCTCTCTCTCTCGTGCAATCTCGCGTGCAGGCAATCTCTCTCTCTCTCTCGTGCAATCTCGCGTGCAGGCAATCTCTCTCTCTCTCTCGTGCAATCTCGCGTGCAGGCAATCTCTCTCTCTCGTGCAATCTCGCGTGCAGGCAATCTCTCTCTCTCTCGTGCAATCTCGCGTGCAGGCAATCTCTCTCTCTCTCTCTCTCGCAATCTCGCGTGCAGGCAATCTCTCTCTCTCTCTCGTGCAATCTCGCGTGCAGGCAATCTCTCTCTCTCTCTCTCTCGCAATCTCGCGTGCAGGCAATCTCTCTCTCTCTCTCTCTCGCAATCTCGCGTGCAGGCAATCTCTCTCTCTCTCTCTCTCGCAATCTCGCGTGCAGGCAATCTCTCTCTCTCTCTCTCTCGCAATCTCGCGTGCAGGCAATCTCTCTCTCTCTCTCTCGCAATCTCGCGTGCAGGCAATCTCTCTCTCTCTCTCTCGCAATCTCGCGTGCAGGCAATCTCTCTCTCTCTCTCTCGCAATCTCGCGTGCAGGCAATCTCTCTCTCTCTCGTGCAATCTCGCGTGCAGGCAATCTCTCTCTCTCGTGCAAGCAATCTCTCTCTCTCTCTCTCGTGCAAGCAATCTCTCTCTCTCTCTCTCTCGTGCAATCTCGCGTGCAGGCAATCTCTCTCGTGCAATCTCGCGTGCAGGCAATCTCTCTCGTGCAATCTCGCGTGCAGGCAATCTCTCTCTCTCTCTCTCGTGCAGGCACTCTCTCTCTCTCGTGCAATCTCGCGTGCAGGCAATCTCTCTCTCTCTCTCTCGTGCAAGCAATCTCTCTCTCTCTCGTGCAAGCAAGCAATCTCTCTCTCTCTCTCTCTCTCTCGTGCAATCTCGCGTGCAGGCAATCTCTCTCTCTCTCGTGCAATCTCTCTCTCGTGCAGGCAATCTCTCTCTCTCGTGCAGGCAATCTCTCTCTCTCGTGCAGGCAATCTCTCTCTCTCGTGCAGGCAATCTCTCTCTCTCGTGCAGGCAATCTCTCTCTCGCGTGCAGGCAATCTCTCTCTCGCGTGCAGGCAATCTCTCTCTCGCGTGCAGGCAATCTCTCTCTCGCGTGCAGGCAATCTCTCTCGTGCAATCTCGCGTGCAGGCAATCTCTCTCGTGCAATCTCGCGTGCAGGCAATCTCTCTCGTGCAATCTCGCGTGCAGGCAATCTCTCTCGTGCAATCTCGCGTGCAGGCAATCTCTCTCGTGCAATCTCGCGTGCAGGCAATCTCTCTCTCTCTCTCGTGCAATCTCGCGTGCAGGCAATCTCTCTCTCTCGTGCAGGCAATCTCTCTCTCTCGTGCAATCAATCTCTCTCTCTCTCTCTCTCGTGCAAGCAATCTCTCTCTCTCTCTCGTGCAATCTCGCGTGCAGGCAATCTCTCTCTCTCGTGCAGGCAATCTCTCTCTCTCGTGCAATCTCGCGTGCAAGCAATCTCTCTCTCTCTCTCGTGCAAGCAATCTCTCTCTCTCGTGCAATCTCGCGTGCAAGCAATCTCTCTCTCTCTCTCTCGTGCAAGCAATCTCTCTCTCTCTCGTGCAAGCAATCTCTCTCTCGTGCAATCTCGCGTGCAGGCAATCTCTCTCTCTCTCTCTCGTGCAGGCAATCTCTCTCTCTCTCGTGCAGGCAATCTCTCTCTCTCTCGTGCAGGCAATCTCTCTCTCTCTCGTGCAGGCAATCTCTCTCTCTCTCGCTCTCGTGCAATCTCGCGTGCAGGCAATCTCTCTCTCGCTCTCGTGCAATCTCGCGTGCAGGCAATCTCTCTCTCTCTCTCGTGCAAGCAATCTCTCTCTCTCTCTCGTGCAATCTCGCGTGCAGGCAATCTCTCTCTCTCTCGTGCAATCTCGCGTGCAGGCAATCTCTCTCTCTCTCTCGTGCAAGCAATCTCTCTCTCTCTCTCGTGCAAGCAATCTCGCGTGCAGGCAATCTCTCTCTCGTGCAGGCAATCTCTCTCTCTCTCGTGCAATCTCGCGTGCAGGCAATCTCTCTCTCTCTCGTGCAAGCAATCTCTCTCTCTCTCTCTCTCGTGCAATCTCGCGTGCAGGCAATCTCTCTCTCTCGTGCAAGCAATCTCTCTCTCTCGTGCAAGCAATCTCTCTCTCTCTCTCTCGTGCAGGCAATCTCTCTCTCTCTCTCTCGTGCAAGCAATCTCTCTCTCTCTCTCGTGCAATCTCGCGTGCAGGCAATCTCTCTCTCGTGCAGGCAATCTCTCTCTCTCTCTCGTGCAATCTCGCGTGCAGGCAATCTCTCTCTCTCGTGCAAGCAATCTCTCTCTCTCGTGCAAGCAATCTCTCTCTCTCTCTCGTGCAGGCAATCTCTCTCTCTCTCTCTCGTGCAAGCAATCTCTCTCTCTCTCTCGTGCAATCTCGCGTGCAGGCAATCTCTCTCGCGTGCAGGCAATCTCTCTCGCGTGCAGGCAATCTCTCTCGCGTGCAGGCAATCTCTCTCGCGTGCAGGCAATCTCTCTCGCGTGCAGGCAATCTCTCTCGCGTGCAGGCAATCTCTCTCGCGTGCAGGCAATCTCTCTCGCGTGCAGGCAATCTCTCTCGCGTGCAGGCAATCTCTCTCGCGTGCAGGCAATCTCTCTCGCGTGCAGGCAATCTCTCTCGCGTGCAGGCAATCTCTCTCGCGTGCAGGCAATCTCTCTCGCGTGCAGGCAATCTCTCTCTCTCTCTCTCGTGCAAGCAATCTCTCTCTCTCTCGTGCAATCTCGCGTGCAGGCAATCTCTCTCTCTCTCGTGCAATCTCTCTCTCTCTCGTGCAATCTCTCTCTCTCGCGTGCAGGCGATCTCTCTCGCGTGCAGGCGATCTCTCTCGTGCAATCTTGCGTGTTGGAGATCTCTCTCGTGCAATCTTGCGTGTTGGAGATCTCTCTCGTGCAAGTGATCTTTCTCTCATGTTAGCGATCTCGTGCTCACACGCTCGTTAGCGATCTCTCTCATGCAATCTCTACACACACACACACACAGACACAGTTGGCTACATAAATCTTGATAATAACCCCCCCCCCCTTCCCATTACATACAGTATAGACACCTCCCCTCCCCCCTCTGATCCCCCATTATACCGCACATCGCTCTCTACACCCCTCCCCCCCCCCGTGTACATGGTACAGTCCCCCTCCCCCGTATTTGGTACCATCTTGGCGGCCTCGGCCCACGTGCGCTCCCTCCGCCTCTTCTGTTTGTCCCTCATGATCGGGGTGTGCGGTCGGTTCTCCCGGTGGGGGGCGGGGATAGGGGGGGTTTCACTGGCGGGGGGTCAGACGGAAAGGCGGGAAATGGGGTAACGCTGGGAGTTGTAGTCCTCTCCGGGGTCCCCGGGCAGCTCTTACGCACCGGAACCACACTCCCCACAATACACTTCCGCCCCACCTCGGAAGACACGTGACGGAGGACGGCGGCCGGGGATTGGCGGGACGGGGGAGCAGAGATCGGGTTCTCGCGAGGAAAGGCGACGCCCACCAAAAGCTTTGACGTCGGCAGCGGAATGCGCATCGGTGGGCGGGGAAGAAAAAGCGAAGGCGCCAGCCACGCCCCTCCTTCTCCTTGTATGGCTGGGCTGGGGAGAGCGCGGATTGGAGGGGCTCTGCACTAGGGGGAGGGACTACAACTCCCAGCATCCTTTGCACGCAGCCAGGGCCGGTGACGTCACAATGTTTTGCCAACTGCAGATTTATTTGGTAGAAAATTATTTTTAAAAAATAAAAATGATATATTCAATGAAAGCAGAGGCCCTGGGGAACGATATGATGGCAGGTGCACGTTTTTATGTTACATAATGTTTACCCAACTGTTATCAAACATTTATCTTCATTAAAAAATATATATATAATAGACTCAACTCTAGTGCACCTCCACTATAGAGGGTCCAGTATAGCTAGAAGATGAGGTCATGGCGAGTCAATAGATATGAAACATGGCAATGTGCTTATTAGGCCCCCAACATTTGTGTTCACCTTTGTGTGGGGTGTCAGCGATCGGGGGCAACTTTCACTTTATAAACTTTTTCACCCACCCTCATTGCTATCACATGATCTGCGATAAGCCTTATATCGCAACAGGCTCTCTTTGCTGAGACATCAGAGGTCGATTAGAGCCGTTGTTCAACACCACCGAGCCATGGCTTCCCTCCTCCTGGGATCCCCTCAACCACCCAAAGTGCCATCGGCCCCCACCGTGACCCCCCCCCCCCCCCAACCTCCCATAGTGATCTGAGCCTCCACCATCCACAGTGCCACCAAGACCCCTAGCTTGCTGCAGAGCTTCCAGACCTCCATAAAGCCCCCTAACCTCCCACGGTGCCCCCTAGTTCCATTGAGAGCCCTCAGCCCCTACATGGCACCTCAACCTCCCACAATGTCACCCAACCCATTGCAGTGTCCCCTCTCTTGCTGCAAAGCCACCAGCCCTTCATAATGTCCTCTAAACTCCCACTGTGCCAACCAGCCCCCCTCCCCCCAACTTGTTGCAGAGTCTCCAGACCCCTCTCCCCAGAGTGTCACTCAACCGCCTAAAGGGGCCTGCTGTGCCTCTCAACCCCCCCCCCATGTGCCATCAGACCCCACCCTCCCATAGCGATCTGAGTCTCTACCATCCACAGTGCCACCAAGCTCCCTAGCTTACTGCAGAACCTCCAGACCTCCATAACGTCCCATAACCTCCCACGGTGCCCCCTAGTTTTGCAGCAAGAGAGGGGACACTGTAATGGGTTGGGTGACATTGTGGGCACCCAACCCATTGCAGTGTCCCCTCTCTTGCTGCAAAGCCACCAGCCCTCCATAATGTCCTCTAAACTCCCACTGTGCCAACCAGCCTCCCCCCCCAACTTGTCGCAGAGTCTCCAGACCCCTCTCCCCAGTAGGGTTGCCACCTGTCCAGGATTCACCCGGACAGTTCGGGTTTTGAATCGTGTCCGGGTTTCAGTCCACCTGAAACCCGGACACAACATTCAGACAAGAAAGTGGCTTGGTACAGGGCCTGACAGGAGAGTGGGGGGACACTATGCACACTGCAGTACTATTCTCTTTGGAGTGCCCAAAAGGTGTCTCCGGTCTCTTACAATCCTATAGTGAATGCTAAAAAAGATGTGTTTTCTGTGCACCGCTAAAGTGTTCGGGTTTGGATTGAAGAAAAAGTGGCAACCCTACTCCCCAGAGTGTCACTCAACCGTCTAAAGGGGCCTGCTGTACCTCTCAACCCCCCCCCCCCCCCCATGTGCCATCAAACCACACCCTCCCATAGTGATCTGAGTCTCTACCATCCACAGTGCCTCCAAGCTCCCTAGCTTACTGCAGAACCTCCAGACCTCCATAACGTCCCATAACCTCCCACGGTGCCCCCTAGTTCCATTGAGAGCCCTCAGCCCCTACATGGCACCCCAACCTCACACAATGCCACCCAGCCCACTGCAGTGTCCCCTCTCTTGCTACAGAGCTTCCAACATCCCCACTGCTTCCATGGTTCCCTCAACATCTCACAGTGTCCCCTCTCTTACTGCAGAGCCCCCAGCCCTCCATAATGTCCTCTAACCTCCCACTGTGCCAACCAGCCCCCCTAACTTGTTTCAGTCTCCAGACCTCTCTCCCCAGAGTGTCACCCAAACTCCTAAAGTGGCTCACTGTGCCTCTCACACCCCCCCCCCCCCCACAGTGCCATTAGCCCCCTCCATGGCCCCCCAACCTCCCATAGTGATCTGAGCCTCCACCATCCACAGTGCCACCAAGCCCCCTAGCTTGCTGCAGAACCTTCAGACCTCCAAAACGTCCCATAACCTCCCACGGTGCCCCCTAGTTCCATTGAAAGCCCTCAGTCCCTACATGGCACCCCAGCCTCCCACAATGCCACCCAGCCCACTGCAGTGTCCACTCTCTTGCTGCAGAGCTTCCAGACCTCCATAAAGCCCCCTAACCTCCCACGGTGCCCCCTAGTTCCATTGAGAGCCCTCAGCCCCTACATGGCACCCCAACCTCCCACAATGCCACCCAGACCACTGCAGTGTCCCCTCTCTTGCTGCAGAGCTTCCAACATCTCCACCACTTCCATGGTTCCCTCAACCTCTCAGTGTCCCCTAGCTTGCGGCAGAGCCCCCGGCCCTCCATAATGTCCTCTAACCACCCACTGTGCCAACCAGCCCCCAACCTCCAGCTATATCCTTCAGTCTCCCACAGTGCCATTCAGCCCCTGTGGTTGCCCCCATCTTGCTACAGAGCTTCCAAAACCCCACCCTCCCATAGTGCCCCCATCTTGCTGCAGAGTCTCTAGCCCCTCCTATAGTGTTCCACCTTCAACAGTGTCCCACAGTGCCCCCCCAACCTCCTACAGTGCCCTCCAGAGTCTTCAACAGTGCCACCCAGTCCCCCTTGCTTGCTGTAGAGCCTCCAGCCCCTACCCTAGGGGCAACGCGATCCCTTCCCTGGCTATGTCCTGGTTAGAGATCACTATAAACCTACCATAGGGGCCACGTGATCCCTTCCCTGGCTATGTCCTGGTCAGAGATTACTATGAAAATGCAGCGCTATGTGATAACAACCTTACAAATGTAAGATTGATGCCGTGAACAATTACACCCAAGTTACAAGAAAAAAGTGAAATATCAATACATATAAATCAAAAATGTATTTAGTCAAGCAAGGTCACAGTGAAAAAATTCCATTAGTACATCCCCCCCCCCCCCGTGTGATCGCACGATCAAGTTTGGTCTACACAAGCAGCTGAACCACTTCTGGGCTCTAAGTAAAACACGCTTTGCAAGATCCCACGGGTGAATCCAGAGATGTTATTCTTGATTTAAAGTAAGAAAGAGGCTGAATAGTGCTTTATTGTTTGATTATAAATTGTAGGTAAAAAAAATTAAAAAAAAAACATCAGGGTACTCACATTTCACAGGTGCTTCCAGCACACCAAACTATAGAAAATATTCAGTATAAAAAAAATCCCCTCCAAACAGCTTTCAAGCGTGTGTGTATCTGCAGTTTACTCGAATGAGCATGTAACGGTCTCCTCCACCATCCTGGCCCCTCCCCTGGAGGGAGGAGACCATTACATGCTTATTTGAGTAAGCTGCTGATGTGATCAAGTCATTTGTTTACAATATGTATTTAAAAAAAAAAAAAAAAAAGATTTAGAAAAAAAATATATATCAGATTTACCAAATCCAGACAATATAAGGAGATGATCCCTCCACTTTGATGTCTGCTTTTATTTGCGGCTCCCAGCTAAAAATAATTGCCATATTGTTTAACCACTTCAATACCGGGCACTTAAACACCTTCCCGCCCAGACCAATTTTCAGTGCTCTCACACTTTGAATGACAATTACTCTGTCATGCTACACTGTAGCCAAACAAAATTATCTTTTTTTTTTCTCTCACAATTAGAGCTTTCTTTTGGTGGTACTTACGCTCCACTGGGTTTTTTATTTTTTGCGATATTAGCAAAAAAATGAGCGAACATTTTGAGAAAAAAAAAACACTTTTTTTAGTTTCTATTGTAAAATTTTGCAAATAAGTAATTTTTCTTCATAAACTTGGGCCAAAATATATACTGCTTCATATCTTTGGTAAATATAAACTAAAAGCAGTGGATATTATTTAGTCTGTGTGAAAGTTATAGCGTCTACAAGTTAGGGTGCAAATCAATGAAAATTGATCACATCTGATCACACCTGATGTACTGTAGGCCTCTCTCATTTCTTGAGACACTAACAATCAAGGAAAGTAAAAATACCCCCCAAATTATCCCTTTTTGGAAAGTAGACAGTCCAAGGTATTTAGTAAGAGGCATGGTGAGTTTTTTGGGAAAATACATTTTTTTTTTTTTTTTTTTTACACAAACTTATCGTATTGACAAGTTACTTCTTGGACACAGCATGAGCATACTTGCAACATTGGATTGACAAGGGCATAGCAAAGCCAGATTATGAATGGATGGGGTGTCTCAGCCAATTGGCCCCTATTTATTTGGATGGAGTCAGGTGATCTCTGCTCTGGCAGTGGATGTGCGTCGAGTCATTCTGGGTTGCTAGGCCAGAAGCCTGAGACCTATCCCAGGAGTACCTGGCTGCTAGGCTGCCTGAGGCCTATCCAGGAGCAGGGGAAACAGTGTAGGCTGGGGACTTCAGGCTTGGAGTCCAGCCGAGTTGCCAAGTTGCAGAGGTGCAGCCCGACTGGAAACCAGTCATGGAGAGAGGTAAAAGCGGAAGCAGTCGCTACTAAGGTACCATCTCTTCCATTACCAGAGGCTACATAGAGAAAGCTTGAAGAAGTACCAGAGCAGTCTTCTTAGCAGCTGGGGACGGTGATAAAGTGGGAAAGCTTCAGCAAGTGCCAAGCCAGGGACCCTGTAGGTTAGCGGGAATGAAGCTTGAGGAGTATACAGCGGGTTAGCTGTGGAAGAGCCAAGGGGATCCAGTGACGAGTCGACTGGGATCTGAAAGTCTAATGAGAGACCGGGAGCTCAGTGAGAGAAGATCCATTCTGGGTTACTAAGAGTTATGTGTGACGATCTATCGGACTGTTAAAAGTTCAGTTGCCATATGAGACAGCAGTTTCACAGATACAGTGGTTGAAACCAGCTGGAGGCCTTGAACCTGTATAGCTATCTACCTATTTTGTCTCGTCTTAGTCTGCCAATTACCATTACATCTGCCTAAGGGTGCCCTGGCCCTAATCCTCTCTCCCTGAATTCTTGTTCAGAGACAATATTAATCTCTTTTGTTCACATCCAAAAAGTGACTGGTGCTCAATTATTCCGTCTTGCATTATTTCATCCACCATGCCTGGTAACCCACTCTACAAAGAAGGATGTCGGCTCTCTCTGACTCTGGAGGTCACCATTAGGCCACTAGGGTTTGGGGATGCCACTACTAGACATTATATATATATATATATATATATATATATATATATATATATATATATATATATATATATATATATAATGTGTATATATTCAGGAAATGCAAAGAGCATTTTCCAAGGTATAAGTATTACAACACATACAAGTTATGAAATGTTCAGCGTACAACTGGGCATAAAGTGGTATTTTAATACAATATATTATATATATATATATATATATATATATATATATACATACACACACACACACACACACAGTGGGGGCAAAAAAGTATTTAGTCAGCCACCAATTGTGCAAGTTCTCCCACTTAAAAAGATGAGAGGCCTGTAATTGTCATCATAGGTATACCTCAACTATGAGAGACAAAATGTGGAAACAAATCCAGACAATCACATTGACTGATTTTTGAAAGAATTTATTTGCAAATTATGGTGGAAAATAAGTATTTGGTCAATATCAAGAGTTCATCTCAATACTTTGTTATATATCCTGTGTTGGCAATGATAGAGGTCAAATGTTTGACATTCACAAGGTTGTCACACACTGCTGCTGGTATGTTGGCCTTCATGTCCTCCATGCAGACCTCCTTTAGAGCAGTGATGTTTTGGGGCTGTCGCTGGGCAACACGGACTTTCAACTCCCTCCAAAGGTTTTCTATGGGGTTGAGATCTGGAGACTGGCTAGGCCACTCCAGGACCTTGAAATGCTTCTTATGAAGCCACTCCTTCGTTGCCCGGGCGGTGGGTTTGGGATCTTCAATGCCCTTGCTGATGGGAGGAGGTTTTCACTCAAAATCTCACGATACATGGGCCCCATTCATTCTTTCATGTACACGGATCAGTCGTCCTGTTCCCTTTGCAGAGAAACAGCCCCAAAGCATGATGTTGCCACCCCCATGCTTCACAGTAGATATGGTGTTCTTTGGTTGCAACTCAGCATTCTCTCTCCTCCAAACAGGACGAGTTGTGTCGGACCACATGACATTCTCCCAATCCTCTTCTGGATCATCCAAATGCTCTCTAGAAAACCTCAGATGGGCCCGGACAGGTACTGGCTTAAGCAGAGGGACACGTCTGGCACTGCAGGATCTGAGTCCCTGGCGGGGTAGTGCGTTACTGATGGTAGCCTTTGTTACGTTGGTCCCAGCTCTCTGCAGATCATTCACTAGGTCCCCCCATGTGGTTCTGAGATTTTTGCTCACAGTTCTTGTGATCATTTTGACCCACGGGGTGAGATCTTGCGTGGAACTAAAGTAGACTTCTATTATCCTAGAGGACCTGCTTACACTAGACTAGACTCCAATTATTCCTGAAGAACAACTCACATTAGACTAAACTTCTATTAGGACCTGCTTACACTAGACTTCCATTATCCCTGCTCATACTAAAGTAGACTCATTATCCTGGAGAACCGCTCACACTAGACCAGACTTACACTAGGACCTGAGGACCTACTCACACTACACTAGACCTCCATTATCCCTGAGGAACCTCTCACACTAGAGCCGACTTCCATTAGGACCTGCTAGACTAGACTAGACCTCTATTATCCTTGAGGAACCGCTCACGCTAGACTAGACTTACATTAGGACCTAGGGACTTACACCAGACTAGACTAGACTTCCTCTATCTCTGAAGCCTTGCTCACACTGGAGTAGACTCTCATTCCTGAGGAACTGCTCACACTAGAGTCTATGAAGGAGCACATTAAAAAGGTCACAATTCAAGTGATTCAATGAAAAACAGATATCAAGGGGGAAAAGACCCACTTGACATTATTTTGCTTAAAGAGAACCAGTCCAAAGTGAGCTTATAGAAGAATTTGTATGTTGTTTCCACGACTTAAAAAATAAATAAAAAATTTACATATGCACCTGTATTAAATTTTACTTGCTCTGTGCTACACACTGGGGTTGGTTTGCTAAAACTGGAGAGTGAAAAATATGGTGTAGCTCTACATCGAAATCAATCAGCTTCTAACTTCAGCTTGTTCAGTTAAGCTTTGATAATAAATTGTGGAAGCCGAAGGGTTTCTATGCAGAGCTGCACCAGATTCTGTACTCTCCAGTTTTATAAACCACATTCACTATCTTGCAGCTCAATTAAAAAAAAGTCTGTTTTAATTGAGGTTTTTATATTATGATTTTTTTTTCAGCAGGCGACTCCTTTGTGTGTGGAGAAGTGTCCCCCCGGTCAGTGGGCTGGGATTTGCATCCAACACTGGATGCCGATCGGGGGAATTTTGTAAACCAAACTGAGGCTTGGTTACATCCCGTTCGGCCATTTTGAAATGAAAATAATGCTGGGTTATTTTCCGGCCGTTCAGCCATTTTTGACACAGAACGAGGCTTAGGACTCATGCCGGCCATCTTTGGGGACAAATTGAGAATTCCTTGATCGCAAATTAGGGTGTCACTTCCCCTGCTGTAAGGGTATATATTTGGTGTGGTGACTTGCGGTGCAGTAATGCCCCCCCCCCCCCCCCATTAGGGTTGCCGCCTTTAAACCTGAACACATACTAACTACACAGGTTCTGTGATTAAGGTGGTATTTAAACTCACTTAGTGCCTTATCTGCATTAAATTAGCCTCAGAATCTGTGCAATTCATATGGGATCGGGTTTAGGGGGATGAAATGGCAACCCTACCCTTGATGACGGCAGTTATGATGAAACGCATTGGACGGAGACAACACACGTAATGTCGCTACACTTGTATGGAATCTTTGTGTTACCTGGTATCGCTTTCTACATTGCCTGGGAATGTTTTGTACACACAGCACTGTTTTATGACTTACAAAGTAAGCGAGACAAAGTAATGCGAGTAGCCTTGCATTTTACTTTAATTAAATGTGTTTTATGGATTCACACTATATTGGCATATCTAGTTTTATTTTATGGGTCCTTTAGGAATCTTGCAACATCATCGTTGCCATATACAGTGTCTTTAAAAAGTATTCATACCCCTTGAAATTTTCCAATTTTTTTTCACGTTACAACCAAAAACATAAATGTATTTTAATGGGATTTTATTTGATAGACCAACACAAAGTGGCACATAATTGTGAAGTGGAAGGAAAATGATATATATTTGTAAAACATTTTGAAAACGATTTATGTGAAAAGTGTGGTGTGCATTTGTATTCAGCCCCCTTTACTCTGATACCCTCAACTAAAATCTAGTGGAACCAACTGCCTTCAGATGTCACCTAATTATTAAATAGAGTCCCCCTGTGTGTAATTGAATCTCAGTATAAATACAGCTGTTCTGTGAATGACTATTCACTTTCCTAGCACTAAACCGTGTGTGCATTTGTATTCGGCCCCCCTGAGTCAATACTTTGTAGAACCACCTTTCACTGCAATTACAGCTGCAAGTCTTTTTGGGGATGTCTCTACCAGCTTTGCACATCTAGAGTGAAATTTTTGCCCATTCTTCTTTGCAAAATATCTCAAGCTCTGTCAGATTGGATGGAGAGCGTCTGAACAGCTTTGATATAAATCATTCCATTGTAGCTCTGGCTGGATGTTTCGGGTCCTTGTTCTGCTGGAAGATGAACCTCCGCCCCAGTCTCAAATCTTTTGCAGACTCTAACAGGTTTTCTTCTAAGATTGCTCTGTATTTGGCTCCATCCATCTTCCCATCAAATCTGACCAGCTTCCCTGTCCCTGCTGAAGAAAAGCATCCCCACCAAATGATGCTGCCACCACCATGTTTCACTGTGGGGGTGATGTGCAGTGTTAGTTCTCCACCACACATAGTGTTTTGTTTTAGGCCAAAAAAAGTTCAATTTTGGTCTCATCTGACCAGAGCACCTTCCACATGTTTGCTGTGTCCCCCACATGGCTTCTCGCAAACTGCAAACAGGACTTCTTATGGCTTTTTTTCCACCAATGTCTTTCTTCTTACCAATCTTCCATAAAGGTCAGATTTGTGGAGAGCACAACTAATATTTGTCCTGTGGACAGATTCTCCTACCTGAGCTGTGGATCTCTGCAGCTCCTCCAGAGTTACCATGGACCTCTTGGCTGCTTCTCTGATGAATGCTCTCCTTGCCCGGCCGGTCAGTTTAGGTGGACGGCCATGTCTTGGTAGGTTTGCAGTTGTGCCATACTCTTTCCATTTTCGGATGATGGATTGAAAAGAGCTCCGTGAGATGTTCAAAGCTTGGGAGATTTTTTATGATCTAACCCTGCTTTACACTCCACAACTTTTTCCCTGACCTGTCTGGTGTGTTCCTTGGCCTTCATGATGCTGTTTGTTCACTAAGGCTCTGAGGGCTTCACAGAAAAGCTGTATTTATACTGAGATTAAATTACACACAGATGGACTCCATTTACCAACTAGGTGACTTTTGAAAGCAATTGGTTCCACAAAAAAAAAAAAATGAAAACCATTTATCATTTTCCTTCACAATTAGGTGCCACTTTGTGTTGGTCTATCACATAAAATCCCAATAAAATACATTTACGTTTTTGGTTGCAACATGACAAAAATTTGGAAAATTTCAAGGGGTATGAATACTTTTTCAAGGCACTGTATATCTAATATACCACTGGCAAATCGGAGATATTGTGAAGATCTGATGTAATCACCTGGGTCTTGGCATTGAACACTAAGATACTGTTTGCAGGCCAATCTGACTCCGTAATAGAGTCCATAGATTCTGGTAAGGGTCCACCCAACTACTGGTGATGCCCCATGTGGTGACCATAAAAGCTCTCCGATACCTTACACATTTTCTGATCGGGACTGTTGTCTTGATCTTGGCACAATTAAAAATGGACTTATATTTATTGTCGCAAAAACTTTTCTATGCTTTATTGATGCGTTTTTTTTTTATCACAATACCTTTAGCGCGGCATCATTTTTGTTTCATTAGATGATTGCACGGTTTTTGCCAGCGGTTTTAGTAATGATTTTTGGTTAATTGTAGTTATTAGCAGAAGCTGGACTTTAACATTTGCCCTTTATTTTGGGGGGGCGATCCCCTGAAAAACCCAAATCATAGGTCACCGCGTCCTGAAATAAAGACAACGCAGGGCTTGCAGTAAAGAGATTTTATTTAGATTTACATTCACCAATAGACAAAAGTACAAATAAATACATCTCCCTTCTGCTTCTTATTCCTGGATGGGAAGTAGCCAGCCCACTGCAGCGTAGCGGCGTAGAAAATTCACAGCGTATATGGCTTCTTCGTGTAAGGCCGAGGAGGAGGGCCACCTCCCTGTAACGTCGCACCTCCAGGCTTCAAAGTACGCAAGAGCAAACCATGCGGGGTGGGGCGTGGACGAAGAGTGGATCGAGGAGCAAGCAAGTGCCGTGTGATAATGGAGACATTCAACAATAATGTGCATTCACAGTACAAAGCAGCAAAATGGCCGACAACATGAAGGGTGCAATGGTTTACTACGCAGCACAGTTCCAGAATCCACCTAACCATCTGTCTGAGGAACCCAGATTACCGTCATTGGCTGCCAGCCATCTGCATGGTGCCAGTGTGGGGCTTTATGTCTTAAAGGGCCTCAAGACATGAGACAACGGTTGTCCAATCTTACCTGTTATGGTGGAACCAGAGAACAATCATGTTTGTAGGCTTTAAAGTCTTACTTTAGCCCATTAATTTTTTTTGGATTGGGGAGATTTTTCTCTTACTTCCTGTCTTTGTGACATCCGTCGCCGAATTGGGGTGAGCAGTTTTCACCATGACCAAGGAAGCACACACAGCAATAAAGCACTGTTGGATGTTCTAAACCAGTGGTCTCCAAACTGTGGATTACTGGACACTCCTCCCACTGACACCAATCAAGGGATAGTATTGCTCCCACTGACACCAATCATGGGGCACTATTCCTCCCACTGACATCAATCATGGGGCATAAATTCTTTCTCAGACACTATTGATGGGGCACTATTCCTTCCACTAATACCAATGATGGGACACTACTCCTACTGACACTAAATGAGGGGGGCACTATTCCTCCAACTGACATCAATGATGGGGCACTATTCCTCCCACTGACGGGGCACTATTGCTCCCACTGACACCAATGATGAGGCACTACTTCTCCCACTGACACTAATGACAGTGCACTATTCCTCCCATTGACACCAATGACGGGGCGCTATTCCTCTCATTGACACCAATGACGGGGCGCTATTCCTTCCATTGACACCAATGACGGGGCGCTATTCCTCCCATTGACACCAATGACGGGGCGCTATTCCTCCCATTGACACCAATGACGGGGCACTATTCCTCCCATTGACACCAATGACAGGGCGCTATTCCTCCCATTGACACCAATGATGGGGCGCTATTCCTCCCCATTGACACCAATGACGGGGCACAATTCATCTCATTATTACCAGCAATAGAGCACTATTCTTTCAATTCATACCAATGATGGGGCACTATTCCTCCCACTGACACCAATAATGGGGGCACTATTCCTCCCACTGACACCAATGAAGGGGCACCATTCCTCCCAATGACACCAATGATGGGGCACCATTCCTCCCACTGACACCAATGATTGGGGCACTATTCCTCCCACTGGCACCAATGATTGGGGCACTATTCCTCCCACTGACACCAATGATCGGGGCACTATTCCTCTCACTGACACCAATGATGGGGCAATATTCCTCCTCCTCCTAAACACAGGGGTGCTGTGTAATTTGTTTTTTCCCCACTGACCACCAAGCCTGATGCATTATCTACTCCTACTGGGTTCAGTCCAGGCCAGCTAAAGTCTGAAGGACAGTAAACTGGTCCCTTGTTTGGAGACCCCTGATATAAACCTTCCTCATTTTTGGAGAGATTTCCCATCACTTCCTGGAAAATCACCTCACTCAGGACACTAGTTGCAAAACAAAAACCAACAGCGGCTCCAACCCTTCCCTGCTCTATCCAAAACCTGGAGAAGCGAGCTCTTCAGACACTCCCCAGCTCTCTGGTCTTGGTTGAAGAAGTGATTATAGGAAATGGAAATTTCCAGCTGATCACCATTGTTCCTCTGAGGCGATAGCATGGGGTTTCTACTCAACGCAAAAAACATTCACAATAAGCCAAATAGGAACAACCACATGGCAATCTTCTATCTGCCATTTCACATGAAGGCAACCAACCTTCTATCTCCTCTAGGACACTTCTACTGAGCAGACAACATGAGAAAGATCGGAGAAGGATCTGTGCCTGTATGGGTAAAGACAACTGCAAACAACCAACTCACTAAAAAAATAAAAAGAAAACGGGATCATTTAGATAAAATGTCTGCGACTTACGGGATCCAAGCAGACTTTAATGTGAAGGTAAGGATGTTCGTTATATGCAGATCTCTCGGTTTTCGATAAAAGAACATTCAAGGTGCAAATTTATTTAAAAACAAAATCTATAAAAAGTTTACATTATTAGTTCATTACCTTTTTCTAATGCAAATATTGATTTCCACCTTTCCTCTGCTCATAACTGTAGTGAAGTGTCGGAAGAAAATTGCATGCTGGGAGAAGGTCATGTGATCCCATATACCCGGAAGTACTGGGTATCTGGCAGCAGGAAAGTGCAGCGAAGGCAAGTGTAAGTGGGACAAGGAGGGTGGAGCTTTAAAGTGGACCTCTTCCCATAAAATAGACTCTCTCTCATCTGCACCCCCTGCTTATGTGTAGCAGCAAGAAAGGTGGTCTTTAACATCCAGCCGCCACATTAAGATCATTATGCAGAATTTATATTGCGCCAAACGTTTGTGCAGCGCTTTACCACATGACATGTATGGCGGAATGAGGTTGTGTGTTCCCAGCACAATGACTGAGCTGTCACCGACAGCTCTCGGTGAAGGGTTCTGATTGGGAGCTATGAGAGCCAATCACAGTGGTCACATGATACAAAAGCCACGCTGCTTCCCTGGCATTAAAGTGTTACGAAACCCAGGAGCCTGCATTCACCATATCGGGTCTCCCACAGTACACAGAACATGGAAATGCAATTATTTTACAAATATAAACTGCTAAATACCTTTTCTCATCAGCAGTATATAACAGTCTTGTGACTTCTATCAGCGTCTGGTTAAAGCTTGTAGTAGTTTTCATTCTCCTCTGACTGTCCTATGAGGCTGCATGATCCCTACCCTCTGTTTGAACAGTTCTGATTGGCCCTCTGCTGATCACATGTACACCCTCCCCCCCACAAAAAGAAAACTCTCTAGAAATACACAAACTGAGCATGTGCAGAGTGCCCTCAAGGCTCTGTGAAAGAAGGGGAGGATCAGAGAAGACAGGATCAAACAGCCCTTTTACACAATGCAGAGGATTAACCCCTTAAGGTTCCACAGTGAGTATAACAAGCATGTTTTACTGTATATACAGACTGATTTTACTGTTGTGGGTTTACTTACACTTTAAAGTGATTCTAAGGGTAGAAGGCCGAGCACTGGTTAAAGCTTGTAGAAGAAGTTTTCATTCGCCTCTGACTGTCTTATCAGGTTGCAGGACCCCTGACCCTCTGTCTGGACGGTGCTGATTGGCCATGTGCTGATCACATGCACTCTCCCAATGGAAAAAAAAAAAAAAAAAACACACTCTCCAGCAATACACACCGAACTGAGCATGTGCAGAGTGCTTCCAAGGCTCTGTTCTACAAGGAAATGGATTGGGAAGAGTGGAAGAAGGGGAGGATCAGAGAAGACATGATCAAACAGCCTTTTTACTCATTATGGAGGATTAACCCCTTAGGTTAATAGAGTGGAACAAACTCGATTTACTGCATATACAGACCGATTTTACTGTTGTGGGTTTAGTAGCATTTTAACACCCACTTTCCCACCCCACGCCCACCTCCCCATCAAAAATCGCCGATCATGCGACCACTGTGAAAGCCAACCACAGTGGTCACATTATACAGAGGACGCATTACCGCCCATCTAAAGGGCTGCCGGGAAGTGGCGTTAGGGGTCATGTTATGTATTTGGTGGTGGACGTTACTTCCATGGTGTAAAGATCAGCCCCTCGCTGCCTTCTGGGGTGTCACATCACTCATGCCAAAACGCAGTGTTTCACTCGATGATAACGTATCAAGTGATCTGTCAGATCTGTGGTATACTGATCATGCGCAGACACGCAGTAAGTCTGCCAGGTCCCAAATACACGGCAGACCTGAAGTGCGTCTTTGCATGTGTGGACGGGAATTTCAAGATGGTGGTGCACTAGGAGCGGGGAGCATGGAGGACTTCAAGAGCAAGCAGACAACGCTGAACCTCATGGACTAGTAAGAGGGCATTCTTTAAATATCAGACAAGGACAATTGTTACCTGGCTAAATATTTGTTTTAGCAAGGTAGAGTGCAGTTCCTTTTTAAAGGGACCCTGAGTGTGCAAAGTTTCAGAGTCTCTTTAAACTACTATGCTGAATACCCATGATACCCCCTTGATATACCCTGTTATATGCAAGCCCTAAACCTGGAAACAACCCATTCATTTTTTCTAAGGACAGAAGGCAAGGGGTCTCCTGCCAGCGGAAACCATATTCCAGCAGGATGTCAATGGGGAGTTCGGCTTCTGCCAGTTTATTGACAGATGCAATCCAATTTGATAGTTTAGAGCAGTGGTCTCCAAACTGCAGTCTGGGGGCCAGATATGGTCCTTGGGGCAACATTTCATCCACTGACACAAACAATGTAGTACATTTCCCCCCACCTGACACCAACAAAGGTGTACAATTCTTCCCAATGACACCAACAATGGGGACCAATGACACCAATGATGGGGCACAGTTCCTCCCAATGCGACCAACAATGGGAAACAATTCCTCACAACTACACCATGATGGGGCACTATTCCTCCCGATAACACCAACAATGGGGCACTATTCCTCCCCATAACACCAACAATGGGGCACTACTCCTCCCAATGGCACCAATGATTGGGCACTATTCCTCCCAATGACCCCCCAATGATGGGGCTCAATTCCTCCCAATGACACCCCAATGTTGGGGCTCCATTCCTCCCAATGACACCCCAATGATGGGGCTCCATTCCTCCCAATGACACCCCAATGATGGGGCTCCATTCCTCCCAATGACACCCCAATGATGGGGCTCCATTCCTCCCAATGACACCCCAATGATGGGGCTCAATTCCTCCCAATGACACCAACAATGGGCTGTGGAAGAGTCAAAACCCCTGTCGTGTTTTTATTGCTGTGCCAGATGGGGAGACCCCCCCAAAATTTAACAGGGTGAATATTATTAATGATGGAAAATCCAACATTTCACGGTTGTCACCAGAACAGGAATAGGAATCCTACCAACTGGAACCAATGCAAACAGGTGTAGTGGTGATGTTATCTTTCTTCAATCCTCAGCCCCATGACTAAGCTTTGACAGCAGAAAAAAAACATTGGATTTTTTACAGCTGTTTCAGGTCATTTCTAAAAAAAAAGGATATTGCCATTTACCCGAGTGCCAGCTGTCCTTCCAGTGGTTCACAGTACCAACTGGAACACCTGTTTTGGTGATAACTGTCTATTTTTTTGTATCTCCTGTCAGTTGACTTGTGAAATCCTAGTCTGTCCTGAATACTGCAGAGAACCAGATTACTTATCTTTTTCCATTGGTCTTCTGCCTGGTCATATGAAAAATTGACTCTCTTCTTCCTTTGGTGTTGGCGGCCCTAAATGCTGCATGGAACGCTGCCACATGATGACGTTAACGCTATCCCTTCCATGATTCTTCTTTTAGTGTGACAATGTAGCTCCAGGGGGCACCCTGCTGCATAGTGTCATTCAACCCAAAGCAGCACTTAACCATGGAGCTGGGGGTTGCGGCATAGAAGAGGGGATTACTGCAGCCAGGAGGTTTATTTTTATTTAAGCTGGACTTGGGTTTTAGGGACGTCTACCCATTCAACCCAAAGCAGCACTGGGTGTCATAGAATAGAATAGAAGAGTTATTTTTTTTTAACTTAAAGACAAAAGGGGGACACTCCGCTTGTTTGCTTAATCTCCTCCTTTGCTGCCACATTTGGCACCTTTCTGGGGGGGGGGGGGGGGTCCCTACTTCCTTGAGCCCTTGCAGTGGTAAAGTGCCCCTGGAAGTTTGGCCCGCTCCTCCTTCCCTCGCCACGGGGCCATTTACAAAGCACATTGCGCTTTTGCAAAGTAGGGAACCCAGCTGTGAAGCCGCAAGGCTTTACTGCCCAGTTCCCTTATAAGGAATGGTGGCGGCAGCACTCGGGACGTGTAAGTGTCCTAATATTAAAAGTCAGCAGCTACAGTATTTGTACAAGAAAAAGGAATAGGCTGCACACCACAATTGTGATCCAAAATCCTTTTCTGGGACATCCAAGAGTGACATCACAAGAGCAGAGTGCCCAGTAGACGCGTTTCACTCTATGTGCTTAATCATTGATTAAGCACTTATAACATTGTGCATCTACCGGGCACTCTGTTTTTGTGGTTTCACTCTTGGATGTCCCAATAAAGGATTTTACATCACAATCGTGGTGTGCAGCCTATTCCCTTTTGTTGTACATCGATTGCGGAGGGCACCCACGAGTTCCATTAGGATTCCATCTCTCACCTGGAGTGGTACACCCCGTTTGTTGTATTACAGTATTTGTAGCAGCTGACTTTAAATTTTTGTTGCTGGTGGTTGGGGGGGGGAGCTGGAGCTCCTCTTTAAGCTGGATTTGGGATTTAGGAATGCCTCCCCATTCAACCCAAAGCAGCGCTGGTTGTCATTCAACCAAAAGCGGCACTGGACCATTGGGGCTGCGGCATAGAAGAGGGGAGTACTGCGGTGAGAGTTTATTTACTTTTTTATTTAAGTTGGACTTGGGTTTTAGGGATGTCTCCTCAAAAATAAACCTGACATTTATTTTAACCATGCCCTATCCAAAACATAAAAAAAAAAACCGACACCTAATGACTGACAACTCCTGCAAACTCCAAAAAGGTCTGGCCTGATAGAATCCGGTCAACAGGACTGATGACCGTATCGCGCTGAGTTTGGAACCGTCCACAGCCAGTAGCAGCTCAGCATGATGTGTTAGCGGGTAATGACGCCGGGATAAAAGTCACCATCAGACGGCATGAAGCAGCCTTCCAATAAAACAAAACACACTAAATTTACATTATAAAAGAAGACTAAATATACATCTAAGTCATAAAAAAATGATATAAATACCGATAAACACAAGTTAGGGTACAGAGATCAGTGCAGAGAGTAGAGTCTGTATGTAAACACATCAGGCGTGTACATACGACACTCCCGAGTTGTATCTAGCGGTAAACTCTTCTTCCGTTTGTCGATAAAGTTTTAAAGTGTACAGGCTGTACTACACAAGATGGAGGTGGCCACGTTATGTGCGGAGCTGACGTACGGCCTATCAGCAGGCTAAGACTTAGTGACATCAGAGGCGTAGGACTCGGCATTCTTTATAGTTGAGGTTACTGAATATTAGTTTGGAACACAACATGGCCGACTCCCTTGTGTGCACTTTAAGCGGACGTCCTGCACACTATTCACACAGTTTTAGGCCGGAGAAAGCCTGATCTTGTGCCTTGAGAACGTGCTACCACATCTACTAACGTTAGGTACTAGGCGTATTACCGTCACTTACGATTGTTATTCTGACCCACCAAAAAAATTCTACTGTTGGCCTGAGAAAGCGCAAGTGATTCCAGCATTGAGAAATTTATTTCTAGAGTTTGGTTAGTGGAGGCCTCAGTCTCCTCCTCCAGTGCCGAGTTAGGTCTTCTTTATGTTACGTATGTAAAGTTCATCCATCTACTCTGTCCGTCCTAATACTTCATGTCAGGAGTCCACGGACCTGGTCCTGGGCTTCGGTTTACTTTGGAACCAGGCCCCTTGTCTGGGGGAAGTGCGAGGATCCAGAGGGGCTGGGGGAAGGGCCGGTCCGTCGTCCAGTCTTAGGCCTGGAAATACCAAAGAAAACAATATGTAGAAGGTCAGGATATTGTTCATAAATGACCAGAGCCGGTCCACTCAAAACTGATATTTTATTTGTAGATGAAGCCCTGTGGGCTGAGCGCAAAAAATAAAAAATGCAGGAGGTGATCAAATAGCAATACCAAGTGCTAAAAAATACACTGTTACTGTACTAATGACACTGGATGGGAAGAGGTTAAACATCTAGAGCGATCAAAGGGTCAACTGTGTGCCTAGCCAGTGTTTTTGTGTACATAGAGTGGTGCTTTCACTAAGGGATGTGCTTTGCAGGGAAACATAATCCAGCACATCCCTGCTGACAGGACGGAAATCTGCATTGTTTACATTAGCACCAGCAGTTTGTGCAGCGCTATGTAAATCCTGTATAATAATAATAATAGGGAGAGCTCCGTCCAGCCTCTCTCCTCATAAATCAGCGGGTGACGGCGAACATCCATTGGCAGGCACCCGCTGATTGGCTTCTGCTGTGACTAATCACAGCAGAAGCGGCGCACCCCTCTACCTGGAAGTACAGAATCACATGTATACACAGTGCATCCAGAAAGTATTTACAGAGCTTCGTTTTTTCCACATTTTGTGTTACAGCCTTATGCCAAAATGGATTAAATTCATTATTATCCTCAAAATTCTACAGACAATACCCCATAATGACAACAAGTTTGTTTGAAATCTTTGCATATTTATTAAAAATAAAAATTTTGATGTGGTATTCACAGCCTTTATCATGACACTTAAAATTGAGGTCAGGTTCCTCCTGTTTCCACTGATCATGCTTGAGATGTTTCTACAACTTGATTGGAGTCCACCTGTGGTAAATTCTGTTTATTGGACATGATGTGGAAAGGCACACACCTGTCTATATAAGATCCCACAGTTATCAGTGCATGTCAGAGCACAAACCAAGCCATGAAGTCCAAGGAATGGTCTGTAGACCCCCGAGACAGGATTGTATGGAGGAACAGATATGGACAAGGGTACAGAAACATTTCTGCAGCATCAAAGGTCCCAATGAGCACAGTGGCCTCCATCATCTGTAAATGGAAGAAGTTTGGAACCACCAGGACTTTTCCTAGAGTGGGCCACCCGACCAAACTGAGTGATCGGGGAGAAGGGCCTTAGTCATGGAGGTGACCAAGAACCAACCCGATGGTCAATCTGACAGAGCTCCAGCGTTTCTCTATGAAGAAATGAGAACCTTCCAGAAGGACAACCATCTCCGCAGCACTCCACCAATCAGGCCTGTATGGTAGAGTGGCCAGACAAATATTGAACTCTTTAGCCTGAATGGCAAGCATCATGTCTGGAGGAAACCAGACACTGCTCATCAACTGGCCAATACCATCCCCTACAGGGAAGCATGGGGGTGGCAGCATCATGCTGTGGGGATGTTTTTCAACACAAGGAATTGGGAGACTAGTCAGGATCGAGGGGAAAAGATGAATGCAGCAATGTACAGAGACATCCTTGATAAAAACCTCTCCAGATGGCACTGGACCTCAGACTGGGATGAAGGGTCATCTTACAAAAGGACAATGATTCTAAGCACACAGCCAACAAAGGAGTGGCTACGGGACAACTCTGTGAATGTCCTTGAGTGTCCCAACCAGAGCCCAGACTTGAACCAGATTAGACATCTCTGGAGAGATCTGATAATGAACGTATACAGACTCTCCTGATGAAGCTTGAGAGGTCCTGCAAAGAAGAGTGGGAGAAACTGCCCAGCAATAGGTGTGCCAAGCTTGTAGCATCATACTCAAAAAGACTTGAGGCTGTAATTGGTGCCAAAGGAGCTTCAACAAAGTATTGAGCAAAGCCTGTGATACTTATGTACGTGGGATTTATTTTGTTTTTTATTCTTAATAAATTTGCAAAGATTTTAAACAAACTTCTTTCATGTTGTCATTATGGGGGATTGTCTGTAGAATTTTGAGGAAAATAATAAACTTAATCCATTTTGGAATAAGGCTGTAACATAAAAGTGGAAAAAGTGAAGCGCTGTGAATACTTTCCAGATGCACTGTATGTGTTATATATACACACACACATACATACACACACAGTAATTCTTGACCGGTTCACTTTTAGTCTTTCCTGCAGACCCTCTAAACGTATCACTTTACTCCTTTATTACGTTACTCCTCCATTCACACCTCTTGAGAAACCTTTTCCAGCAGACCTGTGCTTACCTGGCTTTGGACTTTTTACTGGCCATACTTTCAAACGTTGAGGCGTCAACTTGGATGTCATCTTCATCCTGAAGAGCAGCTTCCAGTGCAGCCTGGACCTTGGGAGCCACTGCGGGACCTTCATAATCCCGAGTTGTACGACTTGGCATATCCAGCTCCAGCAGAACAATGTTCTCGGCCTGAAAGATTATTTTTTATTGAAAACCGGGCAAACAGCTACATACACAGATGAAATGCATAGATGAGAGACATTTTACTTGCCAAAGAATTTGTATACCCATCTATGTAGTCCTGAGATTTACAGAGCTCTGCCACACAACACAGGTCTTACCTTACCTTTCACTGCTACAGGTCTTGTCCTCTCTTCCAGCCTGTGACTGACCAGTGAAATGAGAAGCAGCACACTAATAAACTCATCTCACTATCACTCTGCTCTCTCCTCCTAGCAAAATGCTTTTTTTGTCTTCAACTAGATCCGTGGGTTAACCACTTGGGGACCATCCACTGTACATTTACTGTGGTAGGAAGGCTGCTCTGTGCCGGATCACGTACCTAGTACATCAGCGGGCACTTCCAGGTAGGTGGTGCCCACCACCGGCGCTGTGATTTGACAAGCCAATCAGCAGGTGCTGGACAACAGATGTCAGCCGGCACCCGCCGATTGTACGGCAGACACACAGAGTGGAGCTCTGCCTATGTCAGTGTTTCTGAACTCCAGCCCTTAAGGCGCCCCAACAGGTCATGTTTTCAGGCTCTCCATTATTTTGCACAGGTGACTTGATCAGTTTCACTGCCTTAGTAATTACCACAGCTCTTTCATCTGAGGGAAATCCCGAAGACATGACCTGTCGGGGTGCCTTGAGAAACACTGGCCTATGTAAACAAGGCAGGGGGGAATTGATGGATTTTGTGTCCATGAAAAGCAGGGAATAAAATCCATCACTTGCCCTAGTAAATGCAGCACACAAAAACACTGGCTAGGCACACAGTTAACACTTTGATCGCCCTAGATTTGTAAGCCCTTCCCAGCCAGTGTCATTAGTACAGTGACAGTGTATATTTTTAACACTGATTATTGTATGAGGCTCGGTTCACAATGCCGCAGTTTATAGTGCGACTTTTCCAGGCGACTTTGAAGCAAAGGAATGCCTGTGTAATCTTCCTGCTATGTCGGATCTAAGTCACATCAATTAAGATGAGGAGCCGACTTGGAGGTGACTTCCATTAAAGTCTATGGGTACAAGTTGGATAGAAGTGGCCTTGAAGTAGTGCAGGAACCTTTTTGAAAGTCAGAACGAACTCAGAAGTGCGAATTACGACAGCTCTCATTGACTAATATAGGATTTCACATGACACGCAACTTGGGGTTGGATCCCAAGTCACAGTAGTGTGAACCGAGCCCAAGTGTCACTGGTTCCAAAAAAGTGTCAGTTAGTGTCAGACTGTCCCCCGTAATATCGCAGTCCTGCTATAAGTCGCCGATCGCTGCCATCACTAGTATATAAAAAATATAAAATAATAATAATTCAAGGTATATGTCCCATAGTTTATAGACGATATAATTTTTGCACAAACCAATCAATATACGCTTATTGGGATTTTTTTTTACCAAAAACATGTAGCAGAATACATATTGGCCTAAATTGATGAAGAAATTAGATTTTTTCATTGAAGGTGTTTTATAGCGGAAAGTGAGAAATATGTTTATTTACCCCCAAATTGTTGGTCTTTTTTGGTCATAGCGCAAAAAAATAAAAGAAAAAAAATGCAGAGGTGCCAAAATCCACCAAAAGAAAGCTCTATTTGTGGGAAAAAGGACATCAATTTTATTTGGGTACAGCATAGCATGACTGCGCAATTGTCAGTTAAAGTAACACAGTGCCGTATCGCAAAAAATGTCCTGGTCATGAAGGGGTGTAAATATTCCGGAGAACCCTATCTCAAAAAGAAAAACAAAAAGACTTGGAATATCTAGACGTGTTATTTGCACCTATGCAATACCCTGATGATACATGTACATTTTGTCTGGGGTTCCTCTTGAAAAATAAGCAGTGCTCTTCCTGGTATGTGAGAGTGCCTAGGCCCTCCGTGAGAGTGCCTAGGCCCTCCTGTGTCTACATCCTCATAGCTATATATCTGCAGTGTGAGACGTAAGGCACTGCTGCCTCTGACTGCTAGTCTCACCAGATTTGGAGTGAATTAGGTGATGTCACTACTGTACTGCTCACTGTTCTCCTTGCTGGAGGTTTTAACATGAGGAAGCAAAGCCCTGTCTCTACCAAGATGGCCGCCCCACACAGAAACACAATGAAGAACAAGACATGGTAAGTCAATAATGGGGGAAGATCAGCGGCAGGGAGACCCCATAAGCAATACTAATGACTTTGCCTTCTGCTTGTCTTTTCGGGCAAGGCATTCAACCTTCAGTTCCTCCTTATTAATTCTGAAGAGGCAATGTTTGATTCATAACTGAAATGACATGGGTCTTTTTAGAAGGTGACACCGGTGCGGCCTTACCCTGTATCGAGGATCGGGCCTGACCATCATCGCCATTCTTGCGTGACGACTCAGTGGTCTCTTGTAGCCAATGGCGGACACGGACCGTCTCATCATCTGCTGATTTCTAGACAGAGAAAAGAGAAGGTGTGTCAGAAGTGTAGTGCACAGTTCAGTGTGTGAAAGCAAAAGGTTTTTATCCATCCCAAAAGAACAAACAATTTCTAACGATGGAAATTTTAACTTTTTTTTTTTTAATTAAATATTTGTTTTTTACTAATTGGTAGATTTTTTGTGCTTGGTGGGCAAGGTCTTTTTTTTTTTTTTCTGTTATGTTTTTATTTTAATAAAGGACTTGACAAAAACTGGTGTTGTGTTATTATTAACTTTGACTTTTTTTTTTTTCTGAATGAGTAAAGTTATGTAACCCATACTCATTCACATGGGTGGTGGGAGGGGGATGGGATCTGGGGGCCTCTTTTTTTTTCCGATAAGATTTAATTGCCGACAATTCTGTTTACATTCAGCTGTCAGTGGGGAAGCCCGCCGGTAGTTGATGAGTCATTGATTAAGGATGTGGCGGCTGGTTTCCGGGCCGGCTTCTTAACCCCTTTCTGCTGACCGCCTGCCGGTCCTTTAAGAGTTCTAAAAGCAGGGAGGTGGAGGCGGTTATATGACCTTTGTGATTGGCTGTCAAAGCAGTCACATGTAGTAAGAAGAGCCAGCAAAACTGTAATCCTTGAAGTGTCATTTATTGGTAGATCAGAGTGACAATAAAACAACAAAGCTGACGCGTTTCGGGAATAGCCTTAGCAGTCACATGATCAGAAAGCTCCCAATCATTAGTATGCATCGGGTGCTTTCTGGTAACAGTGGCTACCTTGCTGGGTGCACGCTCTTTACACAGAGTGTAAAGGTGTGAAGGCCCACGTGCCGAGAGGCTAAATATATGGGCGTAGCAGCATGAATAGGTTAACAACCTGCAATTCTTCACACAGAGTTTGAATCGGTCGATCATTTTTCGACCAATCCAAATTCGAATCATTCCAAAAATTTGGAATTCGTTAGAAAACGAATTGACAAAACGAAACTAAACAAAATTCAATGAAATTCGTTACTATTGTCATTCGGAGATTTGGATACGTCCAAACCTCAGAATAACCAAAAATGCGTCCGCATTTAGATTCGGACCAAAACGAATTGCACATGTCTACTAATTGACTTCAACTGAGTGCAATCTAAACAAAAACATGCAAAACCAAAAAGGGTCCAAGCTGCATCTAGCTACTTTAAAAACAGAAAATGAAACACAAAAGGGAATACTCACGACTATTCTGACAACAATTCATACAAAAGAAGCGGTGGTGTGTTCTGTAGTCTCAGGCCGGGTTCACATATGTGCGGCTGCAGTTCCCAGCATGGGGTCAAGTGTGTTCCTGCTCGGACCTAGACCGGACCCATACATGCACAGGACCATTTTGGAATGTGGACCGTGGCCGCCCTAGACATGTGTGAACAGGCTCCATCGAGAGCCGGTCACGCTCGCATGTCATGTGAATTGGATGCAGAGAAAACCACATCCAATTCGCACATATGTGAACCCAGCCTTAAAATGGTTCTAAAGGCTGAAGATTTTTTCATCTTAATGCATTAAGATAAAAAAAAAAAAACCTTCTGTGTGCAGCAGCCCCTCTCAGCCCACCTAATACCTGAGACCCATCTCAATCCAACGATGTTGCATGTGAGCCTCGGCTGTCCGGGACTCTCCCTCCTCATTGGCAGAGACAGCAGCAGCCATTGGCTCATGCTGCTGTCAATCAAAGTCAGTGAGCCAATGAGAGAGAGAGGGGGTGGGGCCGAGCCGCAGCTCCATATTTGAATGGACACAGCAGTGGCTCTGCTCGGGTGCACCCATAGCAAGCTGCTTGCTGTGGGGGCACTCTGCAGGAGGGAGGGGCCAGGAGCGCCAGCAGGGGACCCAAGAAGAGGAGGATTGGGGCTGCTCTGTAAAAAAACATTACACAGAGAAGGTACTGTAAGTATAACATGTTTGTTATTTTTAGAGAAAAAAAAAAAAACACAAGACTTTAATATCACTTTAAGGACAAAGATACCTCTGTACGCATATCGAAAGGCAGAATACCCGTCCCCAGTAAGTGTAGGTATCCAATACTTACTCCAGTCTGCTGATTGGATGAAGCTTCCACTGATCCTCCTCCTCCTCTAAATAGCAGCGGTTCATCATCTTATTTTTCTCTTCCATAGGAATGAAGTTCTCAATGATGAGGTGCCTGCGACGTAAGAAATCGTTATACCGGGAGTAGGGCCAAGCGATGATCTGAGAGCGTTGGTATTCTCTACAATAAATGCTTACTTTAACTTCAGCTCTCGAGTGAGCTCGTTCTGCGTCTGCTCCAGCTCTTGGCGCTCTTTTATGTGTTCCTCCTGCAGGTCGTGGATCTCCGCCTTAACCGCCTGCAGCTTGGAAAACAGCTGTAAGAGGAAGGGGATACAGATCATAAGCATAGATCACCCATGGTGTATATGGAATCCAGGATCACAAATCCAAATCTCCTATGCTGCTTTCCTGAAACCTAGATTGGAAAATCAGTTTATGACCGTGGGTTGTTCTAAGGTTGGACCCATCATCATGTTTTCATGTTAGGTGCAACAAGCTAACAATGTGTAATCTAACACTTCTAGGTGTGCATTACCTCTCCCATCAGGCACACTTCTAGTGCATTGAGCCTAATGGTGTATGGAGGATACAGAGAATATGCAAAGTCTACACACCCCTGTTAAAATGTCAGGTTTCTGTAAAGTAAAAAATGAGACAAAGATAAATAATTTCAGAACTTTTTCCCACCTTTAATGTGACCTATAAACTGTACAACTCAGTTGAACAACAAACTGAAATCTTTTAGCTGGAGGGAAGTAAAAATAAAATAATCTGGTCACATAAGTGTGCACACCCTTACACTAATACTTTGTTGAAGCACCTTTTGGTTTTGTTCCAGCACTCAGTCTTTTTGGGTATGAGTCTATCAGCATGGCACATCTTGACTTGGCAATATTTGCCCGCTCTTCTTTGCAAAAACACTCCAAATCCATCAGATTGTGAGGACATCTCCTGCGCACAGCCCTCTTCAGATACCCCCACAGATTTTCAAAGGGATTCAGGTCTGGACTCTGGCTGGGCCATTCCAAAACTTTAATCTTCTTCTGGTGAAGCCGTTTCCTTTGTTGATTTGGATGTATGATTTGTGTCACTGTCATGCTGGAAGATGAAGTTCCTCTTCATGTTCAGCCTTCTAGCAGAAACCTGAAGGTTTTGTGCCAATATTGACTGGTATTTGGAACTGTTCATAATTCCCTCTACCTTGACTAACGCCCCTCTTCCAGCTGAAGAAAAACAGCCTCAAAGCATCATGCTGCCACCACCATGCTTCACAGTGGGTATGGTGTTCTTTTGATGATGTGCAGTGTTGTTTTTGCACCAAATATAGCTTTTGGAATTATGGCCAAAAAGTTCAACCTTGGTTTCATCAGACCAGAACATGTTTTCCCACATGCTTTTGGAAGACTAAATTTAGCCGGGCTTAAATGTTTTTTCTTTGTAAGAAAAGGCTTCCGTCTTGCCACTCTACCCCATAGCCCAGACATCTGAAGAATACGGGAGATTGATGTCACGTGTACCACACAGCCAGTACTTGCCAGATATCCCCGCAGCTCCTTTAATGTTGCTGTAGGCCTCTTGGCCTCTCCCTGACCAGTTTTCTTCTTGTCTTTTCATCAAGTTTAGAGGGACGTCCAGTTCTTGGTGATGTCACTGTTGTGCCATATTTTCTACAATTGATGACTGTCTTCACTGTGTTCCATGGTATATCTTTTCTTTTTTTTTTTTAACAATCAAAAAGGTGCTTTATTGTTGTCATACAGCGTGACGTAGAAACAAAACAAAATGATTGCATTACACAAAAGGAAACAGGGGAAAAAAGACCATAAACCTGTATAGTTAACCACTTACAAGGCATATAAGCAAAAAACAGATGATTTAAAAAAAGAAAAGAGGATTATAGATAATAAACAAAACCCACCCCCTAAGAGAGTTCAAGTACTGGTCCAATGGGCCCATACTTTGTCATATTTCTACTGGTCCATAGTATACCCAATGCCTTGGAAATTCTTTTGTACTCTTCTCCTGACGGATACCTTTTAACAATGAGATCCCTCCGATGATTTGGAAGCTCTCTGGCTTTTGCTGTAGATGCTACTAAGAAAATGTCAGGAAAGACCTACTAGAACAGCTGAAAATTATTTGGGGTTAATCAGAGGCACTTTAAATGATGGCAGGTGTGTACTGACTCCTAGTTAAACATGAGTTTGAATGTGATTGCTTATTTCTGAACACAGCTACATGCCCAGTTATAAGAGGGTGTGTACACATACGCAACCATGTTATTTTTTATTTTTACCCCCCCCAAAAAATAAAAAATAAATAAAAAAAGATTTTGTTTGTTTTTCAATTGAAAAAAATAAAAAGAATTGGAAGCCGGAGACCCACCAGAGGGTGGAAGACAGCAGTGTCACCGCAGCTATGGTGGCAAAGTTCAGGATCAACCCCCTTTCTCAAGACTTTGGAAAGAGTTGATCACGGAAAGCATCAACATAGCAATCAAGCCCCAGACGTGGACGTCAAGCCATAATTAGCAACTACGAGGATGTTGCTACCTTCCTACCCGTGTTGAGTCCCCAGCATCCAGATCCCCTATCCTTGGTGGAACTGTGCCTGGAGTGTTTACTGGGGAAGAGGAGACTGAGGAAATGTTTTCTTCTGCCTGCAGCAGACTGATGATGTCATCTCAGCCTAGGCAATGCCACTTAACTAAACTGCAAGGATGCCTTAATAATGACAAATTGTATTATTGCTGTATATAATGACATGTCAGAAATGTATTCATGCAGACTTTAAAAAAATGACTGAAAGGTCCACTCTGCCATAGTAAAAGGCAAACAGTAGCAACACAGAAGCAAAGGACACGAGAAAGACATGAACCCTCCTCCTTCATAATACGATGTTAATAACTAAAGAAAATGCACCTCCGGAATTTACCTTTTTCAATTTCTTGGTCTTTATATCAACCTCCTGCTGTAAAGAACTGTATGTCTCCTTTAGCTCTAAAGTCTCTTCATCACGGCTCTCCATTTGTTGCTGCATTTCTCGTTCTCGTCGTTTCTAAAATGACCAACATACACATTAATTAGACCTGGAGCTATACTGTATTTTTCATACAAAAGGAACATTAAAATCAGCAATGGCACAAAAGTAGAACCATATCAGTACATACATTTTACAGTAAATCTGTACTTCTAACATTTGTTTTCTTGTTAAGAAAAGCAAAGTATTCAAAAAAAATAAAAATAATAAAAAACTCTTTTCCATCAATTGTTCCAGTTCTACTTCATGACTATTGCTACAAAAGTTTCTTGCAAAGGAAAGGATCAGCGTCTTCGTAGATCCTCAAAAAAGGCTCATTCTGCCTCAAAATCAGTCCACTAAGCTACATTGGCATAGACCACGTGACCAATGCCTTGGCCCTAGACCTCTGGTGATCATATTGTGGCTAGGGGGCTGCGTGTGGCTCTTCGGCACTTTTTGTGCTGCCCCTGGGGCTTCTGCTAATCTGTTTCCCCATTGCCCGGCTATAATATTGATACCTAGCAGGCTCATGTAATATGTTTTAAGATGGCATTCTCCAGAAGTATGTCCTCAGACTACAACAGCTCTTATAGTACATTCACAGTCTCCTGCATCATGTCCGCAGTCTCCGGCCATCTCTTGCATCGTGTCCGCAGTCTCCGGCCATCTCTTGCATCGTGTCCGCAGTCTCCGGCCATCTCTTGCATCGTGTCCGCAGTCTCCGGCCATCTCTTGCATCGTGTCCGCAGTCTCCGGCCATCTCTTGCATCGTGTCCGCAGTCTCCGGCCATCTCTTGCATCGTGTCCGCAGTCTCCGGCCATCTCTTGCATCGTGTCCGCAGTCTCCGGCCATCTCTTGCATCGTGTCCGCAGTCTCCGGCCATCTCTTGCATCGTGTCCGCAGTCTCCGGCCATCTCTTGCATCATGTCCGCAGTCTCCGGCCATCTCTTGCATCATGTCCGCAGTCTCCGGCCATCTCTTGCATCATGTCCGCAGTCTCCGGCCATCTCTTGCATCGTGTCCGCAGTCTCCGGCCATCTCTTGCATCGTGTCCGCAGTCTCCGGCCATCTCTTGCATCGTGTCCGCAGTCTCCGGCCATCTCTTGCATCGTGTCCGCAGTCTCCGGCCATCTCTTGCATCGTGTCCGCAGTCTCCGGCCATCTCTTGCATCATGTCCGCAGTCTCCGGCCATCTCTTGCATCATGTCCGCAGTCTCCGGCCATCTCTTGCATCATGTCCGCAGTCTCCGGCCATCTCTTGCATCATGTCCGCAGTCTCCGGCCATCTCTTGCATCATGTCCGCAGTCTCCGGCCATCTCTTGCATCATGTCCGCAGTCTCCGGCCATCTCTTGCATCATGTCCGCAGTCTCCGGCCATCTCTTGCATCATGTCCGCAGTCTCCGGCCATCTCTTGCATCATGTCCGCAGTCTCCGGCCATCTCTTGCATCATGTCCGCAGTCTCCGGCCATCTCTTGCATCATGTCCGCAGTCTCCGGCCATCTCTTACATCATGTCCGCAGTCTCCGGCCATCTCTTGCATCATGTCCGCAGTCTCCGGCCATCTCTTGCATCATGTCCGCAGTCTCCGGCCATCTCTTGCATCATGTCCGCAGTCTCCGGCCATCTCTTGCATCGTGTCCGCAGTCTCCGGCCATCTCTTGCATCATGTCCGCAGTCTCCGGCCATCTCTTGCATATGTCCGCAGTCTCCGGCCATCTCTTGCATCATGTCCGCAGTCTCCGGCCATCTCTTGCATCATGTCCGCAGTCTCCGGCCATCTCTTGCATCATGTCCGCAGTCTCCGGCCATCTCTTGCATCATGTCCGCAGTCTCCGGCCATCTCTTGCATATGTCCGCAGTCTCCGGCCATCTCTTGCATATGTCCGCAGTCTCCGGCCATCTCTTGCATATGTCCGCAGTCTCCGGCCATCTCTTGCATATGTCCGCAGTCTCCGGCCATATCTTGCATCGTGTCCGCAGTCTCTCACCAGCTCTTGCATTTTGTCCGCATTCCTTGGTCATCTCTTGTATCATGTCTGCAGTCTCTGACCATCTCCTGTATTATGTCCACAGTCTATGGCTATCTCTTGTATCATGCGCACACTTACTGACCATCTCTTGTATCATGTCTGCAGTCTCTGGCCAGCTCTTGTGTCATGTCCACAGTCTCTGAACATCTCTTGTTTAATGTGCACAATCACTGACTAGCTCATGTATTATGTCCAGTCTACAGCCATCTCTTATATCATGCCCATAGTTTTGGAATATATTCGGTTGTATGACTCCTGTCTCTGACACTGAATATGCACTGAATTTTATGTACAGCCCTTTGGTGATATTGGGGGTCACACTTGAGGCCCCCCATATCAAGAACGTTGACCACCACTGCTCCAAAGTCTACGAACAAGCACAGTTGTGTTTGAAACCTACAAGGGGTTTCATTCCTGTGGCTTGCTGATTTGCAAATTTTTAAAAAAGTTAATAAAGAAAAAGGTGCCATAATCTATTCATTATGTGTACATAAACGGTCAGTGAGGAGATGGATGGACACGTGGCTTCCTACATATATCTTCTTTTAAAATCTTGGATCCATTGCCAATACACTGAAGCTTTAACAAATGTTAAAAAAAAATATGCCCGTCTCTTTAAAACACCTGCCACTTGCCTGTTCAGCAATTTCTTGCCTCTTCTGCTCAAGGATTTTCTGTTGCTCATTGGTATGGTCAACAATGTTTTTACCCCCAACAAGAAGCTTACTTTCCATGGCCTGCAAAGGTAAAGATTCATTAGTGAGGAATACAGAGCAACATTTACATAATAGCCAAAGTAGATGATCTGGATCTTTTTTTTTTTTTTTTTTAGAAAATGGTGGAGACACAGGTCATGGATGTTTATTGCCGAATAGAACCTAATCAAAATTAAGCTGTACAGAGGATCTGTGCATTTATAAGGTTCACAATCCAGGAATTATGAAATGCTTTAATAAGCTGACTTTATTGATACACTTGGCCTACATCTATGTTCAGGTTACTCGTACAGTATATTTGAGCATCCCTCCACATAGATTTCCTATCTAACCTTCCACATCCCTCCCTAGGATAGCAATCTCCTCCCTGCTACAAATGTGAGAGCTACTGGACAACCTCTCCACTGCTCTCCTGCCTGACATCCAATATTTTATTCACTGCATGAGAAGGGCTGTCCCATAATACACACCATTGGCCAAACTATAAGCCAGTGGTCTCCAAACGGCGCTCCAGGGTGCCAGATGCAGCCCGTTGCTTGTTTTTATCCAGGGGCACTTTTTTCATACACTGATACCAACAATGGGGCATAAATCCCCCTCACTGGCACCAATGAATAGTCAGAATTCCTCCCAATGGACACCAAAGATAAGGCAATTCCTCCCATTGATACCAATGATGGGACAAGATACCTTCCACTGATACCAATGATGGGATACTATACCCTCCACTGATACCAATGATTGGACACTACTCCTCCCGCTGACACCGATAGGGCATTATTCCTCCTGCTAATACAAATGATGGGGCACCATTCCTCCCATTGACACCAATAATGGGCAACTATCCCTCCCACTGACGCAAATGATGGAGCACTATCCCTCCCACTGACACCAATGATGGGGCACTAGTCCCTCCCACTGACACCAATGATGGGGCACTAGTCCCTCCCACTGACACCAATGATGGGGCACTAGTCCCTCCCACTGACACCAATGATGGGGCACTAGTCCCTCCCACTGACACCAATGATGGGGCACTAGTCCCTCCCACTGACACCGATGGGGCACTAGTCCCTCCCACTGACACCAATGATGGGGCACTAGTCCCTCCCACTGAGACCAATGATGGGGCACTAGTCCCTCCCACTGACACCAAAGAAGGGTGCACTAGTCCCTCCTACTGACACCAAAGAAGGGTGCACTAGTCCCTCCCACTGACACCAAAGAAGGGTGCACTAGTCCCTCCCACTGACACCAATGATGGGACACTATCCCTCTGACTGATAACAATGATGGGGGAATATTCCTCCAACTAACACCAATGATGGGGCACTAATCCCCCCCACTGATACCAATTATGGGACACAATGCCTTCCAATTACACCAACAATGGGGCCCTATTACTCCCACTGACACCAAAGATAGGGCATGAATTATGCCCACTAACATCTGGGCCTTTTTTTACTCCTGATGCCCACAGTCACACCCACCTTAAGTCTGAAGGACAGTAAACTGGCCCTTTGTTTAGAAAGTCTGGAGACCAATGTTCTAAGCTAATACAACTATTTCTATAGGAAATAGGAACTATTTATTTCCTTCTGTGGAGAACAAAGCATAGATGTTTAAACCATCCAATCGGCAATGTGTTCTTTATTCAAGAACACTCATTAAATAAGATTTCTAATTATTAGGCCTTATCCTACATAAACAGAGAACTTAGGAACCTATGGGTAGAAGATGGTGGCCATCTATGCACTATATTTAATAACAATTTAATAACAATCAATGGGATAAATAGCTGAAAAAGCATAGACAAGTTGGTATCTATATCATTATAGATATCAACCTATTACCAGAACCATTATGTATGGTTAATTAAAAATCAATAAGACTAGACAGCAAATGGTTATTTTAGCTGAGGCCATATGCATTAGATAATGTTCTGACCCAGTAGCTGTATTTAACGACAATCTAATGTCAATCCTTCTCAAAGGAAGAATCCGTTGACCAGCTGGATCTGCAATGTCAATTGCTCCCAACATAAGTTAGCACCAGAGGTGTCGTTTCAACCCTTTCCCTCCTAATCCATAAACATGCATACTTAGTTGGTCTAAGAAGGTATGTTTACGGAAAGATCTTTCACCAGAATAAACTTTTAGCAGATATGGAATGCATGCATATCTAATCACAGTTGGATGTTACTGGTTAGGTTTACCTTGACTTTAGACGTCAGCATTTCCATAGCTTCTTTTTCTCGTTGTAAATCATCCATTTTTTTCTCTTTCTCCTTCAAAAGCTTCTGTTTCTCTTCTGCGACCAAACTGTGATCTTCCACAATGGCCTTCTTCTCAGTCTCAAGTTTCTCCTGCTGCTCCCGCCAGTAATCTTTGTCATCACCATCTTCTTCTCCTTCATAAGAGTCCCCGTCTTCTTCATCATCTGCTGCTCCATCTACCCCAGGCCTTCTCCTTCCTCTCCTTCGTCTTTTCCCCACCACCCTCTTCTCCAGCTGTGCTTTTAGCCTTGCGATCTCCTCTTGGAACTCCCGTAGTAATGCGTCCTTGGGGTCTTCATTCACTCTAGGCTTGTTCTTGATATTTTTGGCACGATTGGCATAGCGTAGAGTTGTGAGGGACTCCTCCACGTTATAGGATGCAGGTCCAATATTGGCCACCATAACAGTTTTGGCATTGCCACCCAATGAGTCCTGCAGTAGCCTAGTAAGCTTGGAATCTCGGTAGGGAATGTGTGTGCTTCTGCCATCCACAAGGGCAGATATGACATTTCCTAGTGCCGAGAGAGACAAATTAATTTTTGTAGCTTCTTTTAGCCGTTCGCCTTGGGCTCCAGTTTTTGTTTGACGTTCACTGCCAGCCAAGTCCACCAGATTGAGTTTTCCTACTCGGATGTGGTTCTCGCCATCTAAACCGAGCTCGCTGCACTCAATGGTGATCATAAATATGGCATGGGAGCGGGAACTGTGTTCGTTCATGTTGGTGGCACCTACGGAGCGGTTCTGATTGCCAACATTCATGACATGTTCTATTTCCTTCACACTTTTGGTGACAAAAGAGGACAGGTCCTTGACGTAGACACCAGTATCTGGTCTTTCTTTAAGTTCTAGACGTTTCGATTGATCTTTGGAAAGAAGGTCTCTGATCTCTTCCTGGTAGATTTCTAAATAAGAAGCCCTTACCAAATACTGTTGATTCTGGGAACGGGATATGTGGGTGAAGACGTGTTCAAAAGAGTTTGGTATTACACCTCTCTTTTCAGGATCACCTCGTAGTCCTTCCATCGTGAAAGTCTTCCCAGTTCCTGTCTGCCCATAGGCAAAGATGGTTCCATTAAAGCCTAGCAAGACAGAATCTACCAACGGCCTAAAAGTTTCATCATAAAGCTCCACTTGCTTAGAATTAGAGTCGTAAACCGCGTCAAACGTGAATGTTTTTGGCAACTCATTACCGGACCCTTTTTGAATCTTCACAGACACTTGCCCAAGCTTTACGTCCACGTCAACCACTTTATGAAAACCGGAGGCAATTTCCTTGCTGTTCATAGGCCGGCACCGCACCACCACCCTCACAGTCTCCGAGCTCTTGGACTTCGACATCTTTGGTGCGATCAATCTGGCACCCTCTAGGATTCTTCTCTGGTTATCTATTTACCACCCTGCATGAAAAACAAGCAAAAATAAAGGATTCAGCTGGAAGATTAGGTTTAAAATCTCAAGAGCTATCTGTTCTACCAACATTCCCCAAATAGCTATGCTGTGAATCCAGCTCTAGAAAGAAATTATTTTTCTTCTCTTAACTTTTAAACATTTTCCAGCATGCATAAAAATTAAGGATCACCTCTACGTACTTTTATTATGGAATGCTTGTTACGTCTCAACTGTCAACCAGTAGTTACCACATTATTTTAAGTAACATTCATATTTTCAGATTGCAAATAATAAAATTCTGAGCATGGAGACGTCTCCCTGTCTTAGATTCTGGAATGCCTGTGGCTTATTTACGAAAACTGATATTTGTGGGATGTTCGGATTCCCGCAGCACATCTGTCACTGGAGCAGTAAGCACTCTTCCTGGCATGCTGCATGCATCAAGGTCAGTGTGTTGGCAAAGTGGGTCAGAGCAGATGATGCAGGCGGAGGGGGGGGGGGTCATGGATAGAGAAATTCTCATTGCACCGTCCTGATTCATATAGTAATAAAACTGATCAGCTCCAATATACATTTGAAGGTTTGTCATATGTATACTTGCATTGGGGTAAATTCATTTAAGATTCAAGATCTTATTAGTCCAAACGAAGGGCCATTAGATGAATTTAAAGCAAGCCTGGCTAATTCTAACTCATTATATTATAAATAAATTAATGAACAAGGTACCTTCATGTCCAAATGATTGGTAGATCTACGGATGTAGGCAGCTGGAGTTACATGTAAAATTTCACTCTTTACGCAGGAGTCAAGCTTTGCCCCATCCATTCCTTGTATTGTCAAATTGAACTCAACGACCAATAAAGAGATGGGAGATAGTAGGGCCATATAAAAATGTTACTGTAAAGAAACAGCCTTCTCAATGGTCAATGAAACCACCAATTGCATTACAGTTTCATTAGGGAGGCAGAAGAGGGCAGGGCAATGCTTGACCTGACTTTTTGTATCAGCGTTCACTAAAAGTCACCTCTGCCTGGGCATTTTTTCATTAAATTTAAAAAAAAACGGACCCCAACAGGCATTCCTGGCCAATACCGGACCCCAACGGGCATTCCTGATTTGTTACGGGGGTATTCCCCGCCCGTAACTGACCCAGACAGGCGTTCCCCGCCCGTAACTGACCCAGACGGGCGTTCCCCGCCCGTAACTGACCCAGACGGGCGTTCCCCGCCCGTAACTGACCCAGACGGGCGTTCCCCGCCCGTAACTGACCCAGACGGGCGTTCCCCGCCCGTAACTGACCCAGACGGGCGTTCCCCACCCGTAACTGACCCAGACGGGCGTTCCCCACCCGTAACTGACCCAGACGGGCATTCCCCACCCGTAACTGACCCAGACGGGCATTCCCCACCCGTAACTGACCCAGACGGGCATTCCCCACCCGTAACTGACCCAGACGGGCATTCCCCACCCGTAACTGACCCAGACGGGCATTCCCCACCCGTAACTGACCCAGACGGGCGTTCCCAACAGACCCAGTTGGCCGTTCCCCGCCCATAACAGACCCTAATGGGCATTCCCCGCCCATAACAGACCCTAATGGGCATTCCCCGCCCATAACAGACCCTAATGAGCATTCCCCGCCCAAAACAGACCCTAATGGGCATGCCCCGCCCATAACAGACTCTAATGGGCATGCCCCACCCATAACAGACCCTAATGGGCATTCCCCGCCCATAACAGACCCTAATGGGCATTCCCCGCCCATAACAGACCCTAATGGGCATTCCCCGCCCATAACAGACCCTAATGGGCATTCCCCACCCATAACAGACCCTGACAGGCATTCCTCGCCTGTAACAGACCTTGATGGGCACAAATGCCACTGGGTGCTATATTGCCTATCTGCCAGAAGCTGGTGGCAGTTGTGCACGTGCACAAAACTCTGATGCACGTGTATTGCTGGTCTCTTGTAGCTTTCAAATGCCTGAAAGAGACCAGCAGTGCATCTGCACATGCGCCATTTAAAAAAAAAAAAAAAAAAAAAAAAAAACTTTTTTATTGGCAGTGCAGAAGAGGGGCGGGGGGACGTCGTTTATGAATGGTTTAGTTCTGCTTTAATTTGTGTCTTTTATATCTCTTGTACATTTGTTTGCTCTTGCATAGCTATCTTACAACACCAATAAGGCGTCTCACCGTTCACCTACACATATACGGGGCCTGTTGGATTCTGTACTCTGATCGGTGACCCTGCCAAGGCACACACAGCTGTCTGATCTTTTCACACTCAGGAGAAAGCCACCATTTCCCCGACACACACGCCTGAACCTAGAAGGGTCCGCGTGTATTTATAGCAGGTCCATGTCTGCACCCACTACTGTATTCTCAACCTGACCAGCACATCATACATTCCTGTGGTCTCTTATTTTCTGTAAAGTGTATCTACAGCCAAAGTGTTGTCGTGGGAGGGGTAGGGAATGATTAAGAACCCTGCCAAGTTTGTTTTGTAGGTTGTGGCACCATTCAGATTTTGCCTCACTTCCTGTGTCCGAGTTCGTTGTCACCAGGACAGGAAGTGAGGGGAAATCTCTCTAGCAGGGACACAACGATGATGCAAACTGTTTAAAATAACAGGTTGGGGAAGACTAAATAGTATTTTTTTTTATATGTTTGTGTCCCCAACCTCTTCTTGTATGTAAGGTTGCCACCAGGACAGGAAAGGAGGGGAAGTCTCCACAACGGGACTATAGGGGGTTCTGTTTACTGCTCTATCCAAGGCGAAGACAAATGTTGTGGCTAGACAAACACCTTAAATTAGAACTATACCACCAAAACGGCAAGCGAAAAATAAATGTTCATGTGTGTTTGTACATTGATTTTTTTCCTTGCCTTTTTGGTGTTTAGGCGTCAAAGGCTTTTAGCATTTTAAGGCTGAGTTTACACTTATGCGATGCCAGACATTGCATGTAATGGCACTGCATTGCTGTGCACATCACATGTATGGCTGAATTTGCATCACACAGACATCGCATTTTGTCTACCTGAAATCGCATTGTATTTGCACCAAAATGGTGCAGGGCCCCTTTTTTGGTCCACACTGAAATCAGATCACATGGGCGTTCTGCAAACCGATTTGGAGGTGTCATTGACATCTGCAGCGGTTAGCAGATGTCAGTGTGAACTGCCTGCGAGTCAGATGCGATGTGGGAACTCGCACAGGAATCGCGCCAGTGTGAACCGGGACTAATTTTGTGATAAATGTTTGTCAGGAAGGGGCGAAGAGCACGGATTGACACAAGTGATGTGCAATAATTTGTATACAAGGTGGTGCTCTTGAAAATCTCCATGTTCTGATTAAGCACCTAACTGTGTGAAACGCGTTAACAGCTTGTCAAGTTCCTGTGCCGTTTGTCCCATTCTGGAGATATAAAGGATTTTATAGGAAAAAGAACAAAATTTGGATCTCTAGAAATGGCTTTGCATGTACAATGTAGTTATCTGTTTAGTAAATGTAGAGATCTGTAGATAGCCCATTAGAGGGAGCCTTAATAGCTCAGTGGAATTGCTCTGTCTCTATATTAACTGTAAGGGCCGGTTCACACAGGGGGCGATGCGAGGCGACACCGACTTGCCTCGCCGCGACCTGCCGCGACCTCAGCGGCGACTTGCAAATGACTTCTGTATAGAAGTCAATGCAAGTCTCCCCGAGGTCGCCCAAAAGTAGTACAGGAACCTTTTTTCTGAGTCGGAGCGACTCGAGTTGCTCCTCTCAGAACGGTTCCATTGTACAGAACGGGGGCGACTTGTCAGGTCGCGGCAAGGCAAGTCGTGTCGTCTCGCATCGCCCCCAGTGTAAACCGGCCCTTAGGGTAACAAAAAAGAGCCACACCGGGAGTGCATTGGTTTGAATGAGTTGTCTGACTAACAGGCTTGTATTCTAAGAAGGAGCGGTGAAACGCAAACACTGCATAGCACAAACTATACATTGGCTATACCACAGCTACACATGGACTGTAACAGAGGTACACACCGACTATACCCCACAGCTACACAACGACTATACCCCACAGCTACACAACGACTATACCCCACAGCTACACAACGACTATACCCCACAGCTACACAACGACTATACCCCACAGCTACACACCGACTATACCCCACAGCTACACACCGACTATACCCCACAGCTACACACCGACTATACCCCACAGCTACACACCGACTATACCCCACAGCTACACACCGACTATACCCCACAGCTACACAACGACTATACCCCACAGCTACACACCGACTATACCCCACAGCTACACAACGACTATACCCCACAGCTACACAACGACTATACCCCACAGCTACACACCGACTATACCCCACAGCTACACAACGACTATACCCCACAGCTACACACCGACTATACCCCACAGCTACACACCGACTATACCCCACAGCTACACACCGACTATACCCCACAGCTACACACCGACTATACCCCACAGCTACACACCGACTATACCCCACAGCTACACACCGACTATACCCCACAGCTATACAACGACTATACCCCACAGCTATACACCGACTATACACCGACTATACACCACAGCTATACACCACAGCTATACACCGACTATACACCACAGCTATACACCACAGCTATACACCGACTATACACCACAGCTATACACTGACTATACCACAGCTATACACCGACTATACCACAGCTATACACCGACTATACCACAGCTATACACCGACTATACCACAGCTATACACCGACTATACCACAGCTATACACCGACTATACCCCACAGCTATACACCGACTATACACCGACTATACACCACAGCTATACACCACAGCTATACACCACAGCTATACACCACAGCTATACACTGACTATACCACAGCTATACACCGACTATACCACAGCTATACACCGACTATACCACAGCTATACACCGACTATACCACAGCTATACACCGACTATACCACAGCTATACACCGACTATACCCCACAGCTATACACCGACTATACCACAGCTATACAGTGGGGAAAATACGGATTTAATCCCGTGCAGATTTGTACATTTTTCCCACTTACATAAAAATGAAGGGTCTAGAATTTTTATCATAGGATTCTCTTAAATGATAGAGACAGAATATCAACCAAAAAAAAACAGGTGAAAAAAAAAACACATTAAACAAATGCTATAAATGTAATTTGCAGTTCAGTGAGTAAAATAAGTATTTGATCCCCAAGCTAAACATGACTTAGTACTTGGTGGAGAAACCCTTGTAGACAATCACAGAGGTCAGATGTTTCTTGTAGTTGGTGACCAGGTCTGCACACATCTCGTGAGGGATTTTGGTCCACTCTTCTTTACAGATCTTCTCTAAATCCTTAAGGTTTCTTGGCCGTCTCTTGGCAACTCGAAGTCTCCGCTCCATCCATACATTTTCTATAGGATTATGGTCTGGAGACTGACTAGGCCACTCCATGAACTTAAAGTGTAAGTTCATCTTTACAGAAATATCTGGAAGGTGAACTTAAATCAGGACCCCCCCAGTCCCGCTGACCCTGCTATCGCCACCTCACCGGCATGGGGCTTAGACATTCCCTCAACATCCTCTCTACTTCTACCCCACTGACAGGACAGGCTACGTGGGATCTGATTAGTAGGCGTCACCCATGTGACAGTGCCGACCAATTAGAATGCTCCGAAATGTACCTCATGACAGGGGTTGTTTTGGAGATTAAGCCTTCTGTAAAGGTGAAGATATCCTTTAATGTGCTTCTTCTTGAGACACTCAGCCTTGGTGGTAAGTTTGAGGTTTTGGGTCATTGTCACGCTGGACCAAGGGCGTGCAGTCAGGTGAGGCTCAGCCTCACCTGCCATGAACACAAGAAACCAAAAATATACCAAATGATCGAACTTCGAGGGTCATAGCTCGGCGACCTGGGGTCACAGGTAGCTGAAGTCCTAACCCACCACTGGTCAAAATTTGGGGCTCTTGCCACCTATGGTTCCGGAGATACGGGGTTTCTTGCGTAGCCTGTCAGAAGCTAAATACAAGCTGGTACGCTCTGCAGCAGACCAAGAGGATGAGCTCACAGTGCCTCTCCTCACTTCTTGTCAGAGGCACTGAGCTCAATAGAGAGCTTGGAGCCTTGGACCAATGGTAAAGCACCATTGGTCTAAGCTGTTCAATAAAAATGCTGCAGTGGAGGCATGCCTCTCACTGTAGTGTCATAAAAGGGGGCATGTGTCTAAAAGAGCAAATAAATGATACCCAATATGTCACGCTTTAAAATTGCGCACACTCGTGGAATGGTGCCAAACTTCAGTACTTAAAAATCTCCATAGGTGACGCTTTAAAAAAAAAATTTAGGTTACAGAGGAGGTCTAGTGCTAGAATTATTGCTCTGGCTCTAATGTTCATGGCGAATGTAACCTGTGTGTATCTGGCTCTGATACTAGCCAGTGCCTCACCAGTCACTGACCTCACCGCACGTCCCTGTGCTGGAAGACCCATCCACCACCCATCTTCAGTGTTCTGGCTGAGGGAAGAAGGTTCCCATCCAAGATTTTACCACACATGGCCCCTCAATGCGGCAAAGTACCTTTAGCAGAGAAAAAGCCCCAAAGCATAACGTTTTCACCTCTGTGCTTGACTGTAGGGATGATGTTCTTAGGTTCATAGTCAGCACTTTTCTTCCTACAATCACAGCGAGTTGAGTTAATGACAAAAAGCTCAATTTTGGTCTCATCTGACCACAGCACTTTCTCCCAATCCTTCTCTGAATCTTTTACATGTTCATTGGCAAACTTCACACAGACCTGTACATGCGTCCTCTTGAGGAGAGGGATCTTGTGGGTGCTGCAGGATTTCAAACTATGACGGCATATTGTGTTACCAATGGTTTGTTTGGTGACTGTGGTCCCAACTGCCTTCAGATCATTCACAAGCTCCTCCGGTGTAGTTCTGGTCTGATCCCTCACTTTTCTCATGATCCTCCTCACCCCATGAGGAGAAATCTTGCATGGAGCTCCAGACCGAGGGCGATTGATTGATGGTTATTTTGTATTTCCTCCATTTGTGAATAATCGCTCCAACAGTTGTCTCCTCACCAAGCTTCTTGCTGATGGTCTTGTAGCCCATTCCAGCCTTGTGCAGGTCTACAGTCTTGTCCCTGATGTCCTTTGACAGCTCTTTGGTCTTACCCATGATGGTGAGGTTTGAATAGAAGAGATTCTGTGGACAGGTGTGTCTTTTATACACATAACAAGTTATCATTAGGAGCGTCTTCTTACATGACAGGACTAATTTGTGTACTACATGAGCACCTACTGTAGCCAGTCTGTGGAAGTCACAATTATTGTTGGTAGGTAGGGGATCAAATACTTAATTTACTGTGTTTTTTTCTGGATTTTTGGTTAATATTCTGTCTCTATCATTTAAAATGCACCTATGATAACAAATTATAGACCCTTCATTTCTATGTACGTGGGCAAACATACACAATCTGCAGGGGATCAAATAATTCTTTTCCCCGCTGTACATTGACTATACAGAGGTATTTGGGGGTCAGGCTGGAGCGGAGTGACACATCAGGGCTATATGAGAACACACCTACCCCACCTCCCATCATTCTCATTTATCACCTACCGGCCCAAACAAGCAAAACTTCCATTCATTTATTAAGGTAAAAAATCAAAAACCTGCAGCCAGATATGATTTCCATTCTGTCATGAGAAGGAATCAGAGGTGTCAGCCTGGCTAACCAGAAAATCCATGATTTCTGATCTTGTGATGTGACATGTGCTATTGATTTCCTGCACAATGAGGCCGCGTACACACGGGCGGACTGTTCGCCCAACCTTGTCCGCTGAACAGTGTTTGGGCGGACAGTCCGCTCGTGTGTGGGCTTTCAGCGGACAGTTTCAGCGGACAGTTGGACGGACAAAGTCTTTCGGAAATTCCGAAAAACTGTCCGCTGAAACTGTGTTTGAGCGAACAGTCCGCCCGTGTGTGGGCTTGTCCGCTGTACTTTCGAAATGAGCGGACTGTTCCCGCTCGGAAAGTCCGCCCATTTCGAGCGCGTGTACAGGTAGGCGGGGCCCGCGAAGGAGACGTTGCGGGCTCCGCCGCCTGGAATGGGCTTAAAGGGAAACCCCAACGCCGAAAAAAATCGGCGTGGGGGTTCCCCCCAAGTCCACACCAGACCCTTGTCCGAGCACGCTACCCGGCCGGCCAGGAAAGGGGGGCGAGCGAGCGCGCCCCCCCTCCTGAGCCGTACCAGGCCGCGTGCCCTCAACATGGGGGGTGCCTTGGGGAAGGGGGGCCGCGCGGCCCCCCCACCCCAAAGCACCTTGTCCCCATGTTGATGAGGACAAGGGCCTCTTCCCGACAACCCTGGCCGTTGGTTGTCGGGGTCTGCGGGCGGGGGGCTTATCGGAATCCGGGAGCCCCCTTTAAGAAGGGGGCCCCCGGATACCGGCCCCCCACCCTATGTAAATGAGTATGGGGTACAATGTACCCCTACCCATTCACCTGTGAACTAAAGTACAATAAAAAACACAACACAGAGAAAAAATATTTTATTGCACAGCTCCGGGGGTCTTCCGTCTTCGGGGGTCTTCTCGCCGGACTCCTCCGCTATGTGTGTGTAGCTCTTTTGCTAGCGGAGGAGTCCGGCTTTCTTCCTCCCCGCCGCCGGCCTCTTCTCCCGACTTCGGGGGTCTTGTCCCCCTCTTCGGTTCTTCTGCCGGGCCACCGCGCCTGGTCCGGTGGCCCGGTCTTCTGTCGCCGTCTTCCGTTCTTCTGTCGCCGCCTTCGGTTCTTCTGCCGGGCCACCGCGCCTTCTTGTAGCTCTTTTACAGGCGGTGGCCCGGTCTTCTGTCGCCGCCGCCGCCTTCCGTTCTTGTTCTTCTTCTTGTTCTTCTTCTTCTGGAGATGTTGACTCGACGAGCTCTCCGGCCGGAATGCCAGAGCCGCGCTGTGCGGTCACTTATATAGTGACAATGGGGCGGTGTCACATGGTATATGTCACATGGGTTGGTCACATGGTGACCCCGCCCCCTTACGATGTCATAGTCCCCATGTGACATCAACCCATGTGACCAACCCATGTGACATATACCATGTGACACCGCCCCATTGTCACTATATAAGTGGCAGCGGAGCGTGTCCCTGGCATTCCGGCCGGAGAGCTCGTCGAGTCAACATCTCCAGGAGAAGAAGAAGAACAAGAAGAAGAACAAGAACGGAAGGCGGCGGCGGCGGCGACAGAAGACCGGGCCACCGCCTGTAAAAGAGCTACAAGAAGGCGCGGTGGCCCGGCAGAAGAACCGAAGGCGGCGACAGAAGAACGGAAGACGGCGACAGAAGACCGGGCCACCGGACCAGGCGCGGTGGCCCGGCAGAAGAACCGAAGAGGGGGACAAGACCCCCGAAGTCGGGAGAAGAGGCCGGCGGCGGGGAGGAAGAAAGCCGGACTCCTCCGCTAGCAAAAGAGCTACACACACATAGCGGAGGAGTCCGGCGAGAAGACCCCCGAAGACGGAAGACCCCCGGAGCTGTGCAATAAAATATTTTTTCTCTGTGTTGTGTTTTTTATTGTACTTTAGTTCACAGGTGAATGGGTAGGGGTACATTGTACCCCATACTCATTCACATAGGGTGGGGGGCCGGTATCCGGGGGCCCCCTTCTTAAAGGGGGCTCCCGGATTCCGATAAGCCCCCCGCCCGCAGACCCCGACAACCAACGGCCAGGGTTGTCGGGAAGAGGCCCTTGTCCTCATCAACATGGGGACAAGGTGCTTTGGGGTGGGGGGGCCGCGCGGCCCCCCCTTCCCCAAGGCACCCCCCATGTTGAGGGCACGCGGCCTGGTACGGCTCAGGAGGGGGGGGCGCGCTTGCTCGCCCCCCTTTCCTGGCCGGCCGGGTAGCGTGCTCGGACAAGGGTCTGGTGTGGACTTGGGGGGAACCCCCACGCCGATTTTTTTCGGCGTTGGGGTTCCCCTTTAAGCCCATTCCAGGCGGCGGAGCCCGCGACGTCTCCTTCGCGGGCCCCGCCTACCTGTACACGCGCTCGAAATGGGCGGATTTGCCTCCGCCTTACGTGGGCGAGTCCGTTCATTTCAAAAGTTGAGCGAACTGTTTGCCCAACCTTGTTCGTCAAACAGTCCGCTCGTGTGTGGGCAAGTCCGCTCATGCAAATTTTGAGCGGACTGTTTGATGAAACTGTTTGCCGAACAAGGTTGGGCGAACAGTCCGCCCGTGTGTACGCGGCCTGAGAAGGATATAATCTGGGATCGGTGTAACAGAGCAAATACAACAGTATAGGATTTCATTATGGGATAGAGAACAATCAAAGCAAATAAAGCTTCACCAAGACGGGCCGCTGACATTTATGTAAAGCAGAACTCCGGCCAGAACATTTTTTCAGGTCTGGATGGGGAAATCAGATCACCTGGCTGAACAGGGGAAAAAAAAAAAAAATGAACCAAGTATGGCCAGCTTTACATATTCATCCATCCGCAATCCAGATACACAGCCCAGACATAGTGGTCAGGGCTCCATCATTCTGCAGACCAGTGCCCACAATTAGTAAATTGTCCCCACACCTCCCATGTCCCACCCATTGGGGCAGCACATACATCCTTATGGCAGGTGCCACATGAAATGTCATGTCATCATCTACTGCAGAGACCTTTCCACCTGGTTCTCCTGGCGATGTTATCAACTGTATGAGGCCCGGCCATCCATCCATCCATCACAACACAATACCAGGGATACATTGCATGCAGTGTCTGGGCTGCAAACCCATGAGTGTTATATACAAAATATATATATGAGATCCCCCGATCCCCCATCACATCATACTGAGGGTGTGGGATGGATCTTCTATATACAATGTATACATCTCTATGATGGATCTTCTATATACAATGTATACATCTCTATGATCTTCTATATACAATGTATACATCTCTATAATCTCCTATATACAATGTATATGTCTATGATGGATCTTCTATATACAATGTATATATCTCTATGATCGTCTATATACATGTCTATGATCTTCTATATACAATGTATACATCTCTATGATGGATCTTCTATATACAATGTCTACATCTCTATGATCTTCTATAAACAATGTATACATCTCTATGATCTTCTATATACAATGTATACATCTCTATGATCTCCTATATACAATGTATATGTCTATGATGGATCTTCTATATACAATGTATATGTCTCTATGATCTTCTATATACATGTCTATGATCTTCTATATACAATGTATACATCTCTATGATCTTCTATAAACAATGTATACATCTCTATGATCTCCTATATACAATGTATACATCTCTATGATGGATCTTCTATATACAATGTATACATCTCTATGATCTTCTATAAACAATGTATACATCTCTATGATCTTCTATATACAATGTATACATCTCTATGATCTCCTATATACAATGTATATGTCTATGATGGATCTTCCATATACAATGTATATGTCTCTATGATCTTCTATATACATGTCTATGATCTTCTATATACAATGTATACATCTCTATGATCTCCTATATACAATGTATTCATGTCTGTGATGGACATGTCTATAATCCTGACCTGTGATGGGTGATCTGTCCCCTCCCCCCGGTGGTGATCAGTCCGGGGTCTCCCCTCCCCCCGGTGGTGATCAGTCCGGGGTCTCCCCTCCCCCCCGGTGGTGATCAGTCCGGGGTCTCCCCTCCCCCCGGTGGTGATCAGTCCAGGGTCTCCCCTCCCCCGGGTGTATGAGGCCCGGGTTGGGAGTACACCGGCCGGTGATGGGATGAGACCAGCGGAAGCCATGCCGGTGTGGCTCCCCATACACACAGCGGGTGGGGCCCCCTCCACGTCCCGCTCCCCCTCACCTGCCATCCCCGTCCCTCTGTCCCAGCACTGCCGGATGCCGACCGACCGCCGGACCACCACTTCCCTAGCAACGGTCAACAGGCCGCACAATCCACTTCCCTGGCAACAGGCACCGCCCCCTGCACTGCAGAGCCACGAGGGCGGGGCTAGAAAGGGTGGCTTCTGCTCGCAGGGGCGGGGTTACAGAAGGCGGTGTTCTGCCTAATACAGTCCGCCCATCAAATGCTGTCCGCTCCGTACTGCGCATGCGCAGTACGGAGCAGCCGAAGCTTCGGAAAAACTCCGAAGTTGAACGGCGCCTGCGCCGTGAGTGGAGGAGGTAGCCCCACTATCCAAGCGGACATAGGGTTAAGAATTTTAGAGGGCCCCTCGCGGGCGAGCTTCGCTCGCCACGCTTCGGGCTCGGCCTCGCTCCGCTCGGCTCTTTTTTATTCTGACTCTATGTCCACTTGGATAGTGGGGATAGAACCTGGACTCACGGCGCAGGCGCCGTTCGTCCTCGGCAATTTTCGGATTCTGTGTTCCTGTGTACTGCGCATGCGCAGTACGCAGGGGACAGCATCTGATGGGGGACACTATTTTACAAGACACCTGCAACACTTTGAGGGGAGGGGCTACAGAGCGTGGCTCGGCGCCAAGGGGCGGGGTTACATAGGGAGGATCAACCCTAAAGGGCGACTACATAGAGAGAATGGACGGGGCTACATAGGTCGGCTCGGCTTTGATGGGCGGGGCTACATAGGTCGGCTCGGCTCTGTTGGGTGGGGCTACATAGGGCGGCTCGTCTCTGATGGGCGGCGCTACATAGGGCGGCTCGTCTCTGATGGGCGGCGCTACATAGGGCGGCTCCGCTCTGATGGGCGGGTAGGCTCGGATGGGTGGGGCTACACACGGCGGCTTGGCTCTGGGATTTCTCATTTAGGGTGGGAGATGATGAACACAGAGCCCCTCCACCCCTCAAAATTTGCTGATAGTGACCAATCAACTATTAGCCCTGCGATTACAATGCTTTGCATGCAGCAGGGAATCAGGAAACTCTGTCAGGTGTCCCCATAAGGAAAATTATCCTCACTTCCGGTCTGGGTGACAACTGCTGTCCATTTTCTTCTATGGGTGTCACAGAAACAGGACTTCAGGGAAATCCTCCGGAATGGAGTCACAGACAGAAGGTTTGACTCAATCCAGACACTAAAGGAAAAGCTGGGAGTTCATCTTCCATGGAGCTCTGTGCTGGGAATACACAGACAGCCATTCCTGAGATCTCCTATGGGAAAGGCCAGCAGCCCGGCTGTTATGCCGGGTAGGCCTGGCTGTCTGTGGCCCCTAGCATTGGTGTCACTAACCCAGTAGACGTATGAAGGAGTTCTGCCTTCTCTAGCTGCATGCTTGTCAGTGGGAAGAGGAAGCCGGGCATGCCATTGCCCTGCGAAAAGTTGCCTTTACAGTACTGTAGATGTAAAGCTTAGCTGAAAAAGGTAAAGCATCCGCAACAGATTCAATTGTCAGATTTCAATAAAGTTTGTTTTCACTTTTTATCCATCTTTTGTTACAGCTCAGTGATGCTGATCTCCTGCAGCCTCTTTGCAGCCACTTCATGTGATGGCTGCATGGTATCTCAGTGCAGGTTTCCTGATGGCGATAACAGCAGCCCATGTATTGTGTGTTGTAGTCTCCATTGGAAGCCTGTGTGATAGCAGGGGATGTGATAGGGTGACAACATAAACACAATTGGAAGTCCAGGATAGCGTTGTCACCCTATAACAGGAAGGGCTTGAACACTGACCTACAAAGCAGGATCACCAGGGAATAAAAGCGACAGCTTTAACCAAAATGAAAATTACTTTTCAAATTTCATTAACAGCTTCCTGCTGCCCTCTCCACCCCCAGGCCGCACCCACCTGCTTCCCTGGCCTTCAGCCAACTGCAGATTCCCTAACAACCCCCCCCCCCCCCCACAGTGCCACCCAGCTCCCAAAATGCCCCTCAATCTGCCATAGCTCCAGAACCCCTGAGAGCCAACAGCCACCCCCCCCCCCCCCACCCCGAGAGCCTTCTGTACCCCCATCACCCGCAGAGCCCCCAAACCCAATGAAAGCCCTCCACACCTCCCACAGAGCCCCTAGACACCTTAAGGACCATCAGCACCTCCCACAGAGCCCCCAGAAACTCAAACCACCTATTGTGCCCCAAGAGCCCTCAGCACCTGCCAACCACCCACAGTGACCCCAGAGCCCTTGAGAGCCTCAGCACCCCATACCTCCTAAGAACCTTCAGCACCTCCCAACCTCCTACAGTGCCACCAGACCCCTCCACCCCAAGAGCCCTCTGCACCCCCCCCCATCACCCACAGAGCCCCCCAAACCTCCCACAGAGCCCCTAGACACCTTAAGGACCATCAGCACCTCCCAACCTTCTACAGTGCCACCAAACCCCTGCCACCCCGAGAGCCCTCTGCACCCCCATCACCCGCAGAGCCCCCAAACCCAATGAAAGCCCTCCACACCTCCCACAGAGCCCCTAGACACCTTAAGGACCATCAGCACCTCCCACAGAGCCCCCAGAAACTCAAACCACCTATTGTGCCCCAAGAGCCCTCAGCACCTGCCAACCACCCACAGTGACCCCAGAGCCCTTGAGAGCCTCAGCACCCCATACCTCCTAAGGACCTTCAGCACCTCCCAACCTCCTACAGTGCCACCAGACCCCTCCACCCCAAGAGCCCTCTGCAACCCCCATCACCCACAGAGCCCCCCCAAACCTCCCACAGAGCCCCTAGACACCTTAAGGACCATCAGCACCTCCCAACCTCCTACAGTGCCACCAAACCCCTGCCACCCCGAGAGCCCTCTGCACCCCCATCACCCGCAGAGCCCCCAAACCCAATGAAAGCCCTCCACACCTCCCACAGAGCCCCTAGACACCTTAAGGACCATCAGCACCTCCCACAGAGCCCCCAGAAACTCAAACCACCTATTGTGCCCCAAGAGCCCTCAGCACCTGCCAACCACCCACATTGACCCCAGAGCCCTTGAGAGCCTCAGCAGCCCTAACCTCCCACAGTGCCCTGATAGCCCCGGGGGACTCTCAGCACCTTAGAAATCTCCCCCAGACCCAGAGAGCTCTCAGCACCCTCCAACCTTCCACAGTGCCCCAAGAGCCCTCAGCACCCCCCCCCCCAAACCACCCACAGTTCCTCCAGCCCCCCCCCCCCCGAAAGCCCTCAGCACTCCCCAACCTCCCACAGATCCCTGAGAGCCTTCGGCACTTCCATAGAGCTCCTAGAGGACCCTCAGCACCACACATTCTCCCATGGTTCCCCCCACACCCCCTGAGAGCCTTCAGCACCCTCCCCCCAACCTCCCACTGTGTCCTGATAACGCCCAGACCCCTTGAGGCCTCTCAGCACCCCCGAACCTCCAACAGTGCCTCAGCACCCCTCCCCCAACCACCCACAGAGCCCCCAGATCCATTGAGGCTTCTTAGCACCCTACAGCCTCCCACAGTTCCCCCAGACCCCCCCCCCCCCACAGAGCTCCCAGATCCCTCGAGGACCCTCAGCACCCCACAACCTCCCACAGTTCCTCCAAACCCCCCCTGAAAGCCCTCAGCACTCCCCAACCTCCCACAGATCCCCAAGACCGCCTGAGAGCCAAGGGCACCCCCATAGAGCCCCTAGACTCCTTGGGGACCCTCAGCACCCAGCATTCTCCCATGGTTCCCCCACACCCCCCCCCCCCCCCCGAGGGCCTTCAGCAAACTCCCAAAGTGTCCTGATAGCCCCCAAACCCCTTGAGGCCTCTCACTCCCCCCCCGAACCTCCAACAGTGCCACGAGGGTCCTCAGCACCCCTCCCCCAACCACCCAAAGAGCCCCCAGATCCATTGAGGCTTCTCAGCACCCTACAGTCTCCCACTGTACCCCCAGACCCCCCCCCACGAGCTCCTAGACCCCTCAAGGACCATGAGCACCCCACAACCTCCCAGTTCCTCCAGACCCCCCGAAAGCCCTCAGCACTCCACAACCTCCCACAGAGCCCACAGACTCCTAGAGGACCCTCAGCACCCCACATTCTCCCATGGTTCCCCAGCACCCCCCAACCTCCCACAGTGCACTGATAGCCCCCAGACCCCCTGAGGCCTCTCAGCACCCCCAAACCTCTAACAGTGTCACAAGGGCCCTCAGCGCCCCACCCACAGAGCCCCCAGATCCATTGAGGACTCAGCACCGTACAACCTCTCACAGTTCCCCCAGAACCCCCCACAGTGCCCTCAGCACCCCCCAACCTCCCACAGACCCCCCCCCCCCCCAACCTCCCACAGTGTCCCAAGAGCCCTCAGCACCCCCCCAACCACCCACACAGCTCCCAGACCCCTTGAGGACCCTCAGCACCCCACAACCTCCCACAGTTCCTCCAGACCCCCCGTAAGCCCTCAGCACTCCCCAACCTCCCACAGATCCCGAGACCGCCTGAGAGCCTTCGGCACCCCCATAGAGCCCCTAGACTCCTTGAGGACCCTCAGCACTCCACATTGTCCCATGGTTCCCCCACACCCCCCTGAGAGCCTTCAGCACCCTCCCCCCCAACCTGCCACAGTGCCCTGATAGCCCCCAGACCCCTTGAGGCCTCTCAGCACTCCCAAACCTCCAACAGTGCCACAAGGGCCCTCAGCACCCCTCCACCAACCACCCACAGAGCCCCCAGATCCATTGAGGCTTCTCAGCATCCTACAGTCTCCCACAGTTCCCCCACACCCCTCCCCCCACAGTTCCCCCATACCCCTCCCCCCACAGTTCCCCCATACCCCCCACAGAGCTCCCAGACCCCTTGAGGACCCTCCGCACCCCACAACTTCCCACAGTTCCTGCAGACTCCCCAAAAGCCCTCAGCACTCCCCAACCTCCCACAGTGCCCCAAGAGCCCTCAGCAACCCCAACCACCCACAGAGCCCCCAGACCCCTTGAGGGCCCTCAGCACCCTACAAACTCCCACAGTTCTTCCAGACCCCCTAAAGCCCTCAGCACTCCCCAACCTCCCACGGTGCCCCAAAAACCCTCAGCACCCCCCAACCACACAGTGTAAACTTTGAGATATTTTATTATACAAATCGATACAAAATAACTGGTATAAAATCTTCATGGTAAACATTAGGATTGGTTATGTGCCTTAGACTGAAGGAAGTGTAATTCCACCTGACAAATGTGTCATCCTGGCGCCAACATGGCGGCACATGTGGCAGTACAATGCCACGGATCGGTGCCAGGAAAGGAAAAGAACAGTAATTACTGGATACAATTTTCCGATATCCTATGGCTGAGAACTCAGTAGATGTGTTATCTATAATGTTCCGTATTCTTGTACAGACTCTTGGAGTATCCCCGGTTCCAGAGGGAGAGGAGTGACTAGCATTCAGTGCTGGGAGTGAGCTGTAGACACCGAATCCCATGCAGACGGCTTCCCTGGTAGGACGATAGATACAAAACAAAACACATACTTCTGTGTATGGGGGAACATGTGACCTTATCCTCCTATTCCAGACTCAGGCCCTGCTGGCCAATAGCTAGGCCTAAACACTGTCACACTGGGGAGGAAACTTTTTCTCCATATAAAAGGTATTCCTAAAATGTTAGCCACATATGCAAATCCATGGACACTGCAATCAACACAGATGTGTCCAACCAATGGGACATTGCTTCCCGCCAATGGGAGGATGCGTCCAGCCAATCAACCGGAGGATGCGTCCAGCCAATCAACCGGAGGATGCGTCCAGCCAATGGGAGGTTGCGTCCAGCCAATGGGAGGCTCCTTCCAGCCAATGGGAGGCTCCGTCCAGCCAATCAATGGGAGGTTGCATCCAGCCAATGGGAGGATACGTCCAGCCAATCAATGGGAGGATACTTCCAGCCAATGGGAGGATGCGTCCAGCCAATCAATGGGAGGATGCGTCCAGCCAATCAATGGGAGGATGCATCCAGCCAATCAATGGGAGGATGCATCCAGCCAATCAATGGGAGGATGCGTCTAGCCAATGGGAGGATGCTTCCATCCAGTGGGAGGCTCCGTCCAGCCAATCAATGGGAGGTTGCGTCCAGCCAATCAATGGGAGGTTGCGTCCAGCCAATCAATGGGAGGTTGCGTCCAGCCAATCAATGGGAGGTTGCGTCCAGCCAATCAATGGGAGGTTGCGTCCAGCCAATCAATGGAAGGATGCGTCCAGCCAATCAATGGAAGGATGCGTCCAGCCAATGGAAGGATGCGTCCAGCCAATGGGAGAATGCGTCCAGCCAATGGGAGGATGCGTCCAGCCAATGGGAGGATGCGTCCAGCCAATGGGAGGATGTGTCCAGCCAATGGGAGGATGCTTCCATCCAGTGGGAGGTTGCGTCCAGCCAATCAATCGGAGGTTGCGTCCAGCCAATCAATCGGAGGTTGCGTCCAGCCAATCAATCGGAGGTTGCGTCCAGCCAATCAATCGGAGGTTGCGTCCAGCCAATCAATCGGAGGTTGCGTCCAGCCAATCAATCGGAGGTTGCGTCCAGCCAATCAATCGGAGGATGCGTCCAGCCAATCAATCGGAGGATGCGTCCAGCCAATGGGAGGATGCGTCCAGCCAATGGGAGGATGCGTCCAGCCAATGGGAGGATGCGTCCAGCCAATCAATGGGAGGATGCGTGCAGCCAATGGGAGGTTGAGTCCAGCTAATGGGAGGTTGCGGCTGCAGAGAGGCACTCAGAGCCATGCGTATTGGGTGTACTTGTGGGGATGAGCGTGAGTATCTGAAGATCTGTGCAGCCATCAGCACACACATCACAATGACTTACAGGAGTGTGGGGGCTGCAAAGTGCTCATTTAAAGTGCTCCCTCATCAATATTCAAGCTAATAAAACCAAAATTAGAACCTGTGTTCATTACTTATTTTCAAGCCAGTGATGTCATCACTAGGTCTCTGTGCTTCTCTATACAATGCATGCAGACTAGGGCTGAGGGAAAGCTGTACAGTGCGCGACAAGGTCATTAAGTTACCAAACTGTGCCCCCCACCCCCCCTTCCCATTCATGATGTGCAAGGTAAGGGGGTGGCTCTCTCATCACTGCTCCCAGTGCTGGGCTTACAAGAGTAGTGAGTGGAGGAGCGGGCGTTCCTAGGCTGCCCTAGGGAACGCCCCCATGTGATGCTGATCCTCCAGGATTGAAATCTAAAAATCCAAGTAATGAAAGGGACAGGGCCAGGGGCAGTCAGGATGGGGAGAACAAATGACCACATAACACCGGATGTCCTCCAGCCAGGAAACCAGGCGAGCTCCGTCTGGCTTGCTGCAGCTTCTAATGCAGATTGTGAGAAGCTCACAGTGTTCAGTGAGATCAGAAGAAGCCGGTACAATTGTGCAAGACTGGAAGGGAAGGCCGGAGGTCAGATCTGCATTAGTGTTAGCCCCCCGATCGATTTTTATTGCCAGCTGGTCCCCCCCCCCATTAGGGAGATCAAGCCTCTCCGTTTGTCCTGGTGACTATTGGACCAGTGGTGAGCGCATAGGAGAATCAGTCAAACATTCCAAAAGGGAAAACCTGTCTAAGAGGGGATGTCCCTTCATTTTCCCGTCACTTCCTGTTGGGTCACCAGGACAGGAAGTGAGGGGAAATCTCCCCAAGGGGAACAACGTATGAGCTTTAACTCCGGGGGAAGAAGACACCAGATTCTGAGACAAGGACACTTGATTCGGTAGAAATGAGATGTTCAAAATGCAGTTTACATTTCACAAGCGGAGAGAGGGGGGGGGGGGGGGAATTTACAAAGATGGGCTACCGATCCGCAGAGGTGGGGGGTCATCCACCTTCTTTTAGTTTTGTGATTTGGCAACGATTCCACTTTAACTCTAAATAGCGCAGGCCTTAGTCCTGGGTACAGGGCTATTTATGACCACCGCGGGGTAACTCTGTCCTGTCTTTGTAAATCTACCCCCCCCAAGGTTTCTCCGTGGGTGAAAATCTCTTTAAAAAGTCATTTGTTAAGGAATATGTCACATCTCCCCGTCCGGTTCACAACTCATCCTGCCTCCGGACAGGCGAGTCCATTCCGAAGAAGGAGGACGGCTTCTCCTGTAGGTCCCGTTCCCGCTTCACAAAGGCGGTGAAGGACGAGACGCAGTTGCCGATGAAGTGGTCGCTCTGGCCCAGGATGTAGAGGTCGATCTGGGCTACTTCCGGCTGGAGGCTGACCACCTTCACCTGGATGGGAAACAAGGAAAAACGTCAGTATTTGGGGGTCATGGTTTGGGAAAGTCACGCGCACTCAGGAGCTGGAAGACAACATGTGATCAGCGTTGGACCTCAAGGGGCCCCATTGGCTCTCCGAAGGGGGATCTCATACCTCTTTCCCCAAGGCTCTCTGTAACTCGGCGGTGTGAGAGGAGGAGTCGGTGGCCACGTACACGGATCTGGATTTGGTCTTCTTCACCCAGAGGGTCACGGCACGTTTGATCTCCCTAAGGTCCGGGAGACACATCTTCATAGTGAGGGGCGTGGCCTTGTGGCGGTCGTAGCCGACGCACTGCGGAGAGGCCATGAAATGAGGGCCGGCTGTGCCGTCACTCACCATCTTACAAGCATTTACCTGCCGAGGAAACAAGAAATCTTTACTGACCGGCAAACTGGAATCGCTTTCCAAATATTCCGGGAAATCAGTTTTATTATAAATGAAGGAATAAGATTTACTGGGAGCTTCTCTGGATTCAGGAATAGGATTTACAACACATTTCAGTACAACAAAGCAAAGGAATGCCAAATAAACATGAGCTAATCAGAGTCCCCCCTTACATTGGGGTACCCATCAAGAGTCCCTATAAAAGTTTGCCTTTACATCAAAACCGCCTTACATGAGAGGCCCTCCTTAAATCAGAGCCCCCATCAAATTCTCCCTTTACATGAGAATCCCTATTAGAGTCCTCCCTTACATTGGTGCCCCCACCCGAGTCCCCATTTACATCAGGGTCTCCATAAGAGTCCCTATCAAAATTTGCCTTTACATCAAGGTCACCCCTTACGTCACGGTCCCCATGAAAGTCTGCCCATACATCAGAGCCCCCATCAGATTCCCCCTTTTCATGAGAATCCCTATTAGAGTTCTCCCATACATCAGGGTCTCCCCATACATCAAGGTACGCATCAGAGTCCCTATCAAAGTTTGCCTTTACATCAAAGGCCCACCTTCCATAAAGATTCCTATCAGAGTCACCCCTTACATCAGGGTCCCCATCAAAATCCCAATTAGAGTCCCCCCTTACATCAGGGTCCCCATCAAAGTACCTGTAAATGTTTTCCTTTACAACAGAGCCCCATTAAATGACAGTTCCAACCAGAGTTACTCCTTACATGAGAAACCACAGAGTCCCCCCCCCTTACATCAGGGCCCCCCATCAGAGTCCCTATCAAAATCCACCTTTTAATCAGAGCCCCCTTCAGATTCCCCTATATCATGAGAATCCCTATTAGAGTCCTCCCATACATCAGGGTCCCCACCCGAGTCCCCATTTACATCAGGTTCTCCATCAGAGTCCCTATCAAAATTTGCCTTTACATCAAGGTCACCCCTTACGTCAGGGTCCCCATGAAAGTCTGCCCATACATCAGAGCCCCCATCAGATTCCCCCTTTTCATGAGAATCCCTATTAGAGTTCTCCCATACATCAGGGTCTCCCCTTACATCAAGGTACGCATCAGAGTCCCTATCAAAGTTTGTCTTTACATCAAAGGCGCACCTTCCATAAGGATTCCTATCAGAGTCACCCCTTACATCAGGGTCCCCATCAAAATCCCCATTAGAGTCCCCCCTTACATCAGGGTCCCCATGAGAGTCTTCCTTTACATTGAGGTCCCCATCAGAGTCCTTATAAAAGTTTGCCTTTACATCAGAGTCCCCCTTCCATCAGGGTTCCCATGAAAGTTTTCCCTTACATCAGAACCCTCATCAGATTCCTCATTTTCATGAGAATCTCTATTAGAGTCCTCCCTTACATCAGGGTCCCCATCAGAAGTGCCATTCACATCAGGATCTCCCTCAGAGTCCCTAAATGGGTTTGCCTTTACATCAAAGCACCCCTTTACATCAAGTCCACAACAGAATCCCCATTAGAGTCCCCCCTTACATCGGAGTCCCTATAAAACTTTGCCTTTACATTAGAGCCCCCCTTACATGACAGTTCCCATCAGAATCTCCCCTTACATGAGAAATCCCATCAGAGTCCCCACCCTTACCTCCGGGTCCCCATCAGAGTCACTATTAAAATCCACCATTACATCAGAACCCCACTTACATCAGGTTCCCGATCAGAGTCTGAGTTTACATTAGAACCCCCCTTTACATGAGAGTCTCTATCAGAGTTCCCCCTTTACATCGCATCAGAGCCCCACCTTACATCACGGTCCACCTTTACCTAACACTTACAGTGTGACTGAGAGCCTGGAGTGCACAGGAGTGCCCAGGAGCGAGGCTGCAGCAGCAGCCAAAAATGAGTTAGGTCTGCACAGAGGAAGTGCTGTCCTCCTGTAAATTCTGGGGCAAGCACGTGACTGGATGTCAGCACACCAGGGGTTGCAGCAACCAACAATGGTACAACGACAGCGCAGTCAGGGGAAGCTGCACTGGAGACCAGAGGGGATTGTGGATGTTGGGGAGTAACAGAGACAGTATGCCGACCTAAAGATCTGTGTGAGAAGCCACTAACCCTAGAGCGGACTGGGTTGGATTTGGCCCACAGGCCATAGTTAAATACAAATGTTGTTCTTCCCTTACTCTCGGTCCCTGTGACAATGGTCTCCAATACAAAGTAGGGAGGGCGAGTTTCCCCCAGCGGGAACACAGAATGTGCAATCAGCTTTTGAAAAACAGGGTCCAGTGTGCTCCAGACTGTGTCCCCATTACACAACTTTACCTCTATAACTCTTCAGATGACACCCTAAAGTTATGCATTTTCCCTTGTTTTCATTCCCAGCGACCACCGTCCCCAGCACATAGAGTGGGGAAAATTATTATTTGATCCCCTGCAGATTCTATACGTTTTCCCACTTACAAAGAAATGAAGGGTCTATAATTGTTATCATAGGTGTATTTTAAATGATAGAGGCAGAACATCAACCAGAAAAAACGCATAAAACATATAAATGGAGTTGCAGTTCAGTGAGTAAAATAAGTATTTGATCCCCAAGCAAAACATGACTTAGTACTTGGTGAAGAAACCCTTGTTAGCAATCACAGAGGTCAGACATTTCATATAGTTGGTGACCAGGTCTGCACACATCTCAGGAGGGATATTGTTCCAGTCTTCTTTACTGATCTTCTCTAAATCCTTAAGGTTTCTTGGCTGTCGCTTGGCAACTCGAAGTTTCAGCTCCCTCCATACATTTTCTAAAGGATTAAGGTCTGGAGACTGGCTAGGACACTGCATGACCTTAATGTGCTTCTTCTTGAGCCACTCCTTTGTTGCCTTGGCGGTATGTTTTGGGTCATTGTCATGCTGGAAGACCCATCCACGACCCATCTTCAGGGAAGAAGATTCTCATCCAAGATTTTACATTACATGGCCCCCCCGTCCATTGGTCCCTCAATGTAGCAAAGTCAACCTGTACCTTTTGTAAAGAAAAAGCCCCAAAGCATCACGTTTCCACCTCTGTGCTTTATTATAGGGATGGTGTTCTTAGGGTCATAGTCAGCATTTCACAGCCGAGTCGAGTTAATGCCAAAGAGCTCATTTTTGGCCTTATCTGACCACAGCACTTTCTGCCAATCCTTCTCTGAATCATTTAGATGTTCATTGGCATGACTGTACATGTATTTGAAAAAAGAGAGTAACTGCACCGATTCAAACATTTACTGGTGTAATGTTACCATGTGCCACCACCACCACCACCACCTTCTAAAATGGGCATTCACCAGAGCCTAGAAAGAGTTTTGCCTTTGGTTCATCTGGGATAAGGATGAGCTCCAGGGTGTTCGCATACGCCACGTGAAGAGCCCGCCAGGAAGTTGGCGCAGCGCTGCGCTAATCACAGCACCCGATGTGCGGCTGCAGAGATCGGGAAATGTCTCACTGCTTGTGATTAGCGCCGTGCTGCGCCGACCTCCTGGCAGGCTCTGTACGTGGCGTATGTGAATACATCGGAGCTCATCCCTAATGTGGGATAACCACTCCACTGTCCCGGCTTTGCTCCAGCTAGTTTACCGCTAGATACTCCTTATTTCTCCAGATCAGTGATGGTATCCCATAAAAATGAAACATCCATCATTGCGCAACATGTATGCATAAAATATTTATCTTGACTAAAATGTAGGTATTCACAATATAGAAAATGCAAACTCACACTTCGTAGTGCCTAAAGTCCAGCACTGAAGTCCGTCCAGCTATTTGTTTTAGGAATCTGTCACGCCGCTCTGTTCCTCTAACCTGGCGTGCGTTCCAAGCCTCGATCTGGTACAGGTCCGTGAACAGGAAGTGACGTCCGTAATTAACCAGAAGCCTCTACGCGTTTCGCATACACACGCGTCATCATTTTAGAAGGTGGTGGTGGCACATAAATTGGTGAAAAGATCCAGCATGTAGAACGCATGGAAATTTGAGAATATATATATATGATAAATGGAAATGGACTCTGGAAATATTATATACTTATGCATTTTTGATATTTGGCACCTTATTTGTCACGTTGCACTTTATAGAGGTCTTTGGGAATATTATTGATGCCCTAAGGAGTGATAGTTTGCACAATTTTTCAATACTCAGCACTTTATTGTCACGTTGCACATTACAGTAAGGCTGGTTTACAGGGCACATACACCGTGAGGTTGATGTATAGGGTTTACACACCGTATTAGTGGGTAACATTACACCAGTAAAATGTTTGAATCAGTGCAGTTACTCTCTTGTTTCAAATACAACTTTTCCTAAGCCTATGGTATAGGACAATTTAACTGCAGCAGAACACACATACATATATACACACACACATATACATATATATTTTTTTGTTTTTTGTGCCGGTGACACAAAAACTTTCACAAGACTGTACATGTGCCTTCTTGAAGAGGGGGACTTACTGTGTTTGGAAGAAGAAAAATGCTGACTGTGACCCTAACAATGCAATCCCTACAGGCAAGGAGGGAGGTGATAACATTATGCTTTGGGGCTGTTCCTCTGCTAAAGGTACACGCTGACTTTGCCACATTAAGGAACCAATGGACGGGGCCATGTATTGTAAGATCCTGGATGAGAACCTTCTTCCCTCAGCCAGAACACTGAAGATGGGACGTGGATGGGTCTTCCAGAATGACAATGACCCAAAACATACCAAAGGCAACAAAGGAGTGTCTCAAGAAGAAGCACATTAAAAGGTCATGCAGTGGCTTAGCCAGTCTCCAGACCTTAGTCCTATAGAAAATGTATGGAGGGAGCTGAAACTTCAAGTTGCCAAGGGACAGCCAAGAAACCTTAAGGCATGGATGCTCAACCTGTGGCCCTCCAGCTGTTGCCAAACTACAAGTCCCTAGAGGGATTGCAAGCCGCTGACAGTTACAAGCATGACTCTCAAAGGCAGAGGCATGATGGGAGTTGTAGTTCCGCAACAGCTGGAGGGCCACAGGTTGAGCACCCCTGCATTACGGATTTAGAGAAGATCTGTAAAGAAGAGTGGACCAAAATCCCTCCTGAGATGTGAGCAGACCTGATCACCAACTACAAGAAACATCTGACCTCTGTGATTGCCAACAAATGTTTCTCCACCAAGTACTAAGTCATGTTTTGCTTGGGGATCAAATACTTATTTTACTCGCTGAACTGCAACTTGATTTATAACATTTGTATAGTGTTTTTTTGGATTTTAGGTTGATAGTCTGTCTCTCAGAAAAAAAAATGGAATTATATTCAGCGCTGACACACAAGGACAAAAATAAAAGTGAACTGCTAGCTGGTACTCAAGGTTAACTCAAAAAATACCTCAAATAGAAATTAAAATAAAAAACAGTGCTGCGCAATTCATAAATGTCCATACTAAATTTCAAAATACATATATGTATCAGAAAGTGCCAACAAGTGCATGTGGAGACGGCATAAATCACTGATTGGTGCGGTGAAACACACTTTAGCATGTTTACTTTAGCATCTCCCCCCGTGAGATGATTGCGGGTATCCCCGCGGCGATCAAGGCCGCTGGACCCGCAATCGGACTCACGGAGGTCCCGACCGGCGCTCTTACGTGATGGCATGACGGCACATATAAAAGGAACGTACCTGTCCGTGCCATTCTGCCGACGTACATCGTCGTGCGCCGGTTGGGAAGCGGTTAATAAACAATACAAATGGAGAGCATTAGATCGCTTTCTTCTGTTTTATTCATACGATTGAATATCATATTGAGTGTGGATTTGAGGACGGCATCCACAGTGGGGATTTGTCTGCCTGGTGATCTGCTCACTGCTCTATGACCTGTTTCAGGTCGAACCTTTGAGGTGAGAGGCCATCTTTGCCGGTGGTGGAGGGATCACAGTCTCCGGATCTATCATTTTTTGTGTTTCACCGCACCAATCAGTGATTTATGCTGTCTCCACATGCACTTGTTGGAACTTTCTGACACATATATGTATTTTGAAATTTAGTATGGACATTTATGAATTGCGCAGCACTGTTTTATTTTAATGATATTCTGTCTCTATCATATAAATTAAACCTATGATAAAAATGATAGCCCCTTCATTTCTTTGTTTGTGGGCAAAGTTACAAAATCTACAAGGGATCAAATCCTTATTTTCCTCACTGTATATAGCGGTGAATCTCCCCAGCAGGGAACAGCAGGAGACAGCAATAGAAACCGGACAGGGGCTTTCAATATACTTTCAGCATTTTGCATTTCACAATGCAGTGTTAGCCCCTTAGAACTGGTCATTGCATTGTTTAAAATTGCCATAGGCTCTGTAATTCCGTTCGGCTGGTTTTGTGATCCAGACGCACAACCCAGTCTGTGTACACACGATCGGAGATTCCGACGGAATGTGTCCGATCGGAGCGTTTTGTCGGATATTCTGACTGTGTGTGGTCTGCATCGGACTGTTTCCGTCGGACCAAATTTTCCAACTTGCTGGAAATATTTTCAGACAAACTGCTCCGATCGGACATACTCCGATCATGTGTAGAGAATTCCGATCGGACAAAGTGCCACGCATGCTCAGATCAAATTCCTACATCAAAGCTATTGGCTACCAGCCTGAACGTAGTCCCATCGTAATGAAATTACGTCATCACGTTCTGAACGATCGGATTTTCCGACAACTTCGTCCGACCGCGTGTATACAAGTTTCGGACAAAATCCGTCGGAACAAACTCCAACGGATTTGGTTGTCAGAATGTCCGACCGTGTGTACAAGGGCTAAGGGATAACAGGAAGATAATACAAAGACTGCTTCTGCTACTTATACTAACCAGAAATGAAAAAGAAACAACAATATTACTTTTAAAGAAACTTTAAAAGAGCACCCAGCCCTTCCACATCTAATAATATTCTGCAATGGAGGAAGCTGGAGTAGAGCTTACTGTACATGGCTCAAAGCTTATAAAACCTGAATACTAGGGAGGTCGTTACTTACCCAGTCCGATCCAATCCTCAGATGAACCCCCACAAAGGGTCTAATGAGCAAGTTCTGGATGTGCTTGTCCCCCTCTTCAACAATCTTTTTGGACCATACCATGTATTTCTGCAACCCTCGGTGCTCTTCCAGGACAGGAAACTGGGCAGGGGCTCCGGGGAGAGCCAGAACCGGGTGCGTAGAAGGAGGAAACCTGATAAAAACAGCAGAAAGAGCGCCATCTGTCGATCATTCTATCAAAATACATAAACAGCAAACAAAGTGTTACTAAATCCAGGACCCTGCATTCACTATATCTGGTCTCCCACAGAACATGGAAATGCAATCATTTTAGAAAATATAAACTGCTAAATGCCTTTTCTCATCAGCAGTATATAGCAGTCCTGTGACTTATCAGTGTCTGGTTAAAGCTTGTATGAGGAGTTTTTATTCTGCTCTCACTGTCCTATAAGGCTGCAAGACCCTTGGACCTTTGTCTGGACAGTGCTGATTGGCCCTGTGCTGATCATATGCACTCTCTCAAGAAAAAAAAAACTCTCTTGCAATACACACCAATCTGAGCATGTGCAGCTTGCCCCCAAGGTCCTTAGGTTCCACAGTGAGTATAATAAGCATGCTTTACTGCATATACAGACTGATTTTACTGTTGTGGGTTTAGTAACACTGTAATAAAAATGTAATTGCAATGCCCCCTGCATTTGTTTAAAACAGGGATCTCCAAACTACAGCCGGTGGGCCACATCTGGCCTGCTACAAGATTTTATCCGGATCCCAGCTAGGGTCAGTGGCGCATCCCCAATATGCACTGATTGACAATTAAGGTTAGCAGAGGCTGTCTGTGGTCTCCATTTCTAATGTAAGGGGGGGACTCTGAGGGGGTCCCCGATGTAAGGGGGGACTCTGAGGGGGTCCCCGATGTAAGGGTGGACTATGAGGGGTCCCCCAATGCAAGGGGGGACTATGAGGGGTCCCCCAATGTAAGGAGGGACTATGAGGGGTCCCCCAATGTAAGGAGGGACTATGAGGGGTCCCTGATGTAAGGGGGTCCCCGATGTAAGGGGGGACTATGAGGGGGTCCTTGACGTAAGGGGGGACTCTATGAGGGTCCGGTCCCTGATGTTAGGAGGGGGGCCTTTGAGGGATTCCCCGATTTAAGGGGGGGACTCTGAGGGGGTCCTGATGTAAGGTGGGGGGACTATGAGGGGGTCCCCCAATGTAAGGGGGGACTATGAGGGGGTCCCCCCGATGTAAGGAGGGGGGGCTCTAAGGGGGTCCCTGATTTAAGGAGGGGGGGCTCTAAGGGGTCCCTGATTTAAGGAGGGGGGGCTCTAAGGGGGTCCCTGATTTAAGGAGGGGGGGCTTTAAGGGGGTCCCTGATTTAAGGAGGGGGGGCTCTAAGGGGGTCCCTGATGACTCTGATGAGGAACCTGATGTAAAGGTGAATCTAATGTTGGAGGGGAATGACTAATGGGAAATGTGATGTATGGGGGGGACTCTGATGGGTATTTTTTTTGGCCTTCGAGCTGAAAAGTTTGTCTGGACTTAGATAAGATTGTGCATATTCATCAATGGCACCCAGCTGCTCGAGTATGTGTTCCTGTCATTGGGTCAGCCCTCACAAAATGTGTTCATTTATTATTGAGCTGACAATTTACACGGCGCTTTACATACAGTATATTCCCATCACTCCCTACCCGCTAGGACCTTACAATCTAAGGTCCTCATCTCACTCAGATATTAGAGCTAACTATCCTACCAGCATGCCTTTGGGGGCTGAGGGAAACCTGGAGAACCCAGAACACACACACCAGCACTGGGAGAACATACAAACTCCATGCAGATAGTGTTCTTCCTGGGATTCGGACCGGGGACCTCAGAGCTGCTATAAAGAGGAGCTCCATCCTCCCAATGGAAATATCATTCTTGCTCCCACTTACCTTTAATGTTCTTTTTTTCTGCTAAAAAAACATACTTACATGCCCCAGCAGAGCCGTCGTCCTCTTTTCTTGCCCCTCCGCCCTGCTACAGGTCCTGTCCTTCACCTCCATCTTCCCTGCTTTACCTAAATGGAAGTTGCGTGTCTCTACTGGATCCTGGCAGCCAGCCCTACCAACATCAGGTCCCACACATGTGTATTCAGGTATCATTCTATGAATGGGGGACAGTAGGACAGTAATGGCTCCTGGAATATCAAAATCACTTATGCCAGAAAGCATTGCTATCCTCCTTTCATAGAGTAAGTAAAAGCACACAACAGCAGATCTTTGTCCGGTCCTCCTCCAGACCCTGCACTTTTTGCCTCCTAGCACCGCCCCCAGCTACTTCTTGACAGCAGCACAAGGTAAGGGCATGCTCTGCGATGTAAGTGAGGGTGGGGGGCTCTTGACTTTTGATGGTGGGGGGGGGGGGGGGGGGGGAGGGCTATAGATAGAATCGGCCCTTTTGAAGGTGACCATAATGCTGATGCGGCCTGAGATGAAAATTGGACACCCCCGTCATAGACAAAGCATTCAGCTTACCTGCTCATCCAAGTGTCTTTGTAATAAGCGCTGAAGGTAATCCCATCAAATAGCTCAGAGCGGATGAAATCAATGTGAAAGTGATCCCAAAATGGACCAAATGGGTTGCCGTCCTTAAAAAAAAAAAAGAAAAAAATAAGGAAAAAATGAAATAGTCGTGAAAACCTCGGCACAGCCTGTGAGGAGCTGCCTGTGTCCTCACTCAGGGGAGTCACCCGCTTCATGTCATAGAGACAGGATATGATGCGAAACCCATATGTTTCCAGGTGTCCCCAGAACAGATGAGTGGGAAAGTTTCAATGGGGACACCTGCTGTACCAATGACACTAAGGGGATTTTAGTTTGGGGAGATTTCCTCACTTCCTGTTCTGTCTATTGGGCAGGAAGTTAAGGGAAATCTCTCCTACAGGACATGCACAGCACTGTAAACCTGATAAAGGTTTAATTATTCCACACTCCATCCAAAACTGAGCTGGCTAGAGATCGTAGTCATGTAAAGCGGAGCTCTCATCCAATGAGGGGAGGATTTACTAAAACATTAGCGTGCAAAATCTGGTGCAGCTATGAACAGAAACCAATCAGCTTCCAGGTTTTATTGTCAAAGCTTAATTAAACAAGCTGAAGTTAGAAGCTGATTGGTTACTATTAAGGATGAGCTCTGTCGTGTGTTCGCATGCTCCATGTGCAGAGCCCGCCAGGAAGTCGGCACAGCGATGCGCTAATCACAGGCAGTGAGACATTGTCCCTATGTGCGGCCGCATAGATTGGGGCAATGTCTCACTGCCTGTGATTAGCGCAGTGCTGCGCCGAATTCCTGGCGGGCTCTGCACGTGGCGTATGCGAACATGCTGGCGCTCATCCTTAGTTACTATGCGCAGCGGCACCAGATTCTGTGTGCTCACAATTTTAGTAAATCTCCCCCATATTGTCAAGATAGACAAGTCATGTGCGTTCTTCCTTAAATCTCAGTGATCTTTGTGTATTTCTTCCAGATCTGTGCAGTAATCCAGCGTGAGACTTCCTGCAATAAAGACCGCTCACTGAATCTCTTTATACTCGTGCAGGGTGACTGGTCTTGTCTCCACCCCCCCTGCTGTAGTTGACTGGTGGGTGGAGCCTTCTGGACCCCTCCCACACCTCTGCTCAGGTTATCTAAAGCATAGTGATAATGTCTCTGCTACTTTTATATGGTAACATCTGGGTTTGTATAGGCATTTATAGCCTTTGTGGCTATAGAGGACTACATTTAAGTGAAAGTTTCCATTCCCGGAGTTCAGCTTTAAATACATCCCATAAATATTTAGACTTTCTGGATAACATTGGGTTACTGACATTACTGTCTACCTGACAGGTACTCTTTATTCACCTTCATTGGACAGGACTGTTTGTCGGAGCTCCTCTGGGCAGTCGCTTTGAAGCAATAGGCCACGCGCTGGTCCGCCGGCCAAAGTCTGGGGGCCACCTTCTCCATGAACTCCTCCATGCTGACCACTCGGTGATACTTCCGCAGGGGAGCCAACTGGAAGAACTCCTCATAGGGAACGTGAATCTGGAAAACAGGAAGATTATTAGCCAATGGGGAAGCGCTGTGGTCAAATCCATATGTACAGTGGGGACAAAATATTTATTTGATCCCCTGCAGATTTTGGAAGTTTGCCCACTTACAAAGAAATTAAGGGTCTATCATTTTTTTTTTTTTTTTTTTTTTATATCATAGGTGTATTTTAAATGATAGAGACAGAATATCAACCAAAAATCCAGAAGAAACACATGATACAAATGTTATGAGTGAGTAAAATAAGTATTTGATCCCCGACCAACCAACAATAATTCTGTCTCCCACAGACTGGTTACAGTATGTGGTCATGTGGTACACAGATTAGTGCCATCACTGTAAAAAAGGTGCAATGGGGGGGCATGGCTTGGTCATGGCGGAGTGAAGACGCTCACTGCTAGAGCTCACAACTTCCGACCTGCCAAAAACGGCTGAAATGCCCACCTAACACTTTATTTTGACTTTGCCATGACATACCGCCAAAGCAGGAGAACTAGGGGAACATCGAAAGCGGTCTCGGCGGCCCCCGTGAGTTGGTTCTTCCAGGATAGAGCCCGTTCTACGGCCTCCCCGGAGGGGACACGTGGCGGAAGGGAGCCCGCGGACTTACCTTCCCCATCCACGGCTGCCCCACAGCACCCTGTGCCTAGTTCTCTAGAGGGGCTGCCATCGCTCCTGAACCCATCGCCCAGCACTCCAAGCACCTCGGGTACACCCACACAGTCGCCCCAGCTCGATGCCGACATCAAGGCCCTGCAATGTGCACTCCCCACAAAAGCAGACATGGAGGCGCTGGTCATGAGGGTGGAGGAACAGCATCTTTACCTGACTGTCCGCAGGGATAGTTCTTCCTTCCTCCTGCGACGCCACTCCAATCTCCCGGACCTGTTCGCCTTCCTGGACATGGAGCCAATACCCCTTCCAGACTGGCTGAACCCGCTGCCTACCAGGGACTCCCGCTCTGCACCTCAAGCCCTCAGACCGGGCCTACCTCGCTGCTCCACCAGACGTAGGAGAGGACAGCAGACGCCAGCATGGGTACACGAACCCGAAATATGAGCCCTGGGAATGGCAAACGTAAGTGGCGTCTGTCTTGGGCTGGACAAGGCCGGTCCTGCGGCCCTAAATCCAGTGATCACTCCCACCCTCCCTCCCTGGATTTCATGGCACACCCTCCCCCTCCCGGTTCCCTGGAGAGACTCCAAGGTCCTTTTGTCACAGTGCAGAACTAGAAACAGTGCCTTGAACTATCCGCAAGCCTCTCCAGTACGGGCCATCTCTCATTCCAGGTGTGGGGTGTATACAGAGTTCTGGCTGGAATATCCTGCTCATGGCGGGGTAGATAGGTGCTACTCCTTACAGATAGAAGACCTTCATTTTAATACTGCGATGTCTGCATCATTGGTTATGTTTTGAGGGAGCTCATTGATACTTTTAGGGCTGCAACTAACGATTATTTTCATAACCGATTAGTTGGCCGATTAATCGGTTAATAACCTTAAAAAAAAAAAAAAGTGGGTCAAATTGACGTACATGTTCAACCACAGTGACGGGAAAATTTAGAAATAATAGAAAACTTCTTAGTCAAAGGACTTTTCAGACGGTGTATGTGGTTTTCGTTCAGATATTACATTCATTTTAAAAACCAAGTGAAAATTTCAAACAAAATTCTTTCATTCAGCAAATGTACAAAGATTTTTTTGTCTGAATATTCTCATCAGAAAATTGATCGGTGTGGCCAGCATTAGGCTCGGTACACACCTATGCAGTTTGCTTTTGATCTGTTTCTGTAGTGCCTTTTGCTGTGCGTTATGATTTCTGTGCATTTCCGTGATTTTACTGCAATTTGCATTTTTGCTTTTTTTTTTTTTTTTTTTTTGGGCAGATTAAAAAACACAAATTGCTGCAAAAACGCATTGCATGCTTTTCTGCAGCTTCTCCATTGAAGTATATTGAACCAATAAAAAAACATTTTGCGTTAAAGTCCCCGACCCTTTCAGATAGGAACGTGTCCCATAGGAAACCATGTAAATGAACTGTAGTGCATTTCTGCAAAAAGCACCAAAAAACATATAGATGTGAACCAGGTCTAAGACGTTTAGTAACATAATGGGGGTTAAAAAAACTAAAATTAGCCCTTAATAGTAGAAAAAAGCAGATAATCACTACTATAAGGGGTTCATTTTTTTTACTGTAGAACAGTGAAAGTAATATTTATAGGAGCGATTATTTGCTCTTTTTGTACTATAAAGGGCTCATATTTTTTTAACCCATTATGTTACTGGCCGATTAATCGATTATGAAAATAGTAATCGATTAATTTCATAATCGATTAGTTGTCGATTAATCGATTCGTTGTTTCAACCCTAGATACTTTTATGCATACCATTGGGGGTTGTCTCTGTATTTCTGCATGTTCGTCCTTCTTAAAGCGGGATTCCACCCTAAAGTGGAACCTCCGCTGATCGGATCCCTCCCCCCCTCCGGTGTCACAATTGACACCTTTCAGGGGGGAGGGGGGTGGAGATACCTGTCAAAGACAGGTATTTTCACCCACTTCCGGGCATAGACTCCCGTGGGAGTCTACGCCATTTCCTGCCCCGCCGCGCTGTCTGCTGGGACACACACTTGTCCCAGTGACAGCGCGGAGATTTCCTATTGCGCGGCGCGGCTCGCGCATGCGCAGTAGGGAACCGGGAAGTGAAGCCGATTCACTTCACTTCCTGATTCCCTCACCTAGAATGGTGACTGCAGCAGCCGAGGGCCGAGCGATCGATCGGCCTCGGCTGCCGGCATCGCTGGAACCCGGGACAGGTGAGTGTCCATTTATTAAAAGTCAGCAGCTGTAGTATTTATAGCTGCTGGCTTTTAATATTTTTTTTTTGGGTGGAATCCCTCTTTAAATAAAGAATTTAAAAAAATGTAAGAAGGTGCTCCTAACGACAACTCGTTAGGTTCTGTGGACAGGTGTCTTTTATACACATTTCTTCCAATCAAACCTCACCATCATGGGCAAGACCAAAGAGCTGTCAAAGGATGTCAGGGACAAGATTGTAGACACGGCTGGAATGGGCTACAAGACCATCAGCAAGAAGCTTGGTGAGGAGACAACTGTTGGAGCGATTATTCGCAAATGGAAGAAATACAAAATAACCATCAAATCTCCCTCGGTCTGGAGCTCCATGCAAGATTTCTCCTCATGGGGTGAGGAGGATCATGAGGAAATTGAGGGATCAGCCCAGAACTACACAGGAGGATCTTGTGAATGATCTCAAGGCAGTTGGGACCACAGTCACCAAACAAACCATTGGTAACACAATACACCACCATGGATTGAAATCCTGCAGCACCCACAAGATCCCCCTTCTCAAGAAGGCACATGTACAGGTCTGTGTGAAGTCTGCCAATGAACATCAAAATGATTCAGCGAAGGATGGGAAAGTACTGTGGTGAGATGAGACCAAAATGAAGCTCTTTCCATTAATTTGATTCGTCCTGTTTGGAGGGGAAAAAATGCTGACTATGACCCTACGAACACCATCCCTACAGTAAAGCAAGGAGGTGGAAACATTATGCTTTGGGTCTGTTTCTCTGCTAAAGGTACAGGCCGACTTTGCCGCATTGAGGAGCCAATGGGCGGGGCCATGTATTGTAAGATCTTGGATGAGAACCTTCTTCCCTCTGCCAGAACACTGAAGATGGGTCTTCAAGCATGACAATGACCCAAAACATACCCCCAAGGCAACAGGAGTGGCTCAAGAAGAAGCACATTAAGGTCATGGAGTGGCCTACTCAGTCTCCAGACCTTACTCCTATAGAAAAATATATGGAGGGAGCTGAAACTTCGAGTTATCAAGTGACAGACAAGAAACCTTAAAGTGGAAGTAAACCCATCGATTTAAACAGTTTCAAAAAAACGGCATGCCGGGAATGCTAACTGCACATTGGCTGTGCTCTCAACCAAACTGTCAAACCACCCAATGGCTGGTGTCATAACGGATCACATGTGCAGCACCGTGGCAGCTGAAGATTAAACAGGATCAAAGATGGCAGCTTCCGTGGATGAAAACGATAGGGGAGTTTACTTCCACTTTAAGGATTTAGAGAAGATCTGTAAAGAAGAGTGGACCAATATCCCTCCTGAGATGTGTGCAGACCTGATCACCAACTACAAGAAAAGTCTGACCTCTGTGCTTGTCTACAAGGGTTTCTCCACCAAGTACTAAGTCATGTTTTACTTGGGGATCAAATACTTATTTTACTGGCTGAACTGCAACTCAATTTATAACATTTATTTTGTGTGTTTTTTCTGGCTTTTTGGTTGATATTCTGTCTCTATCACCTATGTGCTGCCCCAACGGGGCATAGAATTGATAGAGATTGTTTTCCTAACCATTTTCTATGGCCGTTTATATTTAGTTCACATGCTGCCATCTAGTGACGTTTTGTGGTAATACACTTGTTTCTTATGTTCTTTTTCCCTTATGTTATGACACACTTCCTTTGTATGTAATGCTCCACCCTTCTTCCTGTTATTGTACTTCCTGTGTCACAGATGCAGCTACAAGCCACATGTAGCAGGGCACATGTATTCTGCATTGTAAGCTACAGATAATATCATCTTTTGACCACATAAATACTACAACCGATTCATCTGTTTGTATCCAGTCATCCGCTGTAACCTGATGTTCAGAATAAAAGCATCTTGTGGATGGAATTGGTATTTGGTGAGTTCAAGCTATCTGATGAGGATTGTCCTCAGCGATTATATCTTATACAGGCCAGGCATAGAGGTCTCACAAGGGATAAATCGCTTCCCAACAATCGGAGTCAGAATAACCTAGGATAAAAATTCTAGACCTTTCATTTCATTGTAAGTGGGCAAATATACAAAATCTGCATGGGACCAATAAGCATTTTCCCTCTGTATAGTGGTGTGATCGGATACTAGCGGTAAGTATTCTGAAGTAAACATCAGCACATTGATGTTTCTAGCAGACGTTTGCCATGATAGATCGATTAAAGGAGGGCTCGACAAACCCCGGGCGCCAGGTCGCATTTGCGACTAGAATTAGTGACCTAGCGCCTGGGGCAGCCCAGCTGGGGGTATCCTGCCTCCGTGCACCCCCCCCCCCCGGCCTGATCGCATCGGGCCGTGCCGCTGCCGGCCGGTAATTGAAGCCGCGGCTTTGAGGCCTTCTGCGGTCCTATGTTTCCTGCTGGAATCTGGCGCCCTCTAGTGGCGGCTGTTGATATGACAGCCAGCAATGCTAATGGAGCTTTCACTGCCCACCCATATCCTCCCCTTTTTACTTAGGACCCCTAAACCATGGGTCTTCAAACTATGGCCCTCCAGTTGTTCAGGAACTACAATTCCCATCATGCCTAGTCATGTCTGTGAATGTCAGAGTTTTACAATGCCTCATGGGATGTGTAGTTTCGCAACAGCTGGAGGGCCGTAGTTTGAGGATCCCTGCCCTAAACATTATATATATTTTTTATTCTAACAACCTAGAGAATAAAATGGCGGTCGTTGCAATACTGTCTGTCACACCGTATTTGTGCAGCGGACTTACAAGCGCACTTTTTTGGGGAAAAATTATTTAATTAAAAAAATAAGACAACAGTAAAGTTAGCCAATTATTTTTTATATTGTGAAAAATAATGTTACACCGAGTAAATTGATACCCAACACGTCACGCTTCAAAATTGCATCTGCTCATGGAATGGCGACAAACTTTTACCCTTTAAAATCTCCATAGGCGACGTTTACAAAAATTCTACAGGTTACACGTTTTGAGTTACAAAGGAGGTCTAGGGCTAGAATTATTGCTCTCGCTCTACCGATCGCGGCGATACCTCACATGTGTGGTTTGAACATCGCTTTCCTATGCGGGCGCTACTCACGTATGCGTTCGCTTCTGCATGCAAGCTTGGCGGGACAGGGCGCATTTAAAAAAAAAAAATCTTATTAAAAAAAAAATTGACACTTTTCTTCCTATTACAAGGAATGTAAAAATCCCTTGTAATAGAAAAAAGCATGACAGGTCCCTCTTATATATGAGATCTGGGGTCAGAGAGACCTCACATCTCATATTTACACTAAAATGCAAATAAAAAAAAATAAAAAATAATAAAATGTCCCTCTAAGAGCGATGGGCAATAACTTGGTGACAGGTGGGGGGCTGGGGGCTATCTTCCCCTCACTCGTCTCCATGTCAGGCCAGGGACAGGTCCGGATTGCCGTCACGGACCCGGCTCCTAACTTTTTTAGCTGGCTCCTAGAGTCCAAGCAAATTTGTCAAGTCCTGGATTAAAGTCACTTCCTAGGTTGTAGTCCATCAGTAAAATGTCATCAATGTTTCTTTATTCTAATCATTCTGACATTACAATAGTCTTTGCGGTACTCACATTGCTGAAGGGAGGGCGATGATGATTGTACACAACCCAAGGAGGGACCACCAGAGTCCGGTTCACCATCTTTGCAAACGCCAAAGCACCAAGGAAATGATCTGCCTGATTGCCAAAACGTCCTGCGCAAAAAGCACAAAATATCGGATGCTAGAAGATTGTTTACAAGGCAACCTACCTGCACCCGACTAAGAGGACACTCATCGTACTATTCTATGAATGCCTCCTACAGACTCTCCTCTCCTGAAATACTCTGCACTGCTGGAGGGCTCTGCTCCTTCCTCTATAACCCTCCTCTCCTGAAATACTATGCACTGCTGGGAGACTCTACTCCTTCCTCTAACTCTCCTCTTCTGAAATAGTCTGCACTGATGGAGGACTCCGCTCCTTCCTCTATAACCCTCCTCTCCTGAAATACCCTGTACTGCTGGAGGACTCTGCTCCTTCCTCTATAACTCTCCTGAAATACCCTGCACTGCTGGAGAACTCTGCTCCTTCCTCTATAACTCTCCTCTCCTGAAATACTCTGCACTGCTCGAGGACTCTGCTCCTTCATATACAACTCTCCTCTCCTGAAATACTCTGCACTGCTGGAGGACTCTGCTCCTTCCTCTATAACTCTCCTCTCCTGAAATACTCTGCACTGCTCGAGGACTCTGCTCCTTCATATATAACTCTCCTCTCCTGAAATACTCTGCACTGCTGGAGGACTCTGCTCCTTCCTCTAATGCCGTGTACAAGCGGCCGAACTTTTTGACAGCAAAGGTCAGACGGAATGAATCCGATTGTGTGTGGGCTTCATCGGACCTTTGCTGTCAACAAATCAGACCGACTTTTAGATTTAGAACATGTTTCACATCTTTCCGACAGACTCGAGTCCGGTCCAAAAATCAGTTCATGTGTATGCTAGTCTGACAGACAAAAACCGACGTGAGGGCAGCTATTGGCTACTGGCTATGAACTTCCTTATTCTAGTCCGGTCGTACGTCATCACGGTCGAATATGTCGGACTTTGGTGTGATTGTGTGTGGCCAAATCCGTTCATTCGGAAAGTCCGCCGGGAAGACCGTCCGACCTAGTCTGTCGGAAAGTCCGGTCCTGTGTACGTGACATAACTCTCCTCTCCTAAAATACTCTGCACTGCTGGAGGACTCTGCTCCTTCCTCTATAACTCTCCTCTCCTAAAATACTCTGCACTGCTGGAGGACTCTGCTCCTTCCTCTATAACTCTCCTCTCCTAAAATACTCTGCACTGCTGGAGGACTCTGCTCCGTCCTCTATCCAACTCTCCTCTCCTGAAATACTCTGCACTGCTGGAGGACTCTGCTCCGTCCTCTATCCAACTCTCCTCTCCTGAAATACTCTGCACTGTTGGAGGACTCTGCTCCTTCCTATATAACTCTCCTCTCCTAAAATACTCTGCACTGCTGGAGGACTCTGCTCCTTCCTATATAACTCTCCTCTCCTGAAATACTCTGCACTGCTGGAGGACTCTGCTCCTTCCTATATAACTCTCCTCTCCTGAAATACTCTGCACTGCTGGAGGACTCTGCTCCGTCCTCTATAACTCTCCTCTCCTGAAATACTCTGCACTGCTGGAGGACTCTGCTCCGTCCTCTATCCAACTCTCCTCTCCTGAAATACTCTGCGCTGTTGGAGGACTCTGCTCCGTCCTCTATAACTCTCCTCTCCTGAAATACTCTGCACTGCTGGAGGACTCTGCTCCGTCCTCTATCCAACTCTCCTCTCCTGAAATACTCTGCACTGTTGGAGGACTCTGCTCCTTCCTCTAACATCCATTTTTTCAGATGTCCCCAATGAAAAGAGATCGCTTTATTCCTGTTTCAGTGATTTCCCATCACTTTCTGCATTGTTTCTTTTCCTTAGTAATATGGGGAGTGAAGATTGGTTCTGGAAGGAGAAAATCTCTAGAGGGGAGAGGAGGGTGGAGGACACAATGGTGCTGGGAGTACAGGGACCTCTCCGCCCGTCCCGGATTAGGCTGAGCAGGGTGTGCCGATCCTCCTCTGTACACTTGGCCTCAGGAAATCCATTTTTTTTAAAATACTGAGAATGATGAATATGAGAAAAAAAAGGAGTACGGAGAACAGGCAAGGAGCAGCGGAAGACTGAATGGCCCCCTAGCACACTAAAATCACCAAAAAATGGTGAATGTACATTGCAGGGAAACCAACAATGAGGTTCCCATCCCTGTGTACAGATCTGAGGATTGAATATTATGATGTACTATGAACACTATGATATGGTCAGTGCAAAGAACCTCCGTTGTCTGTAGGGTCAGGGGTCAGCGTCCCCCTCTCTCTCTATAGGGTCAGGTCAGTGCCCTCTCTCTCTATGGGGTCAGAAGTCAGTGTCCCCCTCTCTCTATAGGGTCAGGGGTCATTGTACTCCTCTCTATGGGGTCAGAGGTCAGCATCCCCCCTCTCTCTCTATAGGATCAGAGGTCAGCGTCCCCCTTCTCTCTCTATAGGGTCAGAGGTCATTGTACCCCTCTCTATAGGGTCAGCGTCCCTCTCTCTCTAGGGTCAGAGGTCAGTGTCCCCCTCTCTCTCTAGGGTCAGAGGTCAGTGTCCCCCTCTCTCTAGGGTCAGAGGTCAGTGTCCCCCTCTCTCTAGGGTCAGAGGTCAGTGTCCCCCTCTCTCTAGGGTCAGAGGTCAGCACCCCCCCTCTCTCTATAGGACCAGAGGTCAGCGTGCCCCCTCTCTCTGTAGGGTCAGAGGCAAGCGTCCCCCTCTCTCTATAGGGTCAGAGGCCAGCGTCACCCTCTCTATATAGGGTCAGAGGCCAGCGTCACCCTCTCTATATAGGGTCAGAGGCCAGCGCCCCCTCTCTCTATAGGGTCAGAGGCCAGCATCCCCCTCTCTATAGGGTCAGAGGTCAGCACCCCCCTCTCTCTGTAGGGCCAGAGATCAAAGTACCTCTCTCTCTATAGGGTCAGAGGTCAGCGTCCCCCTCTCTCTTTATAAGGTCAGGAGGTCAGTGTCCCCCCTCCCTCTATAGGGTCAGAGGCCAGCATCCCCCTCTCTATAGGGTCAGAGGTCAGCACCCCCTCTCTCTGTAGGGCCAGAGATCAAAGTACCTCTCTCTCTATAGGGTCAGAGGTCAGCGTCCCCCTCTCTCTCTATAAGGTCAGTGTCCCCCCTCTCTCTATAGGGTCAGAGACCAGCGTCCCCCTCTCTCTCTATAAGGTCAGGAGGTCAGTGTCCCCCCTCTCTCTATAGGGTCAGAGGTCAGTGTCCCTCTCTCTCTCGAGGGTCAGAGGTCAACGTCTCTCTCTCTCTCTATAGGGCCAGAGGTCAGCATTCCCTCTCTATAGGGCCAGAGGTCAGCGTCCCCCCTCTCCCTCTTTATTGGGTCAGAGGTCAGCGTCCCTCTCTCTATAGGGTCAGAGGTCAGCGTCCCCCTCTCTCTCTATAGGGTCAGAGGTCAGCATCCCTCTCTCTCTATAGAGTCAGAGGTCAGCGTCCCCCCTCTCTATAGGGTCAGAGGTCAGCATCCCCCCACTCTCTATAGGGTCAGCATCCCTCTCTCTCTCTCTCTATAGGGTCATAGGTCAGGGCCCCCCTCTGTATAGGGTCAGAGGTCAGCACCTCCTCTCTATAGGGTCAGAGGTCAGCATCCCCCTCTCTATAGGGTCAGAGGTCAGTGCCCCCTCTCTCTATAGGGTCAGAGGTCAGTGTCCCCCCTCTCTATAGGGTCAGAGGTCAGCACCCCCTCTCTCTATAGGGTCAGTGTCCCCCTCTATATAGGGTCAGATGTCAGTGTCCCCTCTCTCTCTATAGGGTCAGAGGTCAGTGCCCCCCTCTCTATAGGGTCAGTGCCCCCTCTCTATAGGGTCAGAGTCCCCCTCTCTATGGGGTCAGAGGTCAGCGCCCCTCTCTCTATAGGGTCAGTGTCCCCCTCTCTATAGGGTCAGATGTCAGTGTCCCCTCTCTCTCTATAGGGTCAGAGGTCAGTGTCCCCTCTCTCTCTATAGGGTCAGAGGTCAGTGCCCCCTTCTCTCTCTAGGGTCAGAGGTCAGCGTCCCCCTCTCTCTAGGGTCAGAGGTCAGCGTCCCCCTCTCTCTAGGGTCAGAGGTCAGCGCCCCCCTCTCTCTATAGGACCAGAGGTCAGCGTGCCCCCTCTCTCTGTAGGGTCAGAGGCAAGCGTCCCCCTCTCTCTATAGGGTCAGAGGCCAGCGTCACCCTCTCTCTATAGGGTCAGAGGCCAGCGCCCCCTCTCTCTATAGGGTCAGAGGCCAGCATCCCCCTCTCTATAGGGTCAGAGGTCAGCACCCCCCTCTCTCTGTAGGGCCAGAGATCAAAGTACCTCTCTCTGTATAGGGTCAGAGGTCAGCGTCCCCCTCTCTCTCTATAAGGTCAGGAGGTCAGTGTCCCCCCTCCCTCTATAGGGTCAGAGGCCAGCATCCCCCTCTCTATAGGGTCAGAGGTCAGCACCCCCCTCTCTCTGTAGGGCCAGAGATCAAAGTACCTCTCTCTCTATAGGGTCAGAGGTCAGCGTCCCCCCCTCTCTCTATAGGGTCAGAGGTCAGCGTCTCTCTCTCTCTCTCTCTATATAGGGCCAGAGGTCAGCATTCCCTCTCTATAGGGCCAGAGGTCAGCGTCCCCCCTCTCCCTCTTTATTGGGTCAGAGGTCAGCGTCCCTCTCTCTATAGGGTCAGAGGTCAGCGTCCCCCCTCTCTCTCTCTCTCTATAGGGTCAGAGGTCAGCATCCCTCTCTCTCTATAGAGTCAGAGGTCAGCGTCCCCCCTCTCTATAGGGTCAGAGGTCAGCATCCCCCACTCTCTATAGGGTCATCATCCCTCTCTCTCTCTCTATAGGGTCAGAGGTCAGGGCCCCCCTCTGTATAGGGTCAGAAGTCAGCACCTCCTCTCTATAGGGTCAGAGGTCAGCACCCCCCTCTCTATAGGGTCAGAGGTCAGTGCCCCCTCTCTCTATAGGGTCAGAGGTTAGTGTCCCCCCTCTCTATAGGGTCAGAGGTCAGCACCCCCCTCTCTATAGGGTCAGAGGTCAGTGCCCCCTCTCTCTATAGGGTCAGATGTCAGTGTCCCCTCTCTCTCTATAGGGTCAGAGATCAGTGCCCCCTCTCTATAGGGTCAGTGCCCCCTCTCTATAGGGTCAGAGTCCCCCTCTCTATAGGGTCAGAGGTCAGCGCCCCTCTCTCTATAGGGTCAGTGTCCCCCTCTCTATAGGGTCAGATGTCAGTGTCCCCTCTCTCTCTATAGGGTCAGAGGTCAGTGTCCCCTCTCTCTCTATAGGGTCAGAGGTCAGTGCCCCCTTCTCTCTATAGGGTCAGAGGTCAGTGTCCCCCCTCTCTATAGGGACAGAGCCCCCTCTCTCTCTATAGGGTCAGTGTCCCCCTCTCTATAGGGTCAGTGTCCCCTCTCTCTATATAGGGTCAGAGGTCAGTGTCCCCTCTCTCTATAGGGTCAGTGTCCCCCTCTCTATAGGGTCAGAGGTCAGTGTCCCCCCTCTCTGGTCAGAGCCCCCTCTCTCTCTCTATAGGGTCAGTGTCCCCCCCTCTCTCTCTCTCTATAGGGTCAGAGCCAGTGTCCCTTCTCTCTCTATAGGGTCAGTGCCCCCCTCTCTCTTTAGGGTCAGATGTCAGTGTCCCCCCTCTCTCTCTATAGGGTCAGTGTCCCCCTCTCTCTCTATAGGGTGAGGTCAGTGCCCAACTCTCTATAGGGCCAGCGCCCCCTCTCTCTCTATATAGGGTCAGTGTCCCCCTCTCTATAGGGTCAGAGGTCAGTGTCCCCTCTCTCTCTATAGGGTCAGTGCCCCCCTCTCTATAGGGTCAGTGTCCCCTCTCTCTCTCTATAGGGTCAGAGGTCTGTGTCCCCTCTCTCTCTCTATAGGGTCAGTGTCCCCCTCTCTATAGGGTCAGAGGTCAGTGTCCCCTATCTCTCTATAGGGTCAGGTCAGTGTCCCCCCTCTCTCTCTATAGGGTCAGTGTCCCCCCTCTCTATAGGGTCAGTGTCCCCCTCTCTATAGGGTCAGAGGTCAATGTCCACCCCCCTTCTATTTCTATAGGGTCAGAATCTCCCTTCCCCTCCTCTCACCCATACACGGACAGTATAGAAGGTATCCGGACGGTTCCCCGGCTCCCCCCTCCACATTCAGCCCCATGAGGAGCAGTACGAGGATCCCGGGGCCCGCCGATCTCCCCATCCCGGCCGGAAATCCTCCACCGGGCGCCGCCATGTTAGTTGTGGCAGAGGGGAGGAGGCCGCCATATTGGAGGGGGCAGAGAGGGGGGAGGCCAGTGACAGAACGAGGCCCCCGGGCCGGGAATTGGACAGCCGACACATTGCACGGGGCCTCGCCACACCCCTCAGTGACCCGAGTGCCGAGAATCCCCGAACATCGACACCCGGATCCGGGTCACTGCGCCCGACACGTCACTCCCACAATCCTCCGCGACTCCGGCCTCCGGGGATAACGGGAGAGAGAGAGAGGGGTGAGTGCGGCCTTCCCCTCCCCCTCACTAATAATATATATACTCGCCTTCCCCTCACTAATAATATATATGTGTATACTCACCTTCCCCTACCCCCCTTTTATTTATTTATATACCTTCCCCTCATTAATTATATATGTATATACACACACACTATATGTATATACTCACCTTCCCCTCCTAGATATATATATTTATATACCCCCCCCCCATATGTGTGTGTGTGTGTATGTGTATGTGTATATATATATATATATATATATATATATATATATATATATATATACACACACACTATATGTATATACTCAACCCCCCCCCCCCCTCCTCCTAATTATATAGATGCATACCTTTCCCTCCCCCCTACTAATAATATATATGTATACCCGCCACTTAGTTACCCTCTCCTCCCCCCCATATATGCTTGTACCCCCCAATATTATCTATACACCCCCCCATAATATCTATACTCCTCCCCCCACATATATACCCCCACGTGGCTGATCTTTCCTCTCCACCCCCTTTATAAACTCACCACCCTTATACAGGGACCCCAATCAGACAATGACATCACACCTCTGTGTATGACATCATCTGTAAGGTATACAAAGGAACAATCGCACATCCCACCGTCCAGTATGCAGTATACAGAGTCTAGTGTGCAGTGTACAGTATACAGAGTGCAGTGTACAGTGTACAGAGTCCAGTGTGCAGTATAGAGTACAGTATACAGGGTCCAGTGTACAGTATACAGAGTGCAGTGTACAGAGTCCAGTGCACAGGATACATAGTCCAGGGTACAGAGTGCAGGGTACAGAGTGCAGTGTGCAGTAACTATACAGAGTCCAGTGTGCCGTATAGAGTACAGTGTCCAGTGTACAGTATACAGGGTCCAGTGTGCCGTATAGAGTACAGTGTACAGTATACAGGGTCCAGTGTGCAGGATACAGAGTGCAGTATACAGAGTCCAGTGTACAGTATACAGAGTCCAGTGTACAGTATACAGAGTCCAGTGTGTAGTATAGAGTCCAGTATGCAGAGTCCAGTGTGCAGTACAGGGTACAGTGTACAGGGTACAGTGTACAGTATACATAGTCCAGTGTACAGGATACCGAGTACAGGATACAGAGTGCAGTGTACAGAGTCCAGTGTACAGGATACAGAGTGCAGTGTACAGAGTCCAGTGTACAGGATACAGAGTGCAGTGTACAGAGTCCAGTGCACAGGATACAGAGTGCAGGGTACAGAGTGCAGGGTACAGAGTGCCGTATAGAGTACAGTGTACAGTATACAGGGTCCAGTATGCAGGATGCAGAGTCCAGTGTGCAGAGTCCAGTGTGCAGTATACATAGTCCAGTGTACAGGATACCGAGTACAGGATACAGAGTCTAGTGCACAGGATACAGAGTGAAGTGTATAGGATGCAGGGTACAGAGTCCAGTGTACAGGATACAGAGTGCAGTATACAGAGTCCAGTGCACAGGATACAGAGTCTAGTGCACAGGATACAGAGTGAAGTGTATAGGATGCAGGGTACAGAGTCCAGTGTACAGGATACAGAGTGCAGTATACAGAGTCCAGTGCACAGGATACAGAGTCCAGTGCACAGGATACAGAGTCCAGTGCACAGGATACAGAGTCCAGTGCACAGGATACAGAGTCCAGTGTACAAGATACAGAGTGCAGTGTACAGAGTCCAGTGCACAGGATACAGAGTGAAGTGTATAGGATGCAGGGTACAGAGTCCAGTGTACAGGATACAGAGTGCAGTATACAGAGTGCAGTGTACAGGATACAGAGTCAAGTGTACAGAGTCCAGTGCACAGGATACAGAGTCCAGTGCACAGGATACAGAGTCCAGTGCACAGGATACAGAGTCCAGTGCACAGGATACAGAGTCCAGTGCACAGGATACAGAGTCCAGTGCACAGGATACAGAGTCCAGTGCACAAGATACAGAGTGCAGTGTACAAGATACAGAATGCAGTGTACAGAGTCCAGTGCACAGGATACAGAGTCCAGTGCACAGGATACAGAGTGAAGTGTATAGGATGCAGGGTACAGAGTCCAGTGTACAGGATACAGAGTGCAGTATACAGAGTGCAGTGTACAGGATACAGAGTCAAGTGTACAGGGTACAGAGTCCAGTGTACAGGATTACAGAGTGCAGTATACAGAGTCTGGTGCACAGGATACAGAGTGAAGTGTACAGGATGCAGGGTACAGAGTCCAGTGTACAGGATACAGAGTGCAGAGTCCGGTGTACAGAGTCCAGTGCACAGGATACAGAGTCCAGTGCACAGAGTCCAGTGCACAGGATACAGAGTCCAGTGCACATGATACAGAGTCCAGTGCACAGGATACAGAGTCCAGTGCACAGGATACAGAGTCCAGTGCACAGGATACAGAGTGCAGTGCACAGGATACAGAGTGCAGTGTACAGAGTCCAGTGCACAGGATACAGAGTGCAGTGTACAGAGTGCAGTGCACAGGATACAGAGTGCAGTGCACAGGATACAGAGTGCAGTGCACAGGATACAGAGTCCAGTGCACAGGATACAGAGTCCAGTGCACAGGATACAGAGTCCAGTGCACAGGATGCAGGGTACAGAGTCCAGTGTACAGGATACAGAGTGCAGTGTACAGGATGCAGTGTACAGGATGCAGTGTACAGGGTGCAGTGTACAGGATGCAGTGTACAGGATACAGAGTGCAGTGTACAGGATACAGAGTGCAGTGCACAGGATACAGAGTGCAGTGCACAGGATACAGAGTGCAGTGCACAGGATACAGAGTCCAGTGCACAGGATACAGAGTCCAGTGCACAGGATACAGAGTCCAGTGTACAGGATGCAGGGTACAGAGTCCAGTGTACAGGATACAGAGTGCAGTGTACAGGGTGCAGTGTACAGGGTGCAGTGTACAGAGTGCAGTGTACAGGATACAGAGTGCAGTGTACAGGATGCAGTGTACAGGATGCAGTGTACAGAGTGCAGTGTACAGGGTGCAGTGTACAGGGTGCAGGGTACAGGATGCAGGGTACAGGATGCAGGGTACAGGATGCAGTGTACAGGATGCAGTGTACAGAGTGCAGTGTACAGAGTGCAGTGTACAGAGTGCAGTGTACAGAGTGCAGTGTACAGGATGCAGTGTACAGGATGCAGTGTACAGAGTGCAGTGTAGAAAATGACATTATGGTGGGATGTGACTGGAGTCAAGCAACTGTCTTCTGGCTTGACTCCAGTTGGGATGTGTATACTGGACTCTGTATACTGTCCCTCCGCCCACACCACACAGGGGAGTCGGCCCTCCGTCCACTCCATGCAGGGGCCATAGAATCACCTGTGATAGACTCCCTTCCTCTCCATCCTCTATACAGAAGCCATGTCCCTCTACATCCTATCATTGTGCCTTCTCCGTCATTCTGCAGGTTTGAAGATGGTGAGGGGGTCACTGCATTGTCTCCCCGCAGGGTGACCAGGAACACACAGACTCAGGTAAGTGATATTCCCGTGACTCAGGAGGCAATCCTAAACTTTTCTTTTCTACCTGTACACGCATTGCCACTGTATATGTACTTTATACGGTCAGTAAGTGGCTAAAACACCTACTGCTTCAACATGCTCTTTTGATGTTTATTGAAGCTTCAATGATGCACATCAAATGCCCTGTGTGTGTTGATTTTCTATTTGTTTTAAAGGGGCTCAGTAGTACCTCCACTCATTAGTACTTCTGTTCAGCAGATCCATAGCTCAGTAGTAACCCCCAGCTCCCCTGCTCCCCCACTCAGTAGTAACCTCAGCCTTGCTAATTCCCTGCTCAGTAGTAACCCCCGGATCTGCTGCTCCCCCGCTCAGCAGTAACCCCAGCTCCGCTGCTCTCCTGCTCAGTAGTAACCCCAGCTTTGCTGATGCTCCACTCAGTAGTAACCCCAGCTCTGCTGATGCCCTGCTCAGTAGTAACCCCAGCTCTGCTGATGCCCCACTCAGTAGTAACCACAGCTCTGCTGATGCCCCCCGCTCAGTAGTAACCCCAGCTTTGCTGATGCCCCACTCAGTAGTAACCCCTGCTCTGCTGATGCCCCCCGCTCAGTAGTAACCCCAGTATTGCTGCTGCCCCACTCAGTAGTAACTCCCAGCTCTGCTGCTCCCCCGCTCAACTAATGCCCCGCTCAGTAGTAACCACCAGATCTGCTAATGCCCCACTCAGTAGTAACTCCCAGCTCTGCTGCTCCCCCACTAAGTAGTAACCCCAGCTCTGCTAATGCCCCGCTCAGTAGTAACCCCAGCTCTGCTAATGCTCCGCTCAGTAGTAACTCCCAGCTCTGCTGCTCCCCTGCTCAGTAGTAACCCCAGCTCTGTTGCTCCCCCGCTTAGTAGGAGCCCCAGCTCTGCTGATCTCTCACTCAGTAGTAACCCCAGCTCTGCTGCTCAGTAGTAACCCCCGGATCTGCTGCTCCCCCGCTCAGTAGTAACCCCAGCTCTGCTGATGTCCTGCTCAGTAGTAACCCCAGCTTTGCTGATGCCCCACTCAGTAGTAACCCCAGCTATGCTGATACCCCCTGCTCAGTAGTAACCCCAGCTTTGCTGCTGCCCCACTCAGTAGTAACTCCAAGCTCTGCTGCTCCCCCGCTCAACTAATGCCCCGCTCAGTAGGAACCACCAGATCTGCTGCTCCCCCACTCAGTAGTAACCCCAGCTCTGCTAATGCCCCACTTAGTAGTAACCCCAGCTCTGCTAATGCCCCGCTCAGTAGTAACCCCCAGCTCTGCTGCTCCCCCACTCAGTAACTCCAGCTCTGCTGCTCCCCCAATCAGTAGTAACCCCAGCTCTACTGCTGAGTAGTAACTCCCAGCTCTGCTGCTCCCCTGCTCAGTAGTAACCCCAGCTCTGCTGCTCCCCCGCTTAGTAGGAACCCCAGCTCTGCTGATCTCTCTCTCAGTAGTAACTCCCAGCTCTGCTTCTCCCCTGCTCAGTAGTAACCCCAGCTTTGTTGCTCCCCCGCTCAGTAGTAACCCCAGCTCTGCTGCTCCCCTGCTCAGTAGTAACCCCGACTCTGTTGCTCCCCTGCTTAGTAGGAACCCCAGCTCTGCTGATCTCCCACTCAGTAGTAACCCCTTGCTCTGCTGATCCTCTGCCGCTCCGTGCTCTCTCTCTCTCTGGTCTCCGCTTACCTTCGGTTATAGCATTCTCACTATCCTGCTGCACAGGTGTGATGTCGGAACCAGACGCTCCCAGAATACAGTGGATGTAAAAAGTCTACACACCCCTGTTAAAATGTCAGGTTTCTGTGATGTAAATAATGATACAAAGATTAATCATTTCAGAACTTTTTCCACCTTTATGTGACCTATAAACTGTACAACTCAGTTGAACAACAAACTGAAATCTTTTAGCTGGAGGGAAGTAAAAATAAAAAAATGTAATAATCTGGTCACATAAGTGTGCACACCCTTACACTAATACTTTGTTGAAGCACCTTTTTGATTTTATTACAGCACTCAGTCTTTTTGGGTATGAGTCTATCAGCATGGCACCTCTTGACTTGGCAATATTTGCCCGCTCTTCTTTGCAAAAACACTCCAAATCCATCAGATTGTGAGGACATCTCCTGTGCACAGCCCTCTTCAGATCACACCACAGATTTTCAATGGGAATCAGGTCTGGGTTCTGGCTGGGCCATTCCGAAACTTTCATCTTCTTCTGGTGAAGCCGTTTCCTTTGTTGATTTGGATGTATGATTTGTGTCACTGTCATGCTGGAAGATGAAGTTCCTCTTCATGTTCAGCTTTCTAGCAGAAACCTGAAGGTTTTGTGCCAATATTGACTGGTATTTGGAACTGTTCATAATTCCCTCAACCTAGACTAAGGCCCCAGTTCCAGCTGAAGAAAAACAGCCCCACAGCATGATGCTGCCACCACCATGCTTCACAGTGGGTATGGTGTTCTTTTTGGTGCTGTGCAGTGTTGTTTTTGCACCAAACATTTTTTTGGAATTATGGCCAAAAAGTTCAACCTTGTTTTCATCAGATCATAACACATTTTTCCACATGCTTTTGGGAGACTTCAGATGTTTTTGCAAAATTTAGCCGGGCTTGGATGTTTTTCTTGGTAAGAAAAGGCTTCCATCTTGCCACTCTACCCCATAGCCCAGACATATGAAGAATACAGGAGATTGATGTCACATGTACCACACATCCAGTACTTGCCTGATATTCCTGCAGCTCCTTTAATGTTGCTGTAGGCCTCTTGGCAGCCCCCCTGACCAGTTTTCTTCTCATCTTTTCATCAATTTTGGAGGGACGTCCAGTTTTTGGTGCCATATTTTCTCCACTTGATGATGACTTCTTCACTGTGTTCCATGGTATATCTTCTATATCTATATCTCTTCTCCTGTCTAATACCTTTTAACAATGAGATCCCTCCGATGCTCTGGAATCTGTCTGCGGACCATGGCTTTTGCTGTAAGGTGCGACTAAGAGAATGTCAGGAAAGACCTACTAGAACAGCTGAACTTTATTTGGGGTTAATGAGAGGCACTTTAAATGATGCCAGGTGTGTACTGACTCCTATTTAACATGAGTTTGAATATGATTGCTTAACTGAACACAGCTACATCCCCAGAGGGTGTACATACTTATGCAACCGCATTATTTTATTTTTACTCCCCCCCTAAAACATTTCAGTTTGTTGTTCAATTGAGTTGTATGTTTTTTATAGGTCACATTAAAAGGTGGGGAAAGTTTCTGAAATGATTTATCTTTGTCTCATTTTTTTACATCACAGAAACTTGACATTTTAACAAGGGCGTGTAGACTTTTTATATCCACTGTATATACACACCAACACATTCCTTGTAATAGGAATTAAAGTGATCCAAATATATATATATTTTTTTAAAGGGATAGTGTAAAATAAGAAAAATACATTTTTAAAGCGCCCCGTCCCTCCGTGCGCGCGATCAGACGCGAATGCATATGCAAACGGTGGTCAAACCACACATGTGAGGTATCGCCGCAATCGTTAGAGCGAGAGCAATAATTCTAGCCCTAGACTTTCTCTGTAACTCAAAACTGGTAACCTGTAGAAATTTTAAAATGTTGTCTATGGAGATTTTTAAGGGTCAAAGTGATTTCACGAATGGGCGCAATTTTGAGGCGTGACATGTTGGGTATCAATTTACTCAGCGTAACATTATCTTTTCACAATATAAAAAGAAAATTGGGCTAACTTTACTGTCTTCTTATTTTAAAATTCAAAAAAAGTGTATTTTTTTCCCCCAAAAATTGCGTATGCAAGACCGCTGCGCAAATACGGTGTGACAAAGTATTGCAACGACTGCCATTTTGTTCTCTAGGGTGTCTGAAAAAATAAAAAATAAATATATATATATATAATGTTTGGGGTTTCTAAGTAATTTTCTAGCAAAAAAAAAACCTGATTTTACCCACTTGCCGCCTGCCATATAGCAAAATAACGTTGGCAAAGTGGTTGAGACGTCATAGGACATGGTCAGGGTAACAAGCCGCTGGGCGCGATCGTTGCTGCGGCGTTTCTGTCTGACACACGCTACTCCGATCTAGATAAAGATTGTCTGGCAGAGACTCTTTACCATGTGATCTGCTGTGTCCAATCACAGCTGATCATGATGTAAACAGGAAGAGCCGCTTATCGGCTTTTCCTCACTCGCGTCTGACCGATGCGAGTAGAGGAGAGCCGACCTGCTGCTCCTCTGACACGGGGGTCTGCACTGATTGTTTATCAGCGAAGCCCCCCCCCCCCCCCTCAGATGCCCACCAGGACCACCAGGGATGGGCACCACTGATGACCACTAGGGATAGAATCCCTGGTGGCCATGGGTGGCAATGTGTGCCTACACAGGATGCCAATGTGTGCCTACAAATGTTGCCAATGTGTGCCCACACGTGATGCCAATCAGTGCCCACCAGCAATACCTGCCAGTGCCTCCTAATCAGTGATGCCAATCAGTGCCATCTATGAGTGCTACTCATCGGTGTCCATGAGTGCCCATCAGTGTCACATATCAGTGCCACCTTATTCGTGTCCGGCAGTGCAGCCTCATCAGTGAAGGAGAAAACTAACTTATTTACAACATTTTATAAGAGAAACAAAGAAAAACATAATTTTTTTCAAAGTTTTCGGTCTTTATTTGTTTAGTGACAAATAAAAAGCCCCAGAAGTGATCAAATACCACCAAAAGAAAGCTCTGTTTGTGGGAAGAAAATGATAAAAATGTAGTTTTGGTACAGTGTAGCATGACCGCGCAATCGTCATTTAAACAGCGACAGCGCTGAAAGCTGAAAATTGGCCTGGACGGGAAGGGGGGTAAAGTGCCCGGTATTGAAGTTGGTTAACTTGTAAACAACAAGTTTGAAAATTAGGCCCGGTCTTAAAGTGGATAAGGCAGCGTTGTCAGAGACTTCTATGGAGGCTTTGAAACACCAAGAAAGAAACATTGGGGATAATTTTTGAAGCAAAGCAACTGCAATGTGTGAACAGGACTGTAAGGTGATCAATTTATTTAGTAAGAGGAGCTTTGGCATTCAGAGTGCTTTTTAAAAAAATAAAAAACACGCCAAATGCGACATTTTGAAGCAAGTGTAAACGGTCCCTAACCGAGTCAGGGCAGTTCTAATGGAAAGGACATTGTCCACCACAGGGATTTAAAAAGCAAGACACAATTTGAAAGTTGAGCAGATCTGTTGTAATACCGGTGCAAAAAATAAAATTCTACCGCTAGTAATACTGTTTTATTCCTCTAGGAAACGGCCGTCCGCTTGGCACCAATGGGGAAACGACATCAGACGTAGCGTTGGTGCAAGCAGTTCGGACATGAAGACGCTCTTCTTTAATGCCACAGTTAACGAAGGTTGCGGTGAGTGGAAGCCAGAGGGCAACCCCCAGCGCAGAGAGGAACGGGCACAGGGCAGGTTTCTACAAGGCACCACTGGACAGGATGTGCCACATACAAGCGAGCAGGAGAGTCCGCCACAGCCAGACCAGAAACGCTTCACCTGCCCCCAGCTACTCTGCGACAAAACCTTTGCCTCAAAGTACAAGCTCTGCAGGTAGCGGTCGTATTGCGGCATGCATAGTATTATTTGTATTTTGTTAAGCCACATGACCATTCCCCCAACACATGTATGTTTCATATGAACGCTTCGGCTTCAGATGCCAGAAGCAGAGCCTATTTCTTCTGGGTCACAGCATTGGAATTAGGAATACAAAGCTGATGCATATTTGAAAGCCAGTCATTGAGCGCATATTTGGTGCCATCGGTTTTGAGCTTGTGCGTCCCAAAGCCAAACTGAACATTCAATTTACAGTAAGGGCCAAGTCCCACTAGATGGGGTGACAGGTGTTTTACCGTCACTGCAGGGACGCTCAGGAAACAATTTTTTTCCTATGTGCCCCATTCGGGCTGTGATAAAATGCAGACATGCTGCATTTTATCTCAGCACACCGGCCCAAATCGCACTGCAGTGTAGCATGCCACCCGATATTGCAGTGAAGAAAGTGTATGTTTTGTACACTTCAGATAAAGCTTGTACAAGAAAAAAGAAGAGGGATGGTGCGGTGTGCTGAATCATGCACCGTACCGCCACCCTACCCTCCCCTAACCAGCTGGCACCGCAGAGCGGCCGGAGCACTGCATGGCTCCAGCTGCTCTGAGATTTGACCGAGGGCACATGTGCATTTGCCCTAAGCCACGGTTCACACCGAATGCGGTTTTGAAATTGTGATACTTCAGCATGGTTTCAAAGCCAGTCAGTGCGATTTCTGACATCGGTGCTACTCCATGCACAGATGTCAATGGACGTCGCACATGATACCTCCAAAAATAATGCCGGAAACTTTTCAAAGTTGGTGTCGCACCGATTTGACTGGTTCCATAGCCGGAAATGGGGTGTGACTGATCTGTCAAATCGCATGCTGCACAGAACGTTTGCGCTCTGTGTGGAAGCAGTGGTTTCTCTGCAGAGGTCTGACATGTCCTGAGCTTTCCAATCAGTAGGCACCATGGGTTTTTGCTAATTGGAGAGGCCTAAAGCTGATGCAGGAGGCATGTTAGACCTCCGCAGAGAGAACACTGCTTCCACACAGAGAGCAAGAGGCCACCTCTGCAGCATGCTGGCAGGGGACAGGCTTTTCTATTGACGTGGTGGCTGCTTTGTAAAGAAGGGGAATGGTAGGACTTTGCATATATTTTGCTTTGATGCACCTGCAAAGTATTTAACCAATTTAAACGGAAAACGAATAAATTTATTTTCTGTAATTGTTTCTAGGCACATGGCTACCCACTCTATGCAGAAATCACACCAGTGCTTTCACTGTGGCAAAATGTTCCACCGCAAGGACCATCTGAAGAACCACATGCAGACCCACAATCCAAACCGCGTGGCTCTCCAGTGCCCAGAATGCAGCAAGAACTACAGCACCAAATACGGACACCGCCGCCACCTCGCCTTACACGCCATCGCCCGGGGAGACCTGAGTTGCACCATTTGCCTTCAGGTCTTCAGAGACCGCCAGTCGGTGTTGGAGCACCTGAAGAGTCACAACCACCGTCCGCCGGCGGGCAACCGGGAGAAGAAGTACCCATGCGAGCACTGCGATCGGTGTTTTTACACCCGCAAAGACGTGCGGCGGCATCTGGTGGTGCACACCGGGCGGAAGGATTTCCAGTGCCACTGCTGCGCGCAGATGTTCGGCCGCAAAGACCACCTGACGCGGCACATGAAGAAGAGCCATTGTGAGGAAGTGCAGATCAAGCTGGAACCCCCAGATGATTTCAGCCACGTGAGCTGCCGACCAGCCATCGTGAAGGAAGAGCACGGGCCGGTCATGTGCATGCAGCCTCGAGATAACATAGCAGCCGGAGCGTACACTACACCATTTCAGCCAATGCCAAGCGCCGCCCTTCCCCCATCTCTGATGCCAAATTCCTTGCCCTTAGGGCTTAACTACCCCACCGAAAGTGCACCTACCTTCTCAACAGAGCCATCGAGCAGGTTCCAGTTCACATCTACCTCATACTTTCCAAAAAGTGAGATGGATCCTTATATGTCCGATGGATCTGGAGGCTTCACCCTCCCCTCCACCGATTTGTCTTCTTTTCCACCTCAAGCGTCCTTGGATGAGTCTTTCCTCTCGGCGTTGTGCGATCCTCTATCCTCGGGCATTGATTTCAGCCATTTTCTCGGATTTTTGCCCATTAACTTCCCTCCGTGTAACCTCCCGGTCACCGGCCCAGAACCGACGGTGGGAGAAAATCAGTCATTTTTGTCTTCTTTGGGCCATGCGCAGATGCCAATGGGCTCCATGGCTGGAGACCTGGCTATGCCTCATTTTACCTCAGACATTAATTCTACCACATTGCCTCAGTTTCACCAAGCCTTCAAGTAAATATGGTGAAAACATTTGTTTGTTTTTTTGTTTTGTTTTTTTGTTTTTCAATTCTTACCTCATTTTGTTGCCATCTTCCAAGCAAACATGTTAGCCACCATCAAGACCTAGAGGTCCTAGGTGACCCTACCTGTCTAGTTTTGGCAAAAACCTGTTTCTCCCACCCCCCCTCCCCAATTGTTCAGCAACAGAGAATCTTACCTCAGGACCAGAGACCAAACCATTCCACGTTTGGTGGAAATAAGAAAGATACCCGACAAATGTGAAACTGGTGGCATTGGCGGAGGGTTGGACAAGATGGCAGGCGTGGTGTTGCTTGAGCCTGCGTTGACACCTCCTCCCCTTAGCCACCTCTGGATGTGTGTAGGAATGGGTCTTCTGAATGAGAACCTGTTTTGAGTCCTCTGTTACCATAGCAGTGCCAATTCTCATCTACCTCTTCTAGATCTACGTGAAAGACTATTCCCTTCCGGAGGAGACCAGTTTGAATCCCTCACAGTGGGATGGTTGTACTAATCCCAGTCGTAGAGCCCACTTCCTTTCCCCCGTCTCATAATACCTCACTATGCAGTTTACAATGTACATAGTCTTCTGACAAACGATAAGCTGTGCCAGGGTGCTTTGGTGCCCCCGTGATGGCATTTTTAAAGAAGTGCTTTAGTTTTGACCACAGTGTTCAAGTTAAGTCCTGCACACATATCTTGCCTATGTTAATCAGGATTACAGCATAACAGTATTCATTCCATGTCTTCTGTCTATATACCTATCAACACAGTGTTTTCATGATGACTTCTCCTAGAGGTTCCACAGCAGTTGGATAGACTACTTGCTGGGGGGCCTGACTGGTCTGTTACAGCCCTCAGCCTATTACGTCTCTTATGGGCAAGCTGAGGTTTGTGTTTCATTTGAACCCTTATCTGAGGTCAACCATGCTACAGTGGTCTGGTTGCTGTGAATGCTCATTTAGTTTGTTATCTACAGTTGCTGATCCCTTAAACAGCAGTTCATACAGTCTACGAATGCCCAACAAATGTCCAAGAATCCAGAGGTTAATGATAACATTGGGGAATGGTGGGGTCTGTTTGGGTCCCCCAAACACATGGAATGGTGTTCTGCTGTGAACCAAATTTGTAATTACAAAAACGTTGAATCTTTTGGACATTTGATTGGCACTTTCCCTAGACCAGCCATTCTCAACCAGGGTTCCTCTAAGGCAGAGGTCTCCAAACGTTGTAAACAAAGGGCAATTTTATTGTCCTTCTGGCTTCAGGGGGGCCAGACTGTGGCCATCGGGAGTAGAAAATGACCAAGCATCAGCTGGAGTAAACAATGACCTATCTTTGGTGTCAGTGAGATAATTGGTATCATTGGGCCCCATTGTTAGAGCCATTGGGAGGAGTTGTTGCGCATTATTGGTGTCACTGCGAGAAATTGTGCCACATCCTTGGTGTTATTTGGCAGTATTGTGCCACCTCGATGGTGTCATTGGGCAGAATTGTGCCACCTCATTGGTGTCATTGGGCAGAATTGTGCCACCTCGTTGGTGTCATTGGGCAGAATTGTGCCACCTCGTTGGTGTCATTGGTAGCAATTGTGACCCTTCATGGGTGTCAGTGAATGAAATAGTCCCTCAAGGGTCAGACAAAAGCAAAGAAAGGGCCGCAGTTTAGAGACAACTGATCTGGTGGTTGATGGGTGTTCCTTGACAATGTAACTGATTGACCTCCCACTTGATGGTGCCCGAATGGTTCTGAGTAACATACCACATACAAAACTACTAGATAAGCAGAACGACCGCAACAGTAATGTAATACTGACATATAATCACACACGTAAGTTGGCCTTGATGGAGGTGTGTTTTTTTTTCAACCCCACCTACTATGTAACATAGCAGAGTCAATGGACACCCCGATTATCTTTTCAGCTGTCTGTTATGGTGGCACTCTGACCACCAATGTAAAGAGGACATTCTTCTTTGACTACCAATTTAAGGGGTGGGGGGATATTGGGGCAGTCTTCTCACTGTCCATCAATGTAAGGGGGACATTCCCAATGACCACCATTGTAAGGAACATTCTTCCCACTGACCCCCAATGTAAGGAACATTCTTCCCACTGATCACCAATTAAAGGAACATTCTTCCCACTGACCCCCAATGTAAGGAACATTCTTCCCACTAATCACCAATTAAAGGAACATTCTTCCCACTGACCGCCAATGTAAGGGCATTCTTCCCACTGACCGCCAATGTAAGGGCATTCTTCCCACTGACCGCCAATGTAAGGAACATTTTTCCCACCAATGTAAGGGCATTCTTCCCACTGACCGCCAATGTAAGGAACATTTTTCCCACCAATGTAAGGGCATTCTTCCCACTGACCGCCAATGTAAGGAACATTTTTCCCACCAATGTAAGGGCATTCTTCCCACTGACTGCCAACGTAAGGAGCATTCTTCCCTCTGACCGCCAGTGTAAGGAACAATTCTTCCCACTGACCGTCAATGTAAGGAACAATTCTGACAGTCAATGTAAGGAGCATTATTCCCACTGACCTCCAATATAAGGGGCATTCTTTTCACGACCTCCAATGTAAGGGACTTTCTTCCCACTGATCACCAATGTAAGGGACATTCTTCTCACTGACCACCAATGTAAGGGCCATTCTTCCCAATGACCTCCAACGTAAGGGGGATTCTCACTGACCACCAATGTAAGGGGCATTGTTCTTTCAGACCTGGAAATTATATCAAAGCCTCTTTTGGGGTACAAAGGTTGAGAAAGGCTGCATTAGACTGTATGTGAATTCTGAGATCTGTGTGTAGGCCCACTGTGTGGAGGTTTCCCGCACCAGATTTACTGTGCCCAGTGACCATTGAGTTGAATCCATTGTATCCAGTGCCTCGTATTTCACTTTTGATGTCCACTGATTGCAGATAAGGGCACAGAGTGCACACAGCCTCAGAGCTGTAGATGGCTGAGTAGCTTCCCTGAGTGTTAATGCAGAATGTATTGATTACACAGATCGTATTCTTTATACAGTCAGATCATTCCGGTGTCAGCGATATCTGCCACATCCAATTCCATGTACAGCATCCACACCAATGATTCGTATTCATTTTAGCTGCACCATCATACTAGCAAAAGTTCCATCCGCCCCGCCAAATTCAGAGGTCTACAGGTTGCTTGTTAGGCTCCTGAAATACTCAGTGCTGCTGGAAGACTCTGCAGCTTTCATTAAAACAAGCCATAGATTATACAATTTTCGAAGGAAGGAAAATTGCTTGAGTCCCCCATCAACACAGTCCGTGTTGGGGGGAATCCCTCCCGCTGCGCTATTGTGTTCTGACAGCGGGAGGTTTCCCCACTGTATAATGATCACTGCTGGCTGCTATAACCACCGGCAGTGACTGCACAAGAAAAAACAGGCTGGTTATACTGAAATCCAATCATGGCTTGGCTTCAGTACAACCAGCCTGCCCATAGATAGATTGAAAGCTGGACGGTTCCTGCTGGATGGTTCCTGCTGAACCGGACAAATCTTGATCCATCTATGGCAGGCTTACTTATGTCTTTTTAGCTCCACCCCCTTTATTCACATTAGGGCACTGCCCCGTCACAGTAATAGGAAAAGTAGAGCTGGCGACTCCGATCATTCTTATAGTAACTTTATTAATTAAGTGAGTAAAAAGCACAGGGGCTAATGTCCCTGTTACACTGGTACTAACTAGAGTTGCACCAATACCCTTTTTCTTACTGGCTGGTACGAGTGCCGATACCTTTGGGGTGCGATTTAAAATCATACAAAATGAATTGTCTCAAGTCGCACTGCAAAGAATCGCATGCATTTTGAACAGGAATGCAACGAGATTCCTGTCCGAATCGTATGCTGTTTCCCGCACCGCACCCGTGACGGCTTGTCATAGTGATTTCAGCCTGGCTTTACACAGGCGAGGTGCAGGGAAATCCCTGCATGCGATTCAGACAGGAATCTCACTGCATTCCTGTTCAAATTGCAGTGTGATTCTTTGCAGGGCGGCTTCAGCCCATTCATTTTGTATGGACCCAACTCGCACTTTAAAAGGTATCGGTTTCAGGTATCGGAGCATTTTCACAAGTGCAAGTGAAAATACTCGGCATTGGTGCGTCCCTAGTACTAACAATAGCATGGGGACGTGGTCACCTCGAGCTGCCAATCAGAATATCTGCATTAGAAGCACGCGGTGGATGCTGTCGGTTGTTAGATTTCCAGGCAGCTTCTGACTTTTTTTTTTGTGCTTTTTTCTGAAACGCACTACAGTCCACCTAACAGCCGCTGCGTTTTTGGAAAGGGTCAGGGGCTTCTTTTAAAAGCAAAACAGTGCGCTTTTGGTCCAATAAACCTCAATGGAGAAGCCGCAGAAAAGCATGTAGTGCATTTTTGCCACGTTTTGCATTTTTTTTTTATATGTGCCCAACAACAAAATTGGCAAACCACCCCCCCCAAAAAAAAAAAAAAAAAAAAAAACACAAAATGCACAGCAGAGACGGATCAAAAGCAAACTGCATAGGTGGGACCCAGGCTTGAAACTGGAGCACTGGAGCTGATTGGTTTCTCTGCACAGCTGCACCAGATTCTAAGGGCTGGTTCACACCTATGCGTTTTTTAGACCCCTTTCACACTGGCACCACTTCGCGTTAGCGGTAAAGCGATGCTAGTTTTAGCAGTGCTTTTCGTCTGCTAGCGGGGAGCTTTAACCCCCGCTGGCGGCCAAAGAAAGGGTTAAATGCGCCTGCAAAGCGCTGCTGCTGGAGCACTTTGCAGAAGGTGCCCAATAATTTCAATGGGTAGGGGTGGTGGAGGAGTGGTAATGGACAGGGGCGATGGAGGAGTGGTAATGGGCAGGGGTGGTGGAGGAGTGGTAAAGGGCAGGGGCGATGGAGGAGTGGTAATGGGCAGGGGCGGTGGAGGAGTGGTAATGGGCAGGGACGGTGGAGGAGTGGTAATGGGCAGGGGCGATGGAGGAGTGGTAATGGGCAGGGGCGATGGAGGAGTGGTAATGGGCAGGGGCGGTGGAGGAGTGGTAATGGGCAGGGGTGATGGAGGAGTGGTAATGGGCAGGGGCGATGGAGGAGTGGTAATGGGCAGGGGCGGTGGAGGAGTGGTAATGGGCAGGGGCGGTGGAGGAGTGGTAATGGGCAGGGGTCGGTGGAGGAGCAGTGTATTCCACGCTCCAAAGATGCTGCTTACAGGACTTTTTCTTAACGTCCCGCCAGCGCACCGCCCCAGTGTGAAAGCTCTCAGGCTCTCACATTGGGGCTGCAGGGAGACATTTTTCAGGCGCTACTTTTAGCCCTTTAGCACCTGAAAAACGCCTCCAGTGTGAAAGGGGTCCAAGTGCATTTTCAGTTTTGCAGGAAACACAGTACAGTCTATTTAACATGGTTTCCTATGGATGTAGTTCACATCTGTGCATTTTATGGGAAAGGGTAAGGCATTTTATTCTGGTTTTTGGTTCGATAGACTTCAATGGCTCAAAAATGTGTATTGGAAAAATGCAAAATGCACCTGGAAACTGCAACTCGCCTCGGGGTGAATCAGGCCTTACTTCAGCTTTTTCAATTAGACTTTGACAGTAACACCCCTTTCACATTGGGGCAGTTTTCAAGCGCTTTAGTGCTAGAAATAGCCTCTGCTAAGCGCCTGAAATCCTCCTCCCATTCGTTGCAGTGTGACTTTTCACACTGGGGCGGTGCCCTTGCGGGACGTGCCGAAAAGTCCTGTCTTTTGGGCAGAAGTGCTGTAATTAGCGCTCCCAAAATGCCCCGCCCATTGGAATTAATGGGAAACGTTTTGAAAGCCACAAAAAATTGGAATTTTTAACACCGAAAAACGGTGCCAAAGCGCCACTTAAACTTATTTTTTATCAGAAAAAATATCAAAGCTTAAACTTCAGTCCAGTGGCTATGCCTAGGCTGAGAGGACATTAGTCTGCTGCAGGAAGGAGGAAGCATTTTCTCAGTCGCCTCTCCCTAAGTCATCACTTATAAGGTCACAAGGAAAGGTTACAGGGGCTGATCTCCGCCAGACATTTGTAAAACAACAGGCACCAGGATTTACATTATTATGTCATCTCTGAGCCGGCATTTCAGTCCAGGAAGTAATGGTGACCCTGAAAGCCTGAACAAAGATGGTGCTTGCCTTCTGGAAGAAACTAAAAAAAAAAAAAAAAACATTGCCAGGTAGAGTACTGTACTAAATATTTACACTAACACATTATTAAACAGTCACATGAGGTTCCTCTGGGGATTTCAGTCTTTCATATCAAACAGAATTTGGCACTAGTGATCCGCACAATCCTCATACACCTCCTGGTCTGTTTTATCACTATAAACTCTGGAAGAATGTACTTCCTGTTTCGGGAATATAGGATTCTTTGTAGCACTTGATAAATATTACAGTGATCCTCCCTTCTCAGATCTTCAGACTTTAGAACCTTCTTTTAGATTCCAGCTGCCATTTTCCATATCCCAACCGTCATTTTACAGAACCCAACCGTCATTTGATGTACTTCTTGTTTCAGGAATATAGAATTCTTTGTAGCACTTGCCTTATAAAGGTTACAATGACCACCCCCCCCCCTTCTCAGATCTTCAAACATTAGAACCTTCAGAGCACAGCTATTATTTTCCAGATTCCAACTGACATTTGATGTACTTCCTGTTTCGGGAATATAGATTTCTTTGTAGCACTTTCTTTATAAAAGAGTAGAATGATCGTCCCTTCTCAGATGTTCAAACTTTAGAACATTCTTTCAAATCCCAACCGTCATTTCCAGAACCCAACCGTCATTTGATGTACGTCCCATTTCAGGAATATAGGATTCTTCGTAGCACTTGCCTGATAGAGATTACAATGACCCTCCCGTCTCAGATCTTCAATCTTTAGAACCTTCTTTCAGAACCTAACTGTCATTTCATGTACTTCTTGTTTCAGGAATATAGAATTCTTTGTAGCACTTGCCTGCTAAAGATTACAATGATCCTCCCTTCTCAGATCTTCAAACTATAGAACTTTCTTTTAGATCCCAACCGTCATTTTCCAGATCCCAACCGTCATTTTCCAGAACCCAACCGTCATTTTACAGAACCCAACCATCATTTGATGTACTTCTTGTTTCAGGAATATAGAATTCTTTGTAGCACTTGCCTGATAAAGATTACAATGATCCTCCCTTATCAGATCTTCAAACTATAGAACTTTCTTTTAGATCCCAACCGTCATTTTACAGAACCCAACCGTCATTTTACAGAACCCAACCGTCATTTGATGTACTTCCCATTTCAGGAATATAGGATTCTTTGTAGCACTTGCCTGATAGAGATTACAGTGATCCTCCCGTCTCAGATCTTCAATCTTTAAAACCTTCTTTCAGAACACAACTGTTATTTTCCAGAAACCAACCGTCATTTGATGTACTTCTTGTTTCAGGAATATAGATTTCTTTGTAGCACTTCCTGATAAAGATTACAATGATCCTCCCTTATCAGATATTCAAACTGTAGAACTTTCTTTTAGATCCCAACTGTCATTTTCCAGAACTCAACCGTCATTTGATGTAGTTCCCGTGTCAGGAATATAGAATTCTTTGTAGCACTTGCCTGATAAAGATTACAATGATCCTCCCTTCTTAGATCTTCAAACTGTAGAACTTTCTTTTAGATCCCAACCGTAATTTGATGTACTTCCCGTTTCAGGAATATAGGATTTTTTGTAGCACTTGCCTGGTAGAGATTACAATGATCCTCCCGTCTCAGATTTTCAATCTTTAGAACCTTCTTTTAGATCCCAACCGTCATTTTCCAGAACCCAACCGTCATTTGATGTACTTCCTGTTTAAGGAATATAGAATTCTTTGTAGCTCTTGCCTGATAAAGATGACAGTGATCCTCCCTTCTCTGATCTTCAAACTATAGAACCTTCTTTCAGATCCCAACTGGTATTTTCCAGAACCCAACCGTCATTTGATGTACTTCCCGTTTCAGCAATATATCATTTTTTTGTAGCACTTGCCTGATAAAGGTTGCAATGATCCTCCCTTCTCAGATCTTCAAACTGCAGAACTTTCTTTTAGATCCCAACCGTAATTTTCCAGGGGAACAATAGCACTTAGAGGAAATATGGAGTGGAGTTTTTAGTAGGTGAATTGTGAAATATCGCATATGAATAATAATATATTTTTTTAGGATCTTTTTCACGTTTTCCCCGACTATTCACAACTGCTTTTTATTTAGGGAGGTCAAATGCGGAGGCAGCATATATATATATACACACACACACAATCAGAGAGTGACAATCTGAAGGAAAACAGCCTCTGCTCTTTTCCTCTAGAAATCACATAAGGCATTGTGCTAGGAGTTCCAATACTTTTGTTTGAAAAATAATTGTTTATATTCATAAATAACATCCATTAAAAAAAAAAAAAAAAATATATATATATATATATATATATCACACACACACCTTAAAATATACCAAACCAAAAGTTAACAGCTTGGATAAAATTGATAACGCCAAGCATACCCTTTCCTCCAGATGACAGAACATTATATGAATGAGTCAGATTGACAGATATAGAACGTTTAAATCTGGCCTCCAGTCTTGCACAGCTGTACCGGCTCCTCTTTTCGACTGAAATTGCTTCCTCTGATTTCACTGCACACTGTGAGCTTCTCACCATGTGCATTAGAAACTGCAGCAAGTCAGGTAAAGCCCCGCCTCATTTCCTGGCTGGAGAACTATTCAATGTGTTCAGTGTTTTTCAGTTCTTTCCTTTATGGAGGCTCAGCATCACCTGCGGTGGCCTGCATGGAAATACAGGTTGCTTTATTCAAGACTATCATCCACCCCATCAAAGAATTTTGATATTTGCGTAGCTCCTGCCAAGAGCCAGCCCGCTGCTTGCATCAGGATTGAGGACTCTTCAGGGGAGTACTGGGGCAGGGCGCTGTGATGTTTTCAGGTAGCTATGTGCAGCACCCTGCTGGCTCCTCCCACCAGCCTACATTGCATAGAAAAGCACAGAGACCCAGTGATGACATCATTGGGTCTAAAATAAGGTTATGCAATGGGAAAAATAAATAGGATAGGAGGAACCAGGAAAAGCAAACTTAAGCTTTAATAGACAGGAAATCTTTATGGAGAATTGGATTGACAGATATCTCATTTAAAAGTGACTTTGTCAGAGGGTGGACCTTCCTAGCCGATGGTGCATTGAATAGCTCCAGGTGCTCACAGGGGTGCCAAACTGCAGCCCTAAAGCTGTTGCAGAACTACAAGTCCCATCGTGCCTTTAGGAGTCAGGCTTGTAACTGTCAGCCTTGCAAGGCCTCATGGGACTTGTAGTTCCACAACAGCTGGAGGGCCGCCAGTTTGGCACCCCTGGGCGTGTCCCCCCGCTGTAGTGTTGTTGGGGGGGGTCGGCAGGATAAACCACAGCAGCCACCAAGGAGTGGCACCCAAAGCTCCTCCAGCTTTTATCTCTGTCGCCCTCTAATGTCCTGTCCTGGGATATTCTCGGGGTTTTTGTTTCTGTACACCGAGGTCCTGACACTGAACTAAAAGGCATGTGCTGTGTAGAGCTTTCATCCTTTAGCATCTCTCAGCATTAAACATTTTAGTTTTTTTTTTTTTTTTTTTTTTTCTAACGCTAGAAAGTGACAGTTGGAATTTTAGCAGGTAATAACTCCAATTTGATTGGCTGTTAATTGTAAATATAGCTAAAATGCTTTCAATCAGGGCCTGTGTCGACGGGCCTTTCGGCAGTTTCGAGGCTCGGTTCACACTGCCGCGACTTTGGATCCGACCCAAGTCGCATGACAGGTGAAATCCCATGTTGGTCAATGAGAGCCGTCTTAATTAGCACTACTGAAGTCGCCCCGACTTTAGAAAAGGTTCCTGCACAACTTCAAGGTGACTTCTATCCGACTTGTACCCATGGACTTAATGGAAATTGTCTCCAAGGTCCTCATCTATATGGATGTGATTTGGATCCGATGTTACTTGAAGATTGCCCAGGCATTCCCTGAAAGTCGCTAGCAAATCGCCAGGAAGTCGTCTGGTAAAAGCGCTACTTTCAGGTCATGGCAGTGTGAACTGAGACCACTCAGAATTAGTTGGGCAATGGACCCCCCCCCCCCCCCAAGGGGTCTATCACCGGCACTTGCAGCCAAATCCCTTGGGCCACTACATCCTAAAGCCTTCCTATAGATTTGTATTAGAAGCCAGAAAATCCCATCAACACAGGCCCTGAACTGTTTTCTACACATGCCGGTTTATTGAATAAGGCAAAGTGCAGTAAGCTATAGAGACCGGGTATCAGATCTGTGAAAGGTCGGTTCTGGTCGCTCCATATCGTGCACATTGCTCTTCACCTTACCGAATAACCCCTTCCATCCTCTGTTCTATCTTTATATCTGTGCTTTGGCCCTTTGATTTGGGCACCAGCAGCATCACTTCACACTGTGGACCAATCACTGACATTGTAGCACTTTGAGATTGATAGTTTGCCTGAATAGTAGATTTCAGACAATATTTTTTTTTTTAATACAGATGGGGCGGGGGGGGGGGGGGATACAATATTCTATTTTTTTTTTTTTGGTTTAAAGAGTGAAGTTTGCTAAATAAAAATTTACTAGAGAGCATTTGGTTTTGTGTGTTTATTTCAGCCACAGGCAATAATTATTAACTTTAAAGGGTCACTCCACCCAAAACCGATATTTAGTTGGTGGAGAACTACCTGACCGGATTCAGGGACCTTTGTTGGTAAGATCTTTGGGTTCCAAGGTCTGCATACTTTCAGTGCTTATTATGCGGTCTTCCTACCATCCTTGGGCTGGGTTCCTGGGTCTGTACACCCACTGTGCCCATTATGAGGGGTTCCCACCATCCCCGTATTGAGTTTCCGGGCTTGTACACCCACTGTGCATTATGAGGGGTTCCCACCATCCCCGTGTTGAGTTTCCGGGTTTGTACACCCACTGTGCCCATTATGAGGGGTTCCTACCATCCCTGTAAACCTGCTTTGCCCATAAGGAGTTCCCACCAACCCTGTGCTGAGTCCCCGGGTCTGTACACCTGCTGTGCCCATTATGAGGGGTTCCCACCATCAATGTGCTGAGTTCCCGGGTCTATATACTTTCTGTGCCCATTATAAGGGGTTCCCACCATCCCTGTGCTGAGTCCCCCGGTCTGTACACCTGCTGTGCCCATTTTGAGGGGTTCCCACCATCAATGTGCTGAGTTCCCGGGTCTACACCCACTGTGCCCATTATGAGGGGTTCCCACCATCCCTGTGCTGAGTTCCCGGGTTTGTACACCCACTGTGCCCATTATGAGGGGTTCCCACCATCCTTGTGCTGAGTTCCCGGATCTGTACACCCGCTGTGCCCATCATGAGGGGTTCCCACCATCCTTGTGCTGAGTTCCCGGATCTGTACACCCGCTGTGCCCATCATGAGGGGTTCCCAGCATCCCTGTGTTGAGTTTCCAGGTTTGTACACCCACTATGCCCATTATGAGGGGTTCCCACCATCCCTGTAAACCTGCTGTGCCCATGAGAAGTTCCCACCATCCCTGTGCTGAATTCCTGGGCCTGTACACCTGCTGTGCCCACTATGAGGGGTTCCCACTATCCCTATGCTGAGTTCCCGGTTCTGTATACTTGCTGTGCCCATTATAAGAGGTTCCCACTATCTGTGTGCCGAGTTCCTGGGTTTGTGCCCATTGTGAGGAGTTCCCACCATCCCTGTGCTGATTTCCCGGGTCTGGACACCTGCTGTGCCCATTATGAGGGGTTCCCACCATCCTTGGACTGGGTTCCCAAGTCTGCACACCTACTCTACCCATTATGAGGGGATTTCATCATACCTGCACTGAATTCCCGGGTCTACACACCTGCTGTGCTCATTATGAGCAGCTCCCACCATGTGCTATGTCTGTCCATCAGCTGTAGCCATTATGAGGGGCTTCCACAATCCCTACTGGATCCGTTATTTTCTATTATGACGACAGGTGGCATCAATATTCAAATCAAAGCTTATGGCTCCAAATTGTCCCAGGCCAAAAAAAAAAAAAAGAGAACCATCTCAAGGCTCCAATGCAGTCCCTGATATTGGGCCATCAAGGCTCATTCATATGGCCATTCACCATCCAGTTAAGCATGTTTCTGCAGTGAGTACAGACAGTTTACATATCTATTATATTCAGAATACTTTATTGATCCCAAAGGGATATATATATATTTTACCCCCTGCATCCAAAACTCTCATATTTCCCCGGAGTAATCCTTTGGGGTAAGACCTTATGAAGCAGAATTACCATTATGTATAAATCTCATTCACAGAGATATATATATATACATATATATATATATATATATATATATATATATATAAACCTTTATCTTATCCTTACAGAGCCCGGGACATTTAGTGTACTTCCATTTTTGTATAAAATGCAATCTATAGTTTTTACATTAACATTTATTTTAGGCTAAACAAGGCTTACCAACGGCTGCATGAAGTGTCCATCGCTGACAATACCAGACAGGAAGCTCTACGTAGGATTTCAATCCCTCTGGACTGGAACTCTGTCCTCAAACTTTTACACATAGATCTGTAGAAGTTTGTAGCCTCTTAATTACGATCCGAGCCTCTTTTTGACACTTGTTTAAGTTAAAATTATTTTGTTTGCCAAAATATTACTTGGAACCCCCCCCAAACAATTTTTTTTAATTTTTTTCAGACACCCTAGAGAATAAAATTGCGATCGTTGCAATATTCTGTCACACCGTATTTGCACAGCGGTCTTGCAAGCACAATTTTTGGAGGAAAAACGACAGTAAAACAGTTAGCCCATTTTTTTATATTGTAAAAGATAATGTTACGCCGAGTAAATTGATACCCAACATGTCACACTTCAAAATTGCGCCCGCTCATGGAATGGCGACAAACTTTGACCCTTCAAAATCTCTATAGTCGACCTTTAAAAATGTCTACATATGAATATAAATATAACGCTCGCAAACACAGTGGGTGAAAATACAATCATTGATGAACAAAACAAAAGTCCAAATAAAGTGACTTATGCCGCGTACACACGGTCGAACTGTTTGACGTACTTAGTCCGTCATACAATCCGACGGACAATCCGGCGTACTTTCCACTGAACGGACTTGACCACACACGGATACACAAATAGTCCGTCGAAAGCTTGCGCGATGACGTGTACAGCACGTACGACGGGACTAGAAATAGGAAGTCCAAGACACAGCAAAGCCCTGTAAATCCTTTCTGGGCATGCGCCATTCTTAGTCCGTCGGACTAGCATACTGACGACCGTATTGTCCGCTGAAACCAAAGTACGACGGACAGATTTTTGGAAAAACCGAAATTCTTAGTACGCCGGACTACACGCTGAAAAAGTCCGCTGAAGCCCACACACAAGCGGATTGTCCGCTGAAATGTGTTTCAACGGACTAAGTACGTCAAACAGTTCGACCGTGTGTACGCGGCATTAGGCTCGGTTCACACAGGGGCGACTTGTCCAGGCGACTTTACCGCCTGACAAGTCGCACTCCGTTCTGTACTATTGAACCGTTCTAATAGGAGCGACTCAAGTCGCTCCGACTTAGAAAAAAGGTTCCTGTACTACTTTTGGGGCGACTTCAGGCGACTTGCATTGACTTCTACACAGAAGTCGTTTTGCAAGTCGCCGCTGAAGTCGTGTGCAGGTCGCGTCTGTGAGTCGCGCGGCAAGTCGTGCCGCCCCTGTGTGAACCGAGCCTAAAGGAGCTCCAATCCAAAGTGATGGAAATATCAGGTGCTTCAGAAATATTCCGGGTGTACAACACCCCCTCATGTATCCCCACTCACCAGATCACAACGACCCCCAGATTTCCAGTCTGGTGGGTCACTTATAACTTGGTAAAGATATCCTGGCATGGCGGATAAGGTGTCAAGTCATCAGGTCTAGAATTCCTTTATGAAGTTTCTCAGACAGACAGACAGGTACCCAGAAGTAAAAAAAAATAATGGAACCAATAGTGGAGTACCATTAAAAAAAAGGTTGTTTTAAGAGGGAGGGGGTACTTACAAAAGGTAAGTTCAAACGAGCCTCAAACATGGAGCTGCGAGTGTAAAAAAAACACCGTTCCTGGTGTGCGTTCCACGGGACCGGAAGTGGCGTCGTCATCATCAGGGACCGCTCTCCAAGAATTAGAATAGTATAGGCAAGCAGCAGATCTAAAGTATTTTTTTTTTGGCTTTAGGTCCTCTTTAAGGCAGGGCAGATACAGACAACAGGGTTTTGACAATTAGCCGATTTGAAATTTTGGCACGCCATCCCAGTTTAACCACTTTAGAAGATTTACTCCCCTTCCTGACCAGGCCATTGTTTGCAATACGGCACTGCGTTACTTTAACTGACAATTGCGCGGACGTGTGACATTGTATACAAATAAAATTGATGTCCTTTTTTCCCCACAAATAGAGCTTTCTTTTGGTAGTTTTTGCTCACCTCTGTGGTTTTTATTTTTTGTGCTATTACCAAAAAAAAAGCGTAAATTTTGGAAAAAAAAAAATTTTTTTTTACTTTCTGCTATAAAACATTACCAAAAAAAAAAAAAAAATCGAATTTCTGCTGCAATTCAGGACAATTTGTATTCTGTATTCTGGTAAACATATAAGTGTATATTGGTTTGCGCAAAAGTTACAGCGTCAAATGGGATATTTTCCTTTTGTTTATTTTTCTTTTTTACTAGTAATGGCGGCGATCGGCAACTTATAGTGGCACTGTGAAATTGCGGCGGAAAAATCGGACACCTGGCACTTTTTGTGTACCAGTGACACTATGACAGTGATCAGTGCAAAAAATATGCACTGTCACTGTACTAACACTGGCTGGGATAAACGTGTTCCCTAGTAGCGATAGCCAACTGTGTGGGGGATGTTCTCTTGACTGGGGGAATGTAAAAATCTTAGCAGGAACACAGGATCAGCACATTCCCCTCTCAGAGAACGGCAATCTGCCTTGTTTACATAGGCAGATCGTCATTCTCCTGAATGATCAGCGGGTGCCGTTGGACATCGCGTACGCTGGACCCGCTGATTGGCTCCCTCTGTGTCCAACCGCAGTGGGAATGGGTCACCGGCAGTGCATGCCCCAGACCCAGGAACTGTCAGATCACGTACCAGGTACGTAATCTGGCGCAAGGCGGCCGCCCTGCCGCAGTAAATCTACGGTGGGCGGACGCTGAGCAGTTCAAATTAAAAGGGTCCAGTTTAAGACCCAGTCCCTATAGTGCATATACTCATCAGCTCTCAACCTGCTACCCCACCCCCATCTCTCCATTCAGCAACAAGATTGAAGAGGTGTAATCAATACTTCCCAGTATGGTAACAGCAAGGGGTTCCTCTCTGGATGCAGCACTTGCAGCCAATTGACAGACCAAAGTGCTGTCTCGTGGGGATAGTAAAAGTGACCCTTTTCTTGTGTTCGCTTTCAGCAGAAAAACCTGAATTCAATTACTTTTTTCTCTTCATTTCCTGATTATACTTGCCCTCTGCTTCCCTGTCAATGCCGTCTCCCACAGAAGAGAAGGAAATTTGAGAAGTAGCACAAGGGTAACATTTAAAGAGACTTTGTCATTTAGGGCAAAAAGGGACAGTGCCTCCCAATAGCCCACCCTCCAATTCACACTCCCTCCCGATGGCCCACCCTCCAATTCACACCCCCTCCCGATGGCCCACCCTCCAATTCACACTCCCGATGGCCCACCCTCCAATTCACACTCCCTCCCGATGGCCCACACTCCAATTCACACTCCTGATGGCCCACCCTCCAATTCACACTCCCTCCCGATGGCCCACCCTCCAATTCACACTCCCTCCCGATGGCCCACCCTCCAATTCACACTCCCTCCCGATGGCCCACCCTCCAATTCACACTCCCAATGGCCCACCCTCCAATTCACACCACCTCCCGATGGCCCACCCTCCAATTCACACTCCCTCCCGATGGCCCACCCTCCAATTCACACTCCCTCCCGATGGCCCACCCTCCAATTCACACTCCCTCCCGATGGCCCACCCTCCAATTCACACTCCCTCCCGATGGCCCACCCTCCAATTCACACCCCCTCCCGATGGCCCACCCTCCAATTCACACCCCCTCTCGATGTTCCACCCTCCAATTCAAACCCCCTCCCGATGGCCCACCCTCCAATTCACACTCCCTCCCGATGTTCCACCCTCCAATTCACACCCCCTCCCGATGGTCCACCCTCCAATTCACACTCCATCCCTATGACCCACCCTCCAATTCACACTCCATCCCTATGACCCACCCTCCAATTCACACCCCCTCCCCATGGCCCACCCTCCAATTCACACCCCCTCCCGATGGCCCACCCTCCAATTCACACCACCTCCCGATGGCCCAACCTCCAATTCACACTCCCTCCCGATGGCCCACCCTCCAATTCACACCCCCTCCCGATGGCCCACCCTCCAATTCACACCCCCTCCCGATGGCCCACCCTCCAATTCACACCCCCTCCCGATGGCCCACCCTCCAATTCACACCCTCTCCCGATGTTCCACCCTCCAATTCACACTCCCTCCCGATGTTCCACCCTCCAATTCACATCCCCTCCCGATGGTCCACCCTCCAATTCACACTCCATCCCTATGACCCACCCTCCAATTAACACCCCCTCCCGATAGCCCACCCTCCAATTCACACCCCCTTGCCTGCTCCATTGGAGTCCCCCCTCTGTTGTTCTAATGGGGCAGAGATTAAAGGAATGGGGGCCTCCCACCTGTGAGAGTACTTGGGTCCATTGACTGGGCTATTGGAGAGTATAGGCCAAGAAGAAAATTGTCTCTTTAAGGGAACCGATTGCTTTACCCTCCATAGGCAAATCACAGGCTAAATGTGAACTCCAGGCAGACGATTTTTAAGGCTCTTTGTAAAAGACATTGCTCGCCTGCAACAAATACAATCTTCATTATTACCCCACTGCGTAAACACCAACAGAGACCATCCCTCTAAGGGCTCCTTGTTTTCCTCTTTGTGGGATGGGTGGCTGCTGTGCTGCTCCTTCCCCCGGACACTGGTCTTTTAGAACCCCCGCAGGAAGCTCCTTTTAGCAGCGGTAACAAAATTATGGCATCACCAGTTGTAGTGGCAGGACCCGGATGTCTCAGGTTCCTGGTCTGTCCCGCCCACCAATCTGCGGCCGGATTCAAGGTTCATCAACAAACCCACCCACTGTCCACATTCACGCCAATCCCATTGCCCCAAAAATCACTCCCATTGATGGCTACAATTCCCATTGCATTTTTTTCCCCATGAATCCTGTACAGTGACAGGCATATTATCAGAAAGTCTGATAATAAACAGTTCTCCTGAAGAAGCCGTATATTGTATGGCGAAACAAGTAGAGATTTTTTGGCATTGCAATTGTTCTTATGTACGTTGTGATGTATTTCTCTGAAAATGAATTTAAATTATGTATTTATATGTTTTGATTATTTATATTAAAATTTCCATTTTTATTATATTAGTGTTATTGTGCTTAAGTCCCATAAACAATTTCTCGCAGATACGATATTATCAGAAAGTCTTGTTTAGAAATGCAGAAGAGTGGGACTTTATCGATGATGGTTATACTGGTATAATATAAACAGACAATAGAAAAATAAAACATTAACACTTAATTTAGTATATTACAAACATATCCAAAAAAAAAAACATTTGAAACCGCGTGTACAAATTAGTCATCCAAGATTCATATGGCCTTGAGATGAACTTGTTGACATGTTTCGTGAAAAACCTCGCTTCATCAGGACCTCGGACCTCAATATGTAAGTGCTGTAACAATACACATACAGCGAATGCGAAAAGTATTCACAGCGCTTCGCTTTTTCCACATTTTGTTATGTTACAGCCTTATTCCAAAATGGATTAAATTCATTATTTTCCTCAAAATTCTACAGACAATACCCCAGAATGACAACTTGAAAGAAGTTTGTTTGAAATCTTTGCAAATTTATTAAAAATAAAATCCCATGAACATAAGTATTCACAGCCTTTGCTCAATATTTTGTTGACGCGCCTTTAGCACCAATTACAACCTCAAGTCTCTTTGAGTATGATGCTACAAGCTCGGCACGCCTATTTTTTGGGCAGTTTCTACCATTCTTCTTTGCAGGACCTTTCAAGCTCCATCAGGTTGGATGGGGAGTGTTGGTGCACAGCCATTATCAGATCTCTCCAGAGATGTTCAAATCTGGTTCAAGTCTGGGCTCTGGCCGGGCCACTCAAGGACATTCACAGAGTTGTCCCATAGACACTCCTTTGTTATCTTGGCTGTGTGCTTAGGATCATTGTCCTGTTGGAAGATGAACCTTCACTCCAGTCTGAGGTCCAGAGCACTCTGGAGAGGATTTCATCAAGTATGTGTGTCTGTACATTGCTGTATTCATCTTTCCCTCGATTCTGACTAGTCTCCCAGTTCCTGCCGCTGAAAAACATCCCCACAACATGATGCTGCCACCCACCATGCTTCACTGTAGGGATGGTATTGGCCAGGTGATGAGTGGTTCCTGGTTTCCTCCAGACATGACGCGAAAGAGTTCAATCTTTGTTTCATCAGACCAGAGAATTTTGTTTCTCGTGGTCAGAGTCCTTCAGGTGCCTTTTGGCAAACTCCAGGCGGGGTGTCATGTGCATTTAACTGAGGAGTGGCTTCTGTCGAGCCACTCTACCATATGGGCCTGATTGATGGAGAGCTGCAGAGATGGTTGTTCTTCTGAAACATTCTCCTCTCTTCACAGAGAATCACTGGAGCTCTGTCAGAATGACCGTTGGGTTCTTGGTCACCTCCCCGACTAAGGCTCTTCTCCCCAATCACTCAGTTTGGCCGGGCGGCCCCCTCTAGGAAGAGTCCGGGTGGTGCAAAACTTCTTTAATTTATGGATGATGGAGGCCACTGTGCTGATTGGGACCTTCGATGCTGCAGAAATTATTCTGTACCCTTCCCGAGATCTGTGCCTCCATACATTCCCGTCTCGGAGGTCTACAGACGATTCCTTGGACTTCATGGCTTGGTTTGTGCTCCGACATGCACTGATAACTGTGGGACCTTCTATAGACAGGTGTGTGCTTTCCAAATCATGTCCAATCAATGGAATTTACCACAGGTGGACTCCAATCAAATTGTAGAAACATCTCAAGGATGATCAGTGGAAACGAGATGTACCTGAGCTCAATTTTGAGTGTCATAGCAAAGGCTGTGAATACTGATTGATGTACATCAGATTTTTTTCCTTTATTTTATTACATTTGCAAAGATTTCAAACAAACTTCTTTCACATTGTCATTATGGGGGATTGTTTGTAGAATTTTGAGGAAAATAATTAATTTAATCAATTTTGGAATAAGGCTGTAACATAACAAAATGTGAAGTGATGTGAATACTTTCCGGATGTACTGTACGTGAACTATCATACAAAATCTCAAAAATACATGTCATATCTTCACCTTGAAATAATCTTATAAACAAATAGACAGTTTTTAAAGTTTTTGGATTTGTTTCCTCATCCTCTTTTCTATCCAGAATTGGTATGAACATTATTATTGATGTTGACATCTGATGTGTGACATAGGACATGTATTTTTGAGATTTTTCAGGATAATTCTGGTACGTGTAATGTTACAGCACTTTCATTGAGATCCGAGGTCCTGACGAAGCCAGGTTTCCAGTGAAACGTGTCAACCTTCATAAAATTGATCTCAAGGCCATATGAATCTCGGATGGCTAACTGGCACACATGGTTTTAAATCTCTTTAATGGATATGTTTGTAATATACTAAATAAGGCATTAATATTTTATATTATACCATTGAAGGTACAGTGGATATAAAAAGTCTACACACTCCTGTTAAAATGTCAGGTTTCTGTGATGTAAAGAAATAAGACAAAGATAAATAATTTCAGAACTTTTTCCCAACTTTAATGTGACCTATAAACTGTACAACTAAATTGAAAAACAAACTGAAATTTTTTAGGGGAGGGACTAAAAATAAAAAACGAAAATAATGTGATTGCATACGTGTACACACCCTCTTATAACTGGTGATGTAGCTGTGTTCAGAGTTAAGCAATCACATTCAAACTCATGTTAAATAGGAGTCAGTACACACCTGCCATTATTTAAAGTGCCTCTCATTAACCCCAAATAAAGTTCAGCTGTTCTAGTAGGTCTTTCCTGACATTTTCTTAGTCGCATCCTACAGCAAAAGCCAGAGAGCTTCCAAATCATCGGAGGGATCTCATTGTTAAAAGGTATTAGACAGGAGAAGAGTACAAAAGAATTTCCAAAGCATTAGATATACATAACACAGTGAAGAAGTCAAAATCAAATGGAGAAAATATGGCACAACAGAGACCTCACCAAGAACTGGACGTCCCTCCAAAATTGATGAAAAGACAAGAAGAAAACTGGTCAGGGAGAGGCCAAGAGGCCTACAGCAACATTAAAGGAGCTGCGGGGATATCTGGCAAGTACTGGCTGTGTGGTACATGTGACATCAATCTCCCGTATTCTTCAGATGTCTGGGCTATGGGGTAGAGTGGCAAGACGGAAGCCTTTTCTTACAAGGAAAAACATCCAAGCCCGGCTAAATTTTGCAAAAACACATCTGAAGTCTCCCAAAAGCATGTGGGAAAATGTGTTATGATCTGAAGAAATCAAGGTTGAACTTTTTGGCCATAATTCCAAAAGATGTGTTTACAACAACACTACACATCACCAAAAGCACACCATACCCACTGTGAAGCATGGTGGTGGCAGAATCATGCTTTGGGGCTGTTGTTCTTCACCTGCAACAGGGGCCTTAGTCAAGTGTGAACGACCACAACATACAGGGATATAATCACACACATGGGTTGGACTTGTGTCTTTTTTTTCAACCTCACCTACTATGTAACTATGTATGGTAGAGGAAATAATGAACAGTTTCAAATACCAGTCAATGTCAGAAAACCCTCAGGCTTCTGCTAGAAAGGTGAATATGAAGAGGAACTTAATCTTTCAGCATGAAAACGACCCAAATCATAGATCCAAATCAACAAAGGAAACGGCTTCACCAAAAGAGGATTAAAGAGTTTGTTAACCCAGCCATATAAAATGATACCAGCCCCTCTTTTAGAAGCTGGCATAGCACACTCACGGCCGCTTTACAGCTCTGATGGATTGCTTCTGCGGGAAGGGCCATGATCTCCCTCTGATGTCAGACGGGGAGGTCACGTGGCCACTCATCTCCGCAGAAGCTGTGCATCGTAGCTGTAAAGCACCCCACAAGTCATGTGACCGGCCTGAAGACAGCTCAAATTAGGTATTTACACTGCTCGTTTTTGAAGACTAGTGACATAGTGTGCTATGCCAGCCTCTAATAGAGAGGCTGCCAGTGAAAATGTTTTAATTTTATTTTACAAGAATAGCGGCGGGGATGAAGTGGGGGGGGGGGGGGCAGCCGGAGACAGACACAGAGGGGGATGACAGACAGGAAGGAGGGGGGAAAGAGGAGAGCAGGGCAACCTATCACGGAGGGAGGTGCTTTGACCACAGTGATCAGGGAGGAGCAGCCCTGATTTTTGTGGTCCGTTTAGAGAGGCCATAAAGGAAGTGGTAGGTTTAGGGTTTTTTTTTTTTTTTTACTATAGTTTAGAGGGGGCAGATTACACAGCACAAGTGCCGTGTTGTGTAATCTTCTTTAAGGGACCAGAATCGACATTTATTTTTATTATATATAACACTTTAAAGTTTTGGAATGGCCCAGCCAAAGCTCAGACCCGAATCCCACTGAAAATCTGTGGGGTTGATCTGAAGAGGGCTGTGCGCAGGAGATGTCCTCACAATCTGACAGATCTGGAGTGTTTTTGCAAAGAAGAGCGGGCAAATATTTCCAAGTCAAGATGTGCCATGCTGATAGACTCATACCCAAAAAGACCGAGTGCTGTAATAAAATCAAAAAGGTGCTTCAACAAAGTATTAGTGGAAGGGTGTGCACACTTATGTGACCAGATTGTTTTCTTTTCCTCCGGCTAAAAGATTTTAGTTTGATGTTCAACTGAGTTCTACAGTTTATAGGTCACATTAAAAGGTGGAAAAAAATTCTGAAATGATCTTTGTCTCATTTTTATTTATTTTTTTACATTACAGAGACCTGACATTTTAATAGGGGTGTGTGTGTGTGTGTGTGTGTGTGTGTGTGTGTGTGTGTGTGTGTGTGTATATATATATATATATATATATATATATATATAGTCCCACACTTCTGCATTTCTATATATATCACGCAAGAGATGATTAGCGCCAAAGGTTGAAATTATACCAACATCCCACTCCCACACATAATACATTATCTGTATTTCTTAGTAACTATACATAATTAAACACCAGAAGGGGCATTTATTTACAAAAAAGGACCAAAAAGATGGATATACAGAAATAAAAAAAAAAATAAAAAATAAAAAAATCAGACAAAATCAGTCATTTCTTCAGGAATATGCTCATTTAAAACAGGAAAATAATTTAAACCCTTACGAGTCCCCTACACACTAGGCCGACAGTGCAGGTTATGGATGAAGACGGCGAGGCATGAGGCAAGACATGCCTTTGCCGAAATTCGTCAAACCTCGATAGTCAGTAGGCTTCTTTTTTTTTTTGTTTGTTTTGCTGTGCATATGGCCAATTCCACATTAAAGGACCTCTAAACCTAACAAGAAAACTTTATGTGAACCAGTAACGCAATAACAAATTGAATCTATGTACATAAATCCTGTAGAGACCTGCATGGGAAATCAGGTATTTAAAGGAGACCTGTACCGAGAGGAAAAAAACAAAAACACGGATAGTCTGGCTGTCTCTCTCGTTGAGCGGCTGACCTGTAACGTGTATGCGTGTTTCAGGCCACTGCCTCGGGAAACGGCTGGAACCGCAGGATCGGTACCACAGACTTGAGACTAGGAGAGGTTGCAATCTCAGGACTTTCCCTTAGCATGATAACAATGGGGGTTGATTTACTAAAACTCGACAGTGCAAAATCTGGTGCAGCTGTACATGGCAGCCAATCAGCTTCTAACTTCAGCTTGTTCAATGAAGCTTTGAAAATGAAACCTGGAAGCCGATTGGTTTCTATGCAGAAATGCAGCAGATTTTGCACCCTCCAGTTTTAGTAAATCATCCCCATTGTATTCGAATGTCTGTGCAGCCTATTGTTACTTGTGAGCGGCAGTATTCTGTAAGGGAATACCATCTTCCTTTAAAATAATTACAGTTCTCAAAATGCTTTTACATATCCACAAACGTTAACACTTTTTTTTTTTTTTTTTTACATAAAACAACCGGCAATTTAGTGGTCAATTAAAGCTGAACTCCCGGATAAGTAACTATTGTCTAAATACATTCGCCATGTGTGGATTCTTCCATGAATTTCGGTGTGATTTAAGTATATCTTCCAGATCTGTGCAGCAAACGAGTGAGAACCTTTGCCTCTGCGTAGGAGATTCCTGTAATAAAGACCAATCACTGCTGCTCTCGCTCCTAGTGCAGGGTGACTGGTCTTGTCCCCGCCCCTTCCTGTATTTTTCTGCAGGCAGCCTGTAGTGGGGTGCTGGGTCCCTCCCCCTAGCTCTGTACAAGCTAAAGGGCAGCACAGCAGGGCTGCTGATAGGTGGGTAGCACTTGCCCTCCCCAGGTCCCATAAGTTCAACAGGGGGGGCTCAGAGCAGCAGGAGCTTCCTGTAATAAAGACCAAGCACTTCTGGTCTTGCTCCTGGTGCAGGGTGACTGCTCTTGTCCCCGCCCCTTCCTGTATTTTTCTGCAGGCAGCCTGTAGTGGGGTGCTGGGTCCCCCCCCCCCCCAGCTCTGTACAAGCTAAAGGGCAGCACAGCAGGGCTGCTGATAGGTGGGTAGCACTTGCCCTCCCCAGGTCCCATAAGTTCAACAGGGGGGGCTCAGAGCAGCAGGAGCTTCCTGTAATAAAGACCAAGCACTGCTGCTCTCGCTCCTGGTGCAGGGTGACTGCTCTTGTCCCCGCCCCTTCCTGTATTTTTCTGCAGGCAGCCTGTAGTGGGGTGCATCTGCTGGGTCCCTCCCCCTAGCTCTGAACAAGCTATAGGCAGCACAGCAGGGCCACTGATATGTGGGTAGCAGGAGTGGGTGCAATTACTGGAATCAAACCCTCAGTGGCTCTACCAATGCTTCAGGTTTATGAATGAAGGAGGAGCCTCTGTAGCAAGTCCTTCCTGTTCGTTTACTCTGCAGCTGAGGCTGCAGAAAAGGATTGAGGAATCTGGGTCCTTAATCCCTTTGTCTCAAAAATGACATGATGGGTGTCTGTTAAGAACCCTGATATTTCACCAACCCGCACAGGGCTGTAAAGTTGTAAACAATCGTAAATTAAAAAAAAAAAAAAAAAAACACACAACATAATTAAGGGCTCTTTCTCACAAGTATTCTGGTTGCATGAATGCGTGGTATCTGGAATCGGCTGCAGACGCCTGTTATTAAATCAACCCCAGTGAGCCAAGCCTAAAACTGGAGAGTGCAAAATCTGGTGCAGCTCTGCATAGAAACCAATCAGCTTCCAGGTTTTATTGACAAAGCTTAATTGAACAAGCTGAAGTTAGAAGCTGATTGGCTACCATGCACAGCGGCACCAGATTTTGCCCTCTCCAGTTTTAGCAAATCAACTTTACAGTTCCTGTCAGCTCAGCGCTGTATGTGGCCCCATGATTTCTAACAGGAGCCCTACAGCACAGTGATATTACCACAACTTTAACAGGGTAATATCTGTGTTTCCAAGGGCATTTGATGCACACAAAATTGAGTTATTAATTTGATCCTTTAAGGCTATTGAGGAATTTATTTTAATTATTGTTTTTTACTACCTGGAGTTCAGCTTTAACTAGGATGGTATGTGCTTCAGAGAACCCCAAAAAAACTAATCCCATGCCATGATTTGTGGCAAAAAAAAAAAAAAAAAAAAAAAGGTATTTTATGAACAAAACCATTCAGAGTAATAATAACTGTTCCTTCATCCGTCCTGACCGTGAGCCGTTTAAATTCCGTTACATAACTCCGACCCAAGCAGAAGCCGTAGTAGTGCCATTGGTCCAACATCCACAGTGCTTAGAGTCCTTGGCATACAGTTTTTTTTTTATCCAGCAATGAATATGGCTGTGCCAGTACTTTTTTGGCATCTGCTGTCAGAGCTGGCATATGCCACATGTACAACCGGCCTTCAGATCATGCTTCCCAGGGTTGGCATGCAAAGAAAATAGAAATAGGAGAACCAACTTTCCAGATCAAGGATTGGCGCTGGCTGGTGTAGATGTCTGGGCCAAAAGATTCAAGGTTTACAGGCACCCAACCACCAAAGTTCACCCCCCCAATACCACCATACACAAACCATCCCTACTTGACTTGAATAATTTAAAAAATAAAAAAAAAAAAAAAATAGAGAAAAGAAAAAGTGAATGATAAAGACAGGAATGATTTCGGCTAAAAAGTAAAAACCGCCACTGGAGATATGAGAATACCAGAGAGGTTTAAAAAAAAATGCAGTTGGATGACTCTCCTCAATCCCCTCCCCCACCCCCAACCCTCCCTTGTCCACGGACACTGTACCAAATGTTACATTCTGGATGTGGATGACGGGTTTTGATTGGATGGCGGCTCCCTGGTGGTGGCGTTTTTGGAGGAGGAGACCGGCTCTGCCTTGTGCTGGATTGGTATGGCGAGGGAACACTGGCATCAGTCTATTTTGACCGCTGCGTAGATCTTGCGGATGAACATGTATGCGGCGTAGAAGCCAATGGTGCCGGTAAGGAGCCAGAAGGACAGAACCATGAGGGTGGTGTAGCCGAAATAGAGGAGGGATGGGATGAATTCCACAATATCCAGCTGAAGGAGAACAAGAAACAAAGTGCAGGTGAATAATTCAAGTGGACCTGGGGTTGTAAAGTTACCCCTTCTCTCTGGTCAGTGCCCCCATGGGAAGCCGCTTCCATTGACGCAGACAGCGGGACTCATACACACGATATATATATATATATATATATATATATATATACATACACACACACACACATATATTATATATATATATATATATATATATATATATATATATATATATATATATATATATATATATATATATATATATATATATATATATATATATATATACATAGTGCCTTGCGAAAGTATTCGGCCCCCTTGAACTTTTCAACCTTTTGGCACATTTCAGGCTTTAACCACTACAATACAGGGCACTTTCGCCCCCTTCCTTCCCAGCCCAATTTTCAGCTTTCAGCGCTCTAGCGCTTTCAGTGACAATTGCGCGGTCATGCTACACTGTACCCAAATGAAATTTTTATCATTTTGTTCGCACAAATAGAGCTTTATTTTGGTGGTATTTATTCACGACTCCGTTTTTTATTTTTTGCGATATAAGCGCAAAAAAAGCGGAAATTTGGAAAAAAAACAATATTTTCTTTTTTCTACTTCAATAAAAATCCAATAAAATCAAATTTTGTCATAAATTTAAGCCAAAATGTATTCTGCTACATGTTTTTGGTAAAAAAAAATCCGTTAAGTGTATAATAATTGGTTTGTGTGATCACGGACATATGTACGCAAATGATCATGTACATATGTGTGCAGGTGATCACGTACATATGTGTGCAGATAATCATTGGGACATGTGATTTTAGTGGGACATATGTGGGGGACATGTTTTTATTATTAGGGACATGTGTTTTTATTATTTGGGGACATGTATGTTTTGGGGACATGTGTGTTTTGGGGACATATGTGGGGACATTGTGTTTATACTGTGTGATGTGTTTACTGTGTGGTGTGTTTACTGTGTACACTAGACTGGTGATCAGTGAGTAAAAAGCTGTAAAAAGCAGCTCATACTCACTGATCAGCAGCCGGCTGCAGCGATCTGCTCTCCTCTCCTCAGCGATGACTTCTGTGTGAGGAGAGGAGGAGCCGATTGCCTAGCAACCGGCTGTTTGTTTACATCACATGACGGCCGTGATTGGACACGGCCGTCATGTGATCAGGAGGGCCAATCACAGAGCCCTCCTGCCGATCTGAGATGCGCCGTGTCCGGGTGACACGGGCGCATCGGGATCGCGCCGCTGCGCGGGTGCGCGCGCGCGCGATCCCGCTACTCCTGAATGACGTTCCTGAACGTCATATCAGGAGTAGGCGGCTCCCACCCGGCCGTATATGTGCATTGGCCGGGTGGGAAGTGGTTAAACATAAAGATATAACATTTTTTTTTTGTGAAGAATCACCAACAAGTGGGACACAATTGTGAAGTGGAACGAAATCTATTGGATTTTTGAAACTTTTTTAACGAATAAAAAAATGAAAAGTGGGGCGTGCAAAATTATTCGGCCCCCTTGCGTTAATACTTTGTAGAGCCACCTTTTGCTGCGATTACAGCTGCAAGTCGCTTGGGGTATGTCTCTATCAGTTTTGCACATCGAGAGACTCAAATTCTTGCCCATTCTTCCTTGCAAAACAGCTCGAGCTCAGTGAGGTTGGATGGAGAGCGTTTGTGAACAGCAGTTTTCAGCTCTTTCCACAGATTCTCGATTGGATTCAGGTCTGGACTTTGACTTGGCCATTCTAACACCTGGATACGTTTATTTGTGAACCATTCCTTTGTAGATTTTGCTGTATGTTTGGGATCATTGTCTTGTTGGAAGATAAGTCTCCGTCCCAGTTTCAGGTCTTTTGCAGACTCCAACAGGTTTTCATTCAGAATGGTCCTGTATTTGGCTGCATCCATCTTCCTCTCAATTTTAACCATCTTCCCTGTCCCTGCTGAAGAAAAGCAGGCCCAAACCATGATGCTGCCACCACCATGTGTGACAGTGGGGATGGTGTGTTGAGGGTGATGAGCTGTGTTGCTTTTAAGCTAAACATATTTTGCATTGTGGGCAAAAAGTTGGATTTTGGTTTCATCTGACCAGAGCACCTTCTTCCACATGTTTGGTGTGTCTCCCAGGTGGCTTGTGGCTAACTTTAGACGAGACTTTTTATGGATATCTTTGAGAAATGGCTTTCTTCTTGCCACTCTTCCATAAAGGCCAGATTTGTGCAGTGTACGACTGATTGTTGTCCTATGGACAGACTTTCCCACCTCTGCTGTAGTTCTCTGCAGTTCATCCAGAGTGATCATGGGCCTCTTGGCTGCATCTCTGATCAGTCTTCTCCTTGTCTGAGCTGAAAGTTTAGAGGGACGGCCAGGTCTTGGTAGATTTGCAGTGGTCTGATACTCCTTCCATTTCAAAATAATCGCTTGCACAGTGCTCTTTGGGATGTTTAAAGCTTAGGAAATCTCTTTGTATCCAAATCCAGCTTTAAACTTCTCCATAACAGTATTACGGACCTGCCTAGTGTGTTCCTTGGTCTTCATGATGCTCTCTGCGCTTTCAACAGAACCCTGAGACTATCACAGAGCAGGTGAATTTATACAGAGACTTGATTACACACAGGTGGATTCTATTTATCACCATCAGTCATTTAGGACAACATTGGATCATTCAGAGATCCTCGCTGAACTTCTGGAGTGAGTTTGCTGCACTGAAAGTAAAGGGGCCGAATAATTTTGCACGCACCACTTTTCAGTTTTTTATTTGCTAAAAAAGTTTAAAATATCCAATAGATTTCGTTCCACTTCACAATTGTGTCCCACTTGTTGCTGATTCTTCACAAAAAAATAAAATTTTATATCTTTATGTTTGAAGCCTGAAATGTGGCAAAAGGTTGAAAAGTTCAAGGGGGCCGAATACTTTCGCAAGGCACTGTATATATATATATATATATATAAAGATTTTTTTTTTTCTTTATATAGATATGTATGAACACAAGATTTAGATTCAGAAAACAGATCTTAATCAAGGATTATCGCCTCCAGGAACTTCTAATGAAGAAGTTGTGAACTCCCCGAAAATAAGACCTAGCACGATTGTTGGTGATGGCTGCAATATAAGTCCTTGTAGGCCTTATTTTCAAGGAAACAGGGTAGGGCTTATTTGAGGGGGTAAGGCTTATATTGCAGACATCACCGACAATTGCGCTAGGTCTTATCTTTAGGGAAACAGGGTAAGTAAATTCCTTTTATTATACTCTCGAGTTGACTGAAATTATTGTATGATATCCACATATCTGAAGGGTTAAACATAGAAACTTCTAAAGTAATGAAGTCTAGTCCATTATCTCTTTTTACTTCTATTCGCATAATGTGATAAACAAAGAACAATTGATTCCAACTGACAAGCTCAGGTCCCTTTTAAGAGCCGCCAAAGGGTGCACGCGCCCACTGCACAACGGGGGACCCGATGTGTGTGGCTGATGGGCGCAAACGTGTGAGAACACATCTAGGGAACACACATTTAGCCCCTTGATTGCCCCCTAGTGTTAACCCCTTCCCTACCAGGAAAAAGAGCTAAAGCCACATGCTTACCTTATTTACAAAGTAGAATACGGCGTAAACCAAGACGTAAAAAGCAGATCCACCTGACACCAGGAACGTCCTCCACCACCAGCGGTAGTCCTAGGATAAATTTGTTATAATGTTTATTACCAGAGATGCAGACAAATCCACAAGAACATTCAAACAGATTGCTCAATGAAAAGGTTTTTGTTCTGGGAATGGGGTACTACCTGATCAGTGCAAATAATAAAAAAAAAAAGCTTGTAAAGCCCTCCAAAAATGATGTGTACTGAGCGCACCCAGTATAGAGCTGAAGGGTGCTTTAACCACCAGAAGGTTTTACCCCATTCATGACCAGGGCATTTTTTTCTATTCTGCACTGCACTACTTTAAAGTGGAGCTCCACCCAAAAAGGAAAGCTCCACTTGTTTGCTTCTCCCCTCACCCCTCCCCCCCTCCACTGCCACATTTTGGCAACTTTCAGGGAGGGGCGGGTCTCTGTCAAAACCAGGTACCCGCTCCCACTTCCGTGTAAGATCGCCGCAATGGTTGTGCGGTGATCTACAAAAATTCCGGTACCTCCTCCTTCCCTCCCAATGCCTTCTGGGAATCACAGAGGTCACAAAAGACAGCAGAACTATTCAGAAAGCGCCTGATGTTACATACCTGGTGAAGGGGTCCTGCGTGGCTCAGAAACTTTGCTGTAAGGAAGTGATCGTTGATTAAAAAACGTAGGACCCACTCTGGAGATCCTTGGTGGGCTGGTGATAATTTTTGTTTTGACTTAAAACGGTTCCAGCCGTTGGTCACCGTCACTACAGCACCCACTTTGATTCACAGCCATTTCAACAGGAAGGTGTGTGTTGGGATTAGTATGTTTGTATTCAGAAAGTGCAGCACGACACATGCATGCGCAGTAGGAAACATGCTGTGAAGCCACAAGGCTTCACTTCCCGTTCCCCTTCGTAAAGGATGCCGGCACCCAGAGGCGATGGACGGATCAGCTTGGGGTGTCAACATCACGGGCTCCCTGGACAGGTAAGTGTCCTTATATTTAAAAAAAGTCAGCAGCTACAGCATTTGTAGCTGCAGATTTTTACATTTTTTTTTTTTTTTTGCACAGGCTGGCAACTCGTATTTAACTGGTAATTACGTGGTCATGCCACACAGTACCCCGAATTACATTTATATCATTTTTTTTCACAAAAAGAGCATTCTTTTGCTGGTAATTGATCACCACCAATTGTTTTTTTTTTTTTTATATATGAAAAATGACCGAAATATTTTGAAAAAAATATTCTACTTTCTGTTATAAAACATATCCAATAAAAAAAGCAAAATGTCTTCACAAATGTAGGCCAAAATGTATTCTGCTGCATGTCTTTGGTAAAAACGAATTCCCAATAAGTGTATATTGATTGGTTTATACGAAAGGTAGGTTACTTTCACACTGACAGTATTAACCACTTGCCGACCGCCTCACGCCGATGTACGTCGGCAGAATGGCACGGGCAGGCATAAGCACGTACATGTACGTGATTTGCCTCCCGCGGGTCGGGGGCCCGATCGGGCCCCCGCCCGGTGCCTGCGGCGGTCGGTTTTCGTTCGGGAGCGATCCCGGACGAGGGGACGGCCATTCATTCATGGCCACCCCCTCGCGATCGCTCCCGACGAATGGAAATCCCCGGTGACATCACTTCCTCTCCTGTAATGTAAACACAGGAGAGGAAGTGATGTATTCTCTCCTCCGTGTCGGTATTTTTCGTTCCGACACGGAGGAGAGCGGATCAGTGAGTTGCACCAACACATCCCACACACAGTAGAACATGCCAGGCACACTCACACCCCCCCTTTACCCCCCGATCACCCCCCCAATTACCCCTGCCCCCCCAGTCACAGTGACACCAATGTCATTTTTTTTTTTTTTTTTTTGCATTGGTGTCATTTGTGACTGTAATAACTGTTAGGGCAGTTAGGGTTAGCCCCCTTTAGTTCTAATGTACCCCCCTAACCCCCCCAATAAAGGTTTAACCCCGTGATCACCCCCCGTCGCCAGTGTCACTAAGGCTGGGTTCACATTGCAGCGGTTTATGAGAACGAATGTGATTCGCACCGCACTGCAGTGCAAATCACATCCGATCTCTGTGCGATTCGAGTTCAGCCATTCGCCGCACCCGCCGCACCCGCCACACCCGCCGCACCCGCCGCAAATTCGCACGGGACCCTTTTTTTGGCCCGCAGCAGAATCGGATCGCATGGGTGTTCACACCATGCGATCCGAGTTTGCAGATCGCACTGCGATATGCGAACTGATCTGGGGGTGTCAGTAACATTTCACTGACACTCCCAGCAGTTCGCATAGGGCAGTGTGAACTGCCGCCGGGAGGCATGCGATGCGGGAACCCGCCGCGGATTCGCGGCGTTTCCGCATCGCTCCAGTGTGAACCCAGCCTAATAAGCGATCATTTTTCTGATCGCCGTATTAGTGTCACAGGTGACGCTAGTTAGGCAGGTAGGTATTTAGGTTCGCCGCAGCTTTTTATAGCGCTAGGGACCCCCATACACTACCGCATAAAGCCCCCTGATTGCCCCCTAGTTAACCCTTTCACCAGTGATCACCATATAACTGTTACAGGTGACGCTGGTTGGTTAGTTATTTTTTTATAGTTTCAGGGCACCCGCCATTTATTACCTAATAAAGGTTTAACCCCCTGATCACCCGGCAGGTGTCATTTGTGACTAATAACTGTTAGGGCAGTTAGGGTTAGCCCCCTTTAGTTCTAAGGTACCCCCCTAACCCCCCCAATAAAGGTTTAACCCCGTGATCACCCCCCGTCGCCAGTGTCACTAAGGCTGGGTTCACATTGCAGCGGTTTATGAGAACGGATGTGATTCGCACCGCACTGCAGTGCAAATCACATCCGATCTCTGTGCGATTCGAGTTCAGCTATACAGATAGTATGGCTGAATTCGTGTCGCACCCGCCGCACCCGCCGCAAACTCGCACGGGACCCTTTTTTTGGTCCGCAGCAGAATCGGATCGCATGGGTGTTCACACCATGCGATCCAAGTTTGCAGATCGCACTGCGATATGCGAACTGATCTGGGGGTGTCATTAACATTTCACTGACACTCCCAGCAGTTCGCATAGGGCAGTGTGAACTGCCGCCGGGAGGCATGCGATGCGGGAACCCGCCGCGCATTCGTGGCGTTCCCGCATCGCTCCAGTGTGAACCCAGCCTAATAAGCGATCGTTTTTCTGATCGCTGTATTAGTGTCACAGGTGACGCTAGTTAGGCAGGTAGGTATTTAGGTTCGCCGCAGCTTTTTATAGCGCCAGGGACCCCCATATACTACCGCATAAAGCCCCCTGATTGCCCCCTAGTTAACCCTTTCACCAGTGATCACCATATAACTGTTACAGGTGACGCTGGTTGGTTAGTTATTTTTTTATAGTTTCAGGGCACCCGCCATTTATTACCTAGTCTCACTAGTGTACCCCTAAATTTAGGGGTGTCTACTTTCTAAAATGGGGTCATTTGGGGGGGGGGGTTTGTGCCATCTTGGCATTTTATGGCCTTCAAAACTGTAACGCCCTTAGAAAGCCTGAAGGCGGTGCTTGGTTTTTGGGGCCCCGTACGCGGCTAGGCTCCCAAAAAGTCCCACATATGTGGTATCCCCGTACTCAGGAGAAGCAGCAGAATTTATTTTGGGGTGTCATTTCACATATGCCCATGGCATGCGTGAGCAATATATCATTTAGTGACAACTTTGTGAAAAAAAAAAAAAGTTTGTAATTTTCCCGCAACTTGTGGCAAAATATAAAATATTCCATGGACTCAACATGCCTCTCAGCAAATAGCTTGGGGTGTCTACTTTCTAAAATGGGGTCATTTGTGGGGGTTTTGTGCCATCTTGGCATTTTATGGCCTTCAAAACTGTAATAGGTAGTGAGAAGTGAACTCAAAAAATTACGCCCTTAGAAAGCCTGAAGGCGGTGCTTGGATTTCGGGGCCCCGTACGCGGCTAGGCTCCCAAAAAGTCCCACATATGTGGTATCCCCGTACTCAGGAGAAGCAGCAGAATTTATTTTGGGGTGTCATTTCACATATGCCCATGGCATGCATGAGCAATATATCATTTAGTGACAACTTTGTGAAGAAAAAAAAAAAAAAAAAAAAGTTTGTAATTTTCCCGCAACTTGTGGCAAAATATAAAATATTCCATGGACTCAACATGCCTCTCAGCAAATAGCTTGGGGTGTCTACTTTCTAAAATGGGGTCATTTGTGGGGGTTTTGTGCCATCTTGGCATTTTATGGCCTTCAAAACTGTAATAGGTAGTGAGGCGTGAAATCAAAAATTTACGCCCTTAGAAAGCCTGAAGGCGGTGCTTGGTTTTCGGGGCCCTGTACGCGGCTAGGCTCCCAAAAAGTCCCACATATGTGGTATCCCCGTACTCAGGAGAAGCAGCAGAATTTATTTTGGGGTGTCATTTCACATACGCCCATAGCATGTGTGAGCAATATATCATTTAGTGACAACTTTGTGTAAAAAAAAAAAAAAAATTTTTTTTTTGTCATTATTCAATCGCTTGAGGCAAAAAAATAAAATATTCAATGGGCTCAACATGCCTCTTATCAATTTCCTTAGGGGGTCTACTTTCCAAAATGGGGTCATTTGGGGGGGTTTTGTACTGCCCTGTCATTTTAGCACCTCAAGAAATGAGATAGGCAGTCGTAAACTAAAAGCTGCGTAAATTCCAGAAAACGTACCTTAGTTTGTAGATGTGACAACTTTTGCGCAAACCAATAAATATACAATTATTGACTTTTTTTTTACCAAAGACATGTGGCTGAATACATTTTGGCCTAAATGTATGACTAAAATTGAGTTTATTGGATTTTTCTAATAACAAAAAGTAGAAAATATCATTTTTTTTCAAAATTTGCGGTCTTTTTACGTTTATATCGCAAAAAATAAAAATCGCAGAGGCAATCAAATACCATCAAAAGAAAGCTCTATTTGTGGGAAGAAAAGGACGCAAATTTTGTTTGGGTACAACATTGCATGACCGCGCAATTACCAGTTAAAGCAGCGCAGTGCCAAAGTGTAAAAAGACCTCTGGTCATTTACCAGCAAAATGGTCCGGTCTGAAAGTGGTTAAAAACAAAAATTATTGGCGCACAAATGAATAAAACCTTTTGTAGAGAACGCTTTGTCCAAATGTTAAGTTAATTGTTGTCTCGAGGAGGACCTGTAAAAAGTCTCAATGTGCAGCTGCTAGACCACTTTGGACTTGGTGGAAGAAAGCAGAAATTGAACCATCAAAAGGACAGCGCATCAGAGAGACTCATAGTCTGATGTAAAAAGCATAACAACAATTTATTAAATAAAAAAAACAAAAGACTCAATAAAGGACGTTTGATCCTCTTGGGATCTTAAAACCTTTTCATCAGTCAATCACGGCAATAAAACAACAGTTGCTTGATGACAAATTAGCCCTGGTACCTTCTATTTGTGACTTTGAGATGTTGGTGACTGCAAGGCTGTGTTACCAGTGTAGTCTATTGTGCACGTGAAAAGGGCTGTGGGTGGTTAACTTCCAGAGGCAGGGGGAACCAGTAGAGTTCATATGCAAATGAAAATAAATGATTGGAACTGTGTTCCCAAAGTCACTCACTGTTATGAATGGTTGGACTGTAAGGCTGGGGCACCGTCATGCTGGGCTGGAGGAGTGGAAGAGAAAGGATCAATCGTGCTTCCTGTGCTCCGGGGCGGAGGTGCAATAAGCGCTGGAGGGTGTTGGTCCAAGTTGGACACAAGGTGGCATCCACCTTGTGTATCCGGAAGGCTTGGAGCGCAGCGCTCCGCTTCGCTTGCCCGAGCGGTTTGCGGGTCACTATTCGTCACGTGGGAGGCTCCGTAGCGAGGGGGGTTACCATGCCAACCGGCCTGCTAACATGTTTCGCGCGCATGCGCTTTATCAAAGCTAAGGCGGCGTGTGGCACACATCAGGATATATGGCATCGGGTTGTGTGGAGGGGCGGGGAGTATCGGAGTGGAATAAGTTAACCCCTTAAGTGTCAATAAATGTGTTTAGCTCGTAGCCTATGGAGCGATCATCTCTATTGGTGTGTAGACTTAACGGAAACCGAAAGCAATGGAGTTAGTTTCGATTGAGGTAATAAGTGGGTGAAACGGGATGGTTATGTGAGAATAAAAAAAAAAAAAAAAAAAAAAAAAAAAAAAAAAAGGGGGGGGGGGGAGGGGGGGAGGGGCAATGTATAAAAAATGTGTATAGACTGTAGCGACAAGTTTAAATGAAAGTTTTTAAATCTATAAAACCTGGAAAAAAATTTGGAAAAATTTTTTTAAAAAAAATATATATAAAAAATATATAAAAATAAAAATAAAAATACAAAAAAAACCAAAAAAAAAATAAAAATAAAATAAAAAGAGGAATGTGTTTTGGTATGAAAAAAAAAAAAAAAAAAAAAAAAAAAAGGAGGGGAGAGGGGGGGGGGGGGAAAGGGGGGCATGCGCTTGAATGGTGATGGGTTGAAAATAACAGGCAGTGGGTTATGTTTATGTCTAACAAATGTGTATTAGGAGGTTATGCTAAGGATATCGATATCTTCGTTGAGGCCTTGTGGTGAGAGGGTACCCATGAGATATATCCAAAAAGTCTCTCTACGGCACAGGAGGGAGAATCTTTCGTTATCCGTTAGGGTACCTTTTGGGATGGACTCAATTGCAAGGACCTCCATTTTTTTGAAATCTTTGTCATGGAACTGGCGAAAATGGCGCGGGATGCTGTGTTTAATGCAACCCTCTTTGATTAGGCGGCGGTGTTCGCCCACCCTAGTGCGTAAGGCCCGTATCGTACGGCCTACATAGAGGAGGCCGCAAGGACAACGTAGGACGTAGATCACATATTCGGTGGAACATGTAATGAATTGTTTTATCTTAAAGGTTTTACCTTGAGGTGTGGTGATGGTGAATTGGCCATTAGGGATGGATTGGCAGGTGAAACAGCCTCTTTTGCGACATTTGTATATCCCATGTCTATTGTCGAAATACATTCTAATATCGGGGAATGATTTATTACCATTTTTACCGGATTTTGTAAGTTTGCTGGGGGCAATAATATTCTTTATTGTACGTGAACGTCTAAAGGTAATTTGTGGTCTGGATGGGAGGGAAAGTGCCAAGATTGGATCTAGCTTGAGAATATCGTAATGTTTGAGAATTATTTTTGAAATATGTTTATATTGTGTGTTGAAAGTGGAAATGAACCTGACCGCGGGACTATTGTCTGTGGAATCTTTGGGACGCTTTTTGGTGGGTGAGTGCTTGGTTGTATGTTTCCTAAAGGCCTGTGTGATTAGGTCATCTGGGTAGCCTTTTTCTATAAATTTTTTGGCCATCTGCTGGCCTTGTTGTATGTAGTCATCAGTTAGGGTACAGTTTCTCCGTAGCCTCTGGAATTGGCCACTGGGAATATTTTTCTTCCAAACTGGGTGATGACAACTCTTGTAATGTAGATAAGAGTTGCCTGACGTGGGTTTGGAATGATTGCTGGTGATGACATTTTGCTCATTATGGGATAAGACCAGATCCAAAAAGACTAGCTGGTTTTGGTCAATGACTGATGTGAAAGATAGGCCCATGGGGTTGTTGTTGCAGAAACTAACGAAGGAGGCAAAAATGTCCACGCCTCCACTCCATATGAGCAAAATGTCATCTATATATCGACCATAAAACACAATGAACTCGGCAAAAGGATTGTTTGTCCAGATGTTTTGTTTTTCCCAGAACCCCATGGTAAGATTGGCATATACTGGGGCAAAACTCGCTCCCATGGCAGTGCCTTGGAGCTGGAGATAAAATTGATCGAGGAAAGTAAAATAGTTATGTCTCAGACAAAATTCTATGCTTAGTAATAAAAATTCGGTCTGTCTAGAATTCATGCCTTCATTAATACTCAAGAAATGTTGGACTGCGGTTAGTCCAATTTCGTGGGGTATGGAAGTGTAGAGAGAATTAACGTCCAGAGAGGCCCACATATATTCCTCGGACCATTTATAGTTTCCCATGATCTCAATCACGTGGCTGGAATCCTTGATATATGAAGGAAGTTGTATTACCAGGGGCTGTAAGATGTGATCTATGTAAGCAGATAGTCCACTGGTGAAGCTGTTGGTACTAGCCACTATGGGTCTTCCTGGGGGGTTGGTAGGGGACTTTCACACTGAGGCTCTTTTTATAGGCTCTATAGTGCTAAAAATAGTGTTTGCAAAGCGCCTCTCCTCTCACTCCAGTGTGAAAGCCCGTGTGCAGTCACACTGGAGCGGTGCTCTGGCAGGATGCCAAAAAAAAGTCCTGCAAGCAGCATCTTTGAGGCGCTGTAGGAGCGGAGTATACGCCGCTCCTAAATCAGCCCGCCCATTGAAATCAATGAGCAGCACTGCCGAAGCGCTGGCAAAGTGGACACTTTTAACCTTTTTATGGCCGTTAGCGGGGGGGGGGTTAAAATCGCCATGCTAGCGGCCGAAAAATGCAGCAAAAATAAAGGTAAAGCGGCGCTTTACCGACGAAAGTGCCCTAAATAGCGTCTACAAACTATGAGATATATACTGGAATTTACACAGCTAGAGACGCTATACTGTAATGGTGGTGATCAGCGACTTATAGTGGCACTGTGATAGGGTGGTGGGCAAACTGGTGCTAACAGGCACTGGCTGGGAGGGTCACTAACTGAAGTCACTAGTGACACTAATAGAGTGTTAATACTATACACCGACCCTGTACTAACGACACTGGCTGGGAAGGGTTTGAGGAATCAAGGGATTAACTGTATGCCTAACAATGTGTGCTGCTTTTATTTACTAATCTGTTTCTTCTCCCTGCTTTCCAGGGAGAAGAAACAGCAAGATCGCTGTTTACAGTGCACAGAGTTCTGTGTTTTTGTAAACACAAAACCCTGTGCATGATTGGACACAGTCGATCAGCAGGTTTCAGCCGAAGTCATTGGCTGTAACACAGAAGATTTTTTACCTTAATGCATAGAATGCATTAGAGTGAAAAACCTTGAGGCTTTTTTTTACCCTAAAGTAGTTCTAAAGCCTTACTACCTGTCCTAACCACCCCCATCAATAAAAACACTCTCTCCATGTCAATGCTCCAGCACTGTGCAGAAGCACCGCTACACTCCTTTCCTGGTCTCACAGGGGCAGAGGATACATAGGCTTCCGCTGCCCTCAGTCGAATTCCTGTAAAGAGAGAACGTAGCTTACCAGTGCTGGGCGTCTTTGGGAGGTGTCTCCTTAGCACTTAGCTTGCTAAGGAGGCACTCTGAGAAAGTGACAGCATGGGTGGGGGAATGTCAGAAAAGGACACAAGCACTGTACACAGAGTAGCATGGGTGTTCAACCTGTGACCCCCCCCCCCTCCGCTGTTGTGGAACTACAAGTCCCATGATGCATGGCAAGGCTGACAGTTACATGCATGACTTCCAAAGGCTGAGGTGTGATGGGACTTGTAGTTCTGCAACAGCGGGAGGGTCACAGGTTGAGCACCCATGAGCTAAGTAAGACCACTTTTTTATTTTTATTTTAACCCACCAAAAAAAGCATTTGGAATTACTTTAACCACTTGCCTCCTGGGCACTTTCACCCCCTTCCTGCCCAGGCTGTCACACTTTGAATGACAATGACAAGGTCATGCAATGCTGTACCCAAACAAAATTCTTTACATTTTTTTCACATCACCACTGGGTGTTTATTGTTTTTATTGTAATTGTTATGTATTTTTTATGGTTTGTTGAAAAATATGGCATATAACATCAACAAATCTATCTTATCGTTTACTTACAGCCACCTACTAAAACTAAGCATTTCTGCATATCGTCATCCCGTCATGCAGCAACTGTCAACACAAAATTATTCAATTGCAATACGATGCAGTGTTTTCTATCAAAGCCATCATCCTCCAACATAGAAGAGGTACTAATATGCAGCACTGATGGCCACCGATAGGCTGGTACCGATTTGATAGGTGGCACTGATGGGCAGCACTTGTGAGCACTGATCATCAGTGTAGATGTCCCTTTTACACAAGCCTTTTATCAGCTCTCTTGAACACAGCTGATCACATGGTAAAGAGCCGCTGATTGGTTCTGCATCTCAATCTGTGATTAGCTGTGTACGGAGGACACTGCAATCCCAGAGCGCGCAGCCCGCGCCCATCGCTGGAGGCAGTCATATCATGGCGTCCCAGAACTGGACGACCGCGATGTAGCCGCCATTCGACAAGTGTGTAACCATTCAGAGAAAGCTGCTTGCTGCTATCTGCTTGTGTGTACGGCTCTCGATATGACCTGATGATAGAGAGTGATACAAGCAATGCAACGATAAAACCGGCATTTGTTTGTAATACTGAAAAGCACTGGGCACATGGAGCAGCTATTGTTTTTCTTGTTGTGATAAAAGAGGGCTTGCCCTTACACATGCACCTTCTCTCTGGACAGCCAAACAAATGTGTTCATGTGGCCCCATTACCCAGATATCTCACCTCTGCGCACAGCTGGAAGTAAACCATGACGATGCTGATTTGGGAGCATGACACCACGAGAATGATGAAGACCAGGAACAGGAAGCCAAACAGGTAATAGAACTGGTTCTCCCAGATAGCCTGAAACAGACAGGATTTAGTGCATTTCATTTTAGGGGGAAAAGGTGAAATTTAACCCTTCAACCATTCTTCTCTTCCTCCTGCCAAAACCGAAAAGCTCTAATGGAATTTTTAACAATTTCTACTATATAAAATGAAAGTGTCTGTAATGGACTTCAAACATAAGATTAGATACAATGGGGATGAAAGTAAGAATGCATAAAGGGGTGGTAGCTCATTGTGTAAAGATGCTGGTCTCGTACATTGTGGATGTGAATCAGACAGACTGGCTCACTCCAACACCGGCCAATACCTGAGGCTGCCATAACAGTGCCTATGAATCCCTACACAACATAGTATATAGACCCCCCCCCCCCCCCCCGTCCTTCTCCCCATTTCTGGGAACCACCATACTAGGCACTTCCCTCTCTTTCTTTGAGGAACAATGCTCAAGCCCACCCATAACCCCCCTATGGTCAATATACCCTTCTTTGGCAGAAGTCCTGTCTATCCCAGACATATAACCACTTGACTTCCACTAGATTTACCCCGCGTTCATGACCAGACAATTTTTTGCTATACAGAACTGCGTTATTTTAACTGACAATTGCACGTTTGTGCGACACAGTACCCATATAAAATTGATGTCCTTTTTTACCCCCACAAATAAATAAAAAAATAAAAAATTCCATAAATATTTTCCATAGTTTGAAAATGCTATAGCTTTAACCCAAACCAATCCCAATATACGCTTATTGTGTCCAAAAATATGTAGCAGAATACATATTGGCCTAAATCGATAAAGACCTTTTTGTTTTATTATTATTTTTTTAATTTGATATGCTTTATAGCAGAAAGTAAAAAGATATATATTTTTTTAAATCGTTGGCCTTTTTATGTTTTAGAGCACAAAAAAAAAAAAAAAACACAGAGGTGATCAAATACCACCAAAAATAAATCACCTGTTTTTTTTTGTGCTATAAAACATAAAAAGGCCAACAATTAAAAAAAAAAATATATATATTTTTTTACTTTCTGCTATAAAGCATATCCAATTAAAAAAATAATAATAAAAAAAAAATGTCTTTATCGATTTAGGCCAATATGTATTCTGCTACATATTTTTGGACACAATAAGCGTATATTGGGATTGGTCTGGGCTAAAGCTATAGCATTTTCAAACTATGGAAAATATTTATGGAATTTTTTTTTTTTTTACTAGTAATGGCGGCAATCAGCGACTTACGGCTGGACTCCGATATTGCAGTGGACGAATCAAACACCTGACACTTTTTACACTAATACAGTGATCACTGCTAAAAAAAATATGCACTGGTAGGGAAGGGGTTAACATCATGGGCGATCAAAGGTATAAATGTGTGGCCAATATGTTTTACTGTGTGAGGTTTTTTTGGTGGTATCTGAACACCTTATTTATTTTTTGCGCCACAAAAAAAAAAAAGACAATATTGGGAAAAACAAAAACAATACGTTCTGCTATAAAACCTATCCAATAATTTTTTTTTTTTTAAATAAATACAAATTTCTTCATAAATTTAGGCCAATATGTATTCTGCTACATGTTTTTGGTAAAAAAAAAAAAAAAATCCCAAAAAGCGTATATTGATTGCAGATGCTATATCTTTTGCGTAAACCAAACTATGGGATATATACTGATATTTTTATTTACTTTTTTTTTTTATACTAGTAATGTGCATGATTAGCGACCTATGGCAGGACTGCGATACTGCTGCGGACAATCTGACACTACGGGGGAGATTTACTAAAACTGGAGCACTCAGAATCTGGTGCAGCTGTGCATAGTAGCCAATCTAACGTCATCTTGTTCCATTAAGCTTTGACAAGAAAATCTGGAAGCCGATTGGTTTCTATGAACAGCTGCACCAGATTTTTCACTCTCCGGTATTGGTAAATCTCCGCCTGACATTTTGTGGGAACCAGTGACACTAATACAGTGATCAGTGCTAAAAATATACACTGTCACTGTACAAATGACACTGGGCAGGAAGGGGTTAACATCTAGAGCAATCAAAGGGTTAAATGTGTGCCTAAACAGTGTTTTTATGTACTGCGTGTACTAAGGGATGTGCTGGATTTAATCCCCTGCTTAGCAGGGAAACAGTCTACCACATCTCTGCTGACAGGACAGAGCTTTGCATTGTTTACTTATGCAGAGCTCAGTCCAGTGTGTCCCCTCGTCAATCAGCGGGTGCCGGCGGACTTCCATTGGCCGGCACGCTGATCGGCATTTGCTGTGTCTAATCACAGCCGCGGAACACGACCCCCCCACCCGCAAGTGTCGAAATACGTACCAAGTACATGATTCGGCATAGGAGCCGCTCTGTCGCCGCATTCCTACGTGAGGCGGTCAGGAAACGGTTAAAGGTGGTCCTCATGTGGTATAATATGTCTGTCGCTTATATGCCCATCAAGAATTTAAGCCATTTTCTCAACTACAGGAGGAATTTAAAGTACCCTCTAATTTACTATTCCACTATTATCATGGGTGTGCAGTAGATATATACACATTAATCACTACATCTCCCACTATAGTTTTTATTGTAGTCATTTAAAATGGTTTTATTTTTACTTCATCATGCCTCTCCTACTCCATTAAAATACCAAATCAATGTACTTACACTGAAGATGAAAAATAGTTCAATGAACATGGCACCAAACGGCAAAATTCCAGCCATAAGGATCCTGAAAGAAAAGCATATTATTAGGATGCTTTCACAAGATTCTACATAACATATGCAGTTCAAGTAGTAGGGTTAAACAGGGAAGGTGGCACCGTCCTACCGGGGAGGGCGGCAATAAAATAAACCCGCTGTTTTACACTGCATGGCCAAAGGAGGATACCACTTTAACCCCTTCCGGCCCATCCTGACATCTCCTTTAAAACGCCCAGGGGCGTGGGAAGGATTGTTTTTAACATTCTCTTTTTTTTTTTTTTTTTTTTTTTTTTTTACATTTCGTCAGTTACTGCCTGGTTTTTTGCCTAGGCAAATGTCATCATACATCCCAGGAGTCTTTTAGGAGAGGAGGAGGGTTTTTCTCAGCTAAGGTCATCCTTCCACCTGCATGCTTGAGCTAAGGGTAGATAGATTCCAGCAAGTAAATGCTACATGAATCGTTTGCCCTTACTCAAGATGGCCACGACCAGAAATGCTAGAGGGGTTGCTTTTTCAATCAGCGATTTCTCAACAAAATAATGCATAGAGACATGGATGGATGGGGGTGGCTGCTTTTATAATTAAAAATTAATTTGAAAACGTGTAATGTATGGGTTGGGTTCTTTTTTTTTAATTTTTATTTTTTTAAGGATCTTTACCTGGGTCTGATGGTGCAGCTGTCCCCCCATGGGGCATCTAGCACTGAAAACCGAGCGATCAAACACCACCGATCACTTAATTGTCAAAGCTCCCTGAGCAGAGAGCTGCTGTCAGTCAGCAGCTCTCTGCTCTGCCCACCCCCCACACTCAGTGGAGTGTTGGGCCGTGGAGGGGGCAGAAGCAGGTGACTCACTGAGAGGCCGAGCCAGGTGCCAGTCCAGGCATGTGGGCAGATCTTAACTTCTTTTTCGTGATCTTGCCCAAACATGGACTGCCTTTTGTGATGTCAGCTCACTACAGCCCACTGTCTGCTGAGAACAGAGCTTTGGCTGTACTCCTTTATTTATTTATTTATTTTTTAATTTGGAAAGAGTGGCGGATATGTCCGTATTTATAGAAGGCACCTCATCCCAATGATTGTTGAAAAGGAGAAGCAGAGAGGATGGGGATTATTATGGTGCCAACACAACTCAATCAAAAATTATTTAAAATGATACATTTTATTACATCAAAAACAGATAATGCATACACAAATTCATATTAAAATATAAACATATAAAAAATATTGTTTATATTTTAATAGGAATTTGTGTATGTATTATCTGTTTTTGATGTAATAAAATCGATCATTTTAAAATATTTTTTTCCCCATCCTCTCTGCTTCTTCTAATGTTTTATTGGTGCTCAGATGAAGTGAAGATCCCCTTTAAAATGCATGATCCAAAATAATTTGCACTTGAAAAGACAGGAATATTTTCATAAAAAAGGAACTTACCCCACAAACCTCTTCATGTACCAACGCTGTTCTGGGATCTGCCGTGGGATCTGGTTGGTTCTCACAGGATTATCATATGGCTGCTTGCGGAAGCCAAAGTAATAGCCAAGGTAGACTAGTGGGAGTGAAATTCCAAACCACATACACAATAGAGCCAGCATGGTGGGGAACGGGACCTGGAGAGACACAGCGGTGTTAGCTAACCAAGGAGCGCTATCCTAAAGACAAACTCCGAAAACATACTTACTGCACCCGAAGAATGTTTCCCCCAGATAAAGCAATTCAGCACAAAGCAAATACTAAAGACCACTCCAGGGTAGAGTGTAGCCGTCTGAAATGACAAGGTTTCATTCTTAGTGTAAATATACATATAATAAATCCTGTATAATAATAATAATAATAATAATAAATGCAGCATTACACAGACAGGATTAACCACATGACCTCTGGAAGGTTTCACCTCTCTTCATGACAAGGCCATTTTTTGCTATTTAGCACTGCGCTATTTTAACCATTTCCTGACCAGGCCATTTTTTATGCTATGAATGAATGAATGAATGAATGAATGAATGAATGAAATACTTGTATAGCGCACAATGCGAACTGAATCGCCTCTAGGCGCTGTGGCGAGCTTTGATCATCTGCTAAAAGAGGAAGGTCTTGAGTTTTTTCCTAAAAGCCAGGTGATTTTCTTCCAGGCTATGGCATTGCGTTACTTTAACTGACAATTGCACGGTCATGCGACTCTACACCCACACAAAATTTTGATCATTTGCTTCCCATATATAAACAAAAAACGTCTGACAATTTTGAAAAAAAACATTTTTTACTTTCTGCTATAAAACATATCCAACATAACAAAAAAAAAAAAATCAAATTTCTTCATAGGTTTGGGTCAAAATGTATTCTGCTACATATTTTTGGTATAAAAAAATAAATAAATATCCCAATAAGCGTATATTGGTTGGTTTGAAGTTATAGCGTCTACAAACTGTGGAATATTTTTATTTGATTTATTTTATTTATTTTTTAATAGTAATGGCGGCGATCAGCAACTTATAGAAAAAAGGGACATAAACTTAATTTAGGCTACTTTCACACTGTAGGTATTTTTGCGTGAAAAATAGCGCCTGAAAACTGCTTCTCATGCCTCCCCAGTGTGAAAACCAGAATGCTTTCACACTGGGGCGGCGCACTTGCAGGATGGAAAAAAAGTCCTGCAAGCAACATCTTTGGAGCGGTGTAGGAGCACTGCATACAGCGCTCCTACACCGCCCCTGCCCATTGGAATGAATGATTTGGAAGAGCCACAACAAGGGTGGTTTTGAACCTTTATTCGGCTGCTAGCTGGGGTCAAAAGCTCCCCGCTAGCGGCACCAAAGCGGCCACAGCTACTGTGTGAAAGTAGCCTTATGTACAGCATTGCATGACCGAGCAATTCTCAGTTAAAATAACGCAGTGCCATATACCAAAAATAGGACCCGGTCATGGGGGGGGGGGTTAAATCTTCCGGGGGGCATTCGATTATACAGACTTGTGCTTGTTGTTGTGTGGACTAGCAGTCTGCTGTTTTAGTCTAACCTCTCTAATATTCCACCATCAAGGGTCACCTCCCATACAGAGGTCATTTGATGCGTCGCCTTCTATTCCACTCCTCTGTTTTCTTATACCTTAAAGCATGGGTGCTCAACCTGTGGCCAACCAGCTGTTGCAGAACTACAAGTTCCCGACAGTTATAAGCATGATTACCAAAGGCAGAGGCATGATGAGACTTGTAGTTTCGCAACAGCTGGACAAGTTTTTTTCAGCTGCTCCTAGGGGCCTCTGGCGTTTTGTTTTTCCTGCCTCTAAACGCCCCTAGAAGTTAGCCTGTGTCTCCATGCACACAGGCTTTTAGAGGCAGAAAAAAAAATCACACTACCAGTGTGCCCAGGAGCAGCAGAGTTTTGACAGAAAAAAAATCTGACGCTTAAAACCGCGTGTTATCCAAGGCACATCTAGTGCTTCAGTGATAATTAATTTCAATTGGAATTTTT